>NC_087447.1:5770075-6073106 GCF_036321535.1 Camelus dromedarius | reverse complement strand
ATTAAAGAGATTCACAAACATGCTGCTGGGGGTAGAGGCGGTGGGCTGCATCAGCACTTGGGTGGGCGAGGACGGTGAGAGCCCTTGGTGCGGCGGTCCCTGGAGACCTTGTCAATAGCATTTTTGGTGGAATGGTAAAGAGCGGAAGGCTGACTGGGATGCACTCAAGAGAAAATGAGAGAAGTCTTCAAGAGACCAAAAATAGACAACTCTTGAGTTTGCTATAAAGGGAAGGTGAGATGCGGGGCGGTAGCTGGCAGGGCATCTGAGGAAAGGACCGGGTTTGTGTTTTTTTTCTTTGTTTTGTTTTTAATGAGAGAAATAACATTAGCCTGTTTGCTAATGGAAATGATCCAGAATAGAGAGGAAAGCTGATTGTGTAGGAGAGGACAGAGTGGCTAGAACAGCATCTTTGAGTAGGCGGGAAGCAGTGCGACCTCGTGCCCGAGTGGAGCGGATAACATCGGGTGGGGCAGGGGAGCTCTTCTGTGTGACAGGGGTAAGGAGAGTGTGGGGGTGCAGACGTGGTAAGCAGCTAAGCGTCTCTTCCTATGGCTTCAGTTTTCTCAGCGAAGTAGAAATCGAGGTTATTAGCTTAGAGCAAGGGAGGAGGTAAGGAGGCGTTGGAAGTGAGAGGAGAAACGAGATATGAAGTGGGCAGGTGCACGGACCGAGGAGAATACAGTGTGCTCGCCGGGCAGCTTTGCAGGCCCACTGAGTGTTTGGGGTCATAACGTCAGAACGGTTAGCCTGATTACATGATTCTCCCCAGGAGTGTTCAGCTGGTGCAGTCGGACTTGTACAGGGTTGTCATTTATTAACGAGCATGGCCGAACTGTGGTGGGGCAGAGGCGCTAAGGGTGTGCAAGGAAGCGTTTACAAAGATCGACTGTGGCATTTCAGCTGAACCAAGAGGAAAGAGGGGACAGCAGGGGCATGAGGAAGAGTGAAACAATGGGAGGATCGATGGGTTTGTAGGCCTGGTGGATTTGAAGGATTACTGTTGTTGACAAACCAGAGCTGGAAAGATAGGAAGTGCTGATGCGTGAAACTGGATTAGGTATTGGTCGTCATTACTGGTTATGATGAGGTCAGAGTATGGTCATGTGGGTGAGTGGCTCAGACAGGGGTGAGGGCACGGTCACTGGAAAAGGGGAATCCTGGGGTCTAGAGGCCTGGGTGTTGGCAAGTGAGTGTGTTGAAATCCTAAAGCATTACCATGGGAGTAGTGCCGGGGAGAGGAACAGCGAGAGAAGAGCTAAGATCCAGAAGTGAGCCGGGATGCTGGCAGTTACAGACGACAGCACCAGCAAGGAACAGAGGGTAAACTAACAGCGTCTACTCAAAGGGGGCGTTTTAGAGGAGGTGAAAGGGAGAACATTCTGCAGCTGCCGACAAGGAACAGAGAGGACACTGCCCCACCTCCAAGCCTAGTGGTCTGTGGGTGATGGGAGGAACGCAGCCTGAGGGCTGCCCAGGAAGCAGTGTCTTTGGGGGAGATCAGGTTTCCGCCGTGCAGGGTTTCTCAGCAGTGTTGAGGGGGTTCTCCTGTGCATCGTGGGCTGGTCCACAGCAGCCCTGGCTTCTGCCCTCTAGAATTCTCTCTCTCTCTCTCTCTCTCTCTCTCTCACACACACACACACACCCCTATTGTAACAACCAAAAATACCTCTAAACATTGCCAAATGTCTCCTACCCCTGATTGAAAACCACTGTTATATATAAAGCACATCTTGGTTTCTTAGCATTTCTGAGATTCATTTTCCAGAGATTTCTTAAATCAAAAGAGCCTAAATAAATTCAGGTGAAAACTTTGTCAAGACTCTTGTTTGTAACTGAGGTAACCATTATCTAACTCATAAGGCAGAGTTTCCTGTATTATTTTTAGTTGGTATAATATAATGCTATTATTTTTTTTGTTGAAGTACAGTCAGTTACAATGTGTCAGTTTCTGGTGTATAGCACAATGTCCCCAGTCATGCATGTATATAATGTTTCACAAAGACTTTGTGAAATGCTTCATTTAGGAGGTTTTCCTTCCTGCATTATACAAAATCTGTATTTTATAAAAGCAAAAATTAGAAATGGGTAAGAAACCTTAAAGTTAAAACTAAAATGTTTATACTTCTAAAGGAAAACATAGCAGAATATCTACTCCAGTACAGCAGAATAACTTCACAACCTTTGGAATGGGCAAAGATTTCTTAGCTAGGACCCAGAATGCATTAACTATAAAAAGAAAAAAATATTAATAAAGTTGACTAGATCAAAATGAAATACTTCGTCAACAGATACCATCAAGAAGATGAGTGGGCAAGAAAATATTTACAATCCGGGGGAAGGGTATAGCTCAAGTGGTAGAGCGTGTGCTCAGCACACAAGAGGTCCCAGGTTCAATCCCCGGTACCTCCTCTAAGCGGAAATCAAGGAAGAAACCTAATGACCTCCCCGTCAAACAATACAAGAAAATATCTACAATCCATATATCTGATAATTTCTTGTATAAATAAAAAACTTAGAACTGAGTAGCAAGATACCCAACATGGGTAGAGAAGTTTGATCAGGCACCTCGTAAGTGGAGATTTGCAAGTGACCAATAAACTGCTGAGAAGTTTACAAGTTACGAGTCATCAGGAGATGCAAATTGCAGCCACAGTGATGTTCCTTCATGCGTGCCCGTTGCAATCCGTGCATCCAGGGCAGACCACACCCAGTGCTGGTGGGGACGTGCAGTGCTGCAGCTACGGCTTTGGAATCGGTCTGGCAGTTTCTCGTGAAGCTACATACTTGGCTACCGTGCAACCCAGCAGCTCCTCTCCTAGGTGTTTACCTGAGGAAAAGAAATCATGTCCAGGCAGACTGGTACACGAATGGCAGCCTTGGCCATAATGGCCAAAAACTAGAAACGCCCCACACGTGAATGTTCAGCAACAGGAGGATGGATAAACAGTGTGTGGTGGGTTCATGGGACAGACTCCTGCTCAGTGATGAAAAGGAATGTTCTTCTGACACACGCAACAAACTGTGAACCTCAGACACGTTACATTGGACAAGGAGCCTGACCAGAATAAGACATAATGTATGATTCCAATTATGTGGAATTTTAGAACAGGAAACCTGACCTGTGGTGAGGGAAATCAGAACAGTGCTTGCCTCTGAGACAGTGGTGCAGGACTGACTGGGAGGGAGGGGTCACCTGGCATTTTTCTGGAGTAATAAAAATGTTCTACGTCTTGGTACAGATGTGGGTTACACAGGTATGTACTTTTATTAACTCATCGATCTGTGAGCTGGAGACGTGGGTACTTCACTGTGTTAAATTAAACCTCAGTTTTAAAAAAGTAATTTACACATACTTACTGGCATTCCTCAGGCCCTCCTGCCGATCTCTTGTTACATTTAAGAATAGTTTAGCCCAACTTTATTTGCTTTAAGAGCTAAAAACACTAGCATGTCTAACCCAGTGTTAGGTTTAGCCGGGGGCAAGGGGAGGAGAAGTTCCTGGAAAAATTAAGTCTAAGCTGAGACTGGGAAGGTGAGTTGGTCAGCGGTGTACAGAAGCATGAAGGAGCATCTGGGAAGAGAGAAACGCATGTGGAAAGGCCCCAAAACAGGACAGAGGATCCGAAGTGACAGGAAGAGGGAGGCCGAGGTGAGCGTGGGGAGGTCCGCCATGCCTGGGGATGCTGACACCTGCTGCCTCTTCCCCAGGAACGTTGGGAGAGGAGAACTCAAATGCAATAACAAATCATTTTTATGTGATAACCTTTTGTAACAGACAGCATAATGCATATAAAACCGTATCTATGGTAGTGGCTTGATTTCAGTTGAGTACAACAGAAACTGATTATAAATTTGTAGAGTTTAGAAGTTGTCAGCAAACGTAGTATTTTGGTCTGACTTTTGATGATACAATATTGACCTATTTTTTCTTGGTTTCAGGGTTCAAAAAGGATTCTTCGCTCCAACGAGATCATCCTTCCAGCAAGTGGACTGGCGGAAACAGAGCTCCAGTTAACCTTCTCCCTCCAGGTGAGAATCTGCTCAGTCTTAGGTCATTAATATGCCATGTCCAGCCTGGTCAAATAGTCCCTTAGTCTGGGGACTGTTTTATCTGAGAGCAGCCAGAGCCCAGTGAATTAAAGTCACCTAAAATGGCCGGCCTGGAAGGCCAGAGAAGTCACTGGGGCAGCCTCAGCGAGGGCACCGAGAACCAGAGAGGCTGCTGAAAAGTACACCACACCCCCTTCTTCTTTCCCCTTGCCTTGGTCAGGGCTGTGAGCCCACCTCCCACCACACTCAGCCCCGTCATCCCTCCTCCATGATCCACTGCACCCCGCCCCCAGGGAGGGTGCTCCTTCAGGCTAATTTTGCCCCCATATTGCAACTTCCATCCCTTCCCTTCTCCTCCTTACCCCTCCTGGTGTGTCTGTCCCTCATCATAACCCCAGTGGCCCAGATTGAAGCACACGGAGAAGACACTTGATCACCCGGCAAGGAAAGAGACAGTTATCTGAACGCGTGTGGACCACCGAGCAGTAAAGTGGAAGCCAGGCACCGAGCAGAGCCAGGCGTTTCCCTCACCCGATCACCCCCTTGTACAGACGGGAGACAGTGATGTGCATCCTCCAGCAGGACCAGGACCCACGAAGGACCCAGTCACCTGCTAACTGTGCTTGGCTCTGTTTTGTACCTGGCAGTACCCTCACTTCCTGAAGCGAGATGCCAACAAGCTGCAGATCATGCTGCAGAGGAGAAAGCGTTACAAGAACCGGACCATCCTGGGCTATAAGACCCTGGCCGTGGGGCTCATCAACATGGCAGAGGTGAGAGCACGCGGCCCCTGGACAGCCGGCCTTTCAGAGCCCGCGGGACACCAGCCCCACCAGTGACTTTCCCAGCCTGCTGGCCGGGGTTTTAGTCTATGTTACAAGTTAATTCTTTTATCAGAAATTCAGGACATGCCTCTTTTTATCAAGTACTTGTCACTCATGAAGTTTTTTCCTAAACGTTTTTTTTTAAACAGTCCAAACTTACAGAAAAGTTGTAAGAACTATAAAGAACCCTCATGTACCCTTCACCCGGATTCTTCAGTGTATCCTTCATACGTAACCCTTCATACGATTCTTCTAACGTATTTGCCTTATTATTCTCTCCTGTGTTTACGTTATTCATGTTGTTTTTACCTGAACCGCTGAGAGTGGGTTGCAGACGTGACGCCCCGTTGCATATTGACATGCACCCTGTTAATTTTCTAGAACTAGGAGTACCCTCCCATGTGCACACCACCCACCATAAAGGTCAGGACATTAACAGTGACACAGACTACCATCTGCAGCCCCTGTTCGGGTTGTGCCAGGTGTCTCAGTGACGTCCTTTATGGGCCCAGGATTTCATCCAGGATTCCAGGCTGCATCTCATTGTCTTGTCTCTTTAGTCTCCCTTGATCTGTCCTCAGATTTTCCTTGTCTTTCATGCCCTTGACATTTTTTAAGAGCACAAGCTGGTAACTTTATTGAACGTTCCTCTGTTTGGGTTTGTCTGATGTTTTCTGAAGATGAGATTCAGCTTCCACGTTGTGGGCAGCACATCCACAGCAGTGATGCAGGCAGCGCGCCATGTTAATTTGTTCTGTTACTGGTGAGGCTGCCTCTTATCACATGGTTAATTTAGGATGGTGGTGCCAGGACTTCCAATATAAAGTTAATTAATACATATTTTGTTCTTACCAATGAGAAAAACATTGTGCAGGGAGATGTTTTGAGACTGTTTAACAATCTCTTTTCTCTTCATATCTTCACCAACTAGTTTTAGCTTCTATTAATGATTCTTACCTGAGTCAGTTGTTACTTCGATGCTCGCCAAACAGTGAATTTCCAGTCCCACCATTCCTCCTGTATTTATTAGTTGGCTTTCTGCTGCAGGGGAGAGCTTTCCCTTCTTCTTCTTTTACTGATTGATTCATTTCTTTGTGTCATTTATGGACCTGTGGATTCTTGTTTAAATTCAGTGGGGTTTAGTCTGCTTTATCATTATTTATTTTGATGCTCAAATTATCTTGAATTTGGCCAATGGGAGCCCCTTCAAGCTGGTTCCTGTATCCTTTTTCATCTGTCCCCTCATTCTTTACATGTGGCTTTACTTTCTGGTACAAAATATTACAGGCTCATCATGTACTTTCCCTGACCTAGCATCAGAATGAACTGATTCTCCCTAGAGCCCTGGCTCCTTTTAGTGGAGAATGGTATTTAGAAACCAAGATCTGAGTACTAGGAGTGCTCATCCCCACTGCAATATCATTGCTTCTGCTCCCTCTCAGCCCGTGGAGCTGGGAAGTGTGTGTACGCACGTGCGTATGCACTCCTCTACAGTCACGTCATCTCTAGCCCCATATCTGTGTCTGTCTAGCTGGATGTGAGCTCACATTCCAGTTGATCCCACCGTTGGGCTTACTGTAGCCTTTCCCCTTCCCGTGTTTCTAATTCCCGTCTCCTCAGTATGTTTGCTCGTTTGTGTGGCTCCCCTCTACGCCAGCAAATATCAGCCCTGACGAAGGGGAAGAAGAAAGGGGCCACAAATCAACTTTAAAACTTACTTTTGTACTTTAGTGCATTAAGTAGGAAAAATGTTGTGGCCATAATAAAGTGTAAGACAGTCCCAGCCCATCTTTCTGTCCTCTCCACGTTTTGTATCAGGCCTGGGGGGTGAAGTGTGTGGACGCCACGTTTCCCTGGCTGTGTCACACCCATCCGCTTTCTCCTGTAGGTCCCCTTCCTCCTTGCCAGACACAGGTGACCACCGCCTGCAGGCAGGCCCCTCCCAGCCTGGAGACTAGTTTCTCTGTGAAGGCCTTCAACCGAAATGCAGTCCTACTGGGACACTGTGCTGTACACCAGAAATTGACACACTGTAACTGACGGTACTTCAATTTAAAAAAAAAAGAATTTGCCATAAAGTCAGTTTCATCATAACAAATTTTGTATAATCCTTGCCCACAGACTCTCAGTAAACTATTTAAGTAGCAAAAAAAAAAAAAAAAAGAAAGAAGAATGCAGTCCTAGAGCTTAACAGTCATTTTCAACCTCAGGCTTTGATTTTTGTCTTTAAGCACGTGGCCTGGCCCGTGACTGGCACTTCTGGGGACAGTTTTAAAATCAGGCAATAAGAAAACAGTAGGCATGAATCTGGAAGATGGAAAGCAAATGTGTTAGCAGAACGCCATTCCCTGTGGCTTGCGTGCCGACGTGGGTGGGGTGGGGGCGTGGGCAGCTCCGTGGCGCTCTGGTGAAGGTCTCCCTGGCTGCTCTGCCCTCAGGTGATGCAGCACCCAAACGAAGGCGCTCTGGTGCTTGGCCTTCACAGCAATGTGAAGGACGTCTCCGTGCCTGTGGCGGAAATCAAGATCTACTCCCTGTCCAGCCAGCCCATTGACCACGAGGGAATCAAGTCCAAGCTGTCTGGTAAGATGTGCGCAGTGTCCGGAAGCCCTGCAGGTCAGAAGGGCGCCCATTCCCTAATCTGCATCCCCAGAGAACCTAGAACTTTCCTAGGAAGGAGGAGTTTCCACCTTAGGAGCACATGATTCCAGCCGGTCAAAGCCTTTTAGGCCAGATCTTCCCCTTGCGAGATTATCTTACTGCGGTGCCTGTTTCCAGACCGTTCTCCTGATATTGACAATTATTCTGAGGAAGAGGAGGAGAGTTTCTCATCTGAGCAGGAAGGCAGTGATGACCCGCTGCACGGGCAGGTAACGGCTCCTCACGTAAAGCATCCGAGAGGCAATCCCGGCCCTCCTGGGCTTTCCCAGCCTCATTCCCACCCCTCCCCATGTAGGACCTGTACTATGAAGATGAGGATCTACGGAAAGTAAAGAAGACCCGGAGGAAACTAACCTCAGCCTCGGCCATCACAAGGGTGAGCTCTGAGGGCCCGGGGGCGTTTTAGCTGAGATTTTCAGGCTGGGGGCGGGAGGCTTGGTGTGTTCAGACTTCCCGGGGCTCTTTAGCATCTGCAAATGGCCGTGCTCTCAGGGTTCAGAGACATCCCTGTACCTCCATCGCCGCCAGCACCTGGTTAAGAATCACTGCTGTTGAGAAGCAGTATAGGAGCGTGTTATATGCTCCGGGTTATCTTAGGATAGAAGAGAGGTTGAGAAAGCTTGTTGTAGACTTTGGACCAGGGGGTGCTTCCTCAGGGAGCAGAACAGCTCAGACACCCTCCCTCCCCTGTCCAGGTAACTCCTTCCAGTGACACCCCGTTCCTACACAGATGAGTCCTGCCCTCTCTAGGAATATTTCCACTTGGGATCATTTGTTGAGCTTCCCAGAAATAGGCTAGTGCTAGGATGAGGCTTGATAATGTTAGATATAGTGCCTGCCTTCATGGATTCATAACCTTAGAGACCAAATGCCTTGGGGTTTTGTCTCCTGCATACAATTTCTTCAGGAGTCACTACTTTTAGTGGAATTAGAGTCCTGGACCGAGACGCTTAATACTTGAACTTCTGGCTGAACTGTGACCTGTTGTGAAGTTCCTGTGCCAAACCGTGGGAGAGTCAAAAGTGCCAGGAGCTCTTTGGAAGAGATTCGGTTTCATTCTTCCCCTGACTCTAGTGCAGAGCTTGCCCAGGGTGCCAAGGGCAGAGATTCCCATCACCTTCAGGAGTGGCATAAAGGATTATTCCGATCCTTGATTGGCGCTCCAAAGCCCACGAAGGCCTGTCACCATCCTCAAGTGCCCCCGTGTGCTCTGAGGATGGGAGAGGCTGGAGGTTGCCCTCTGTCCTGGCTCCTCCTGCTGAGTTTTTCTTTTTCCTGCGCTGTAACCACAAGGAGGCCCCATTTTCTTCCCATGGGTGCCTCTGGGGTTTATAACTTGCCTCTTCCCACGGTCTCCTCGGTAGCTTCCCTGGTCACCTGCCCGGCGTTCAGTGCTCCTTTGATGTCTTGTTGCTGTTGTTCACTGCGGGCATTTACCAGCTAGTCTTCCAGGAACCATCTCCTGTACACACGCATTTTTCTCTCCTGCTCAAAGGCACTTTGTTCTAGGCTGTTTTCTGAACTGTCTGCTACGAAGGCCGTTTCCACCTTTGGAAGCCCTGCCCTTTCTTGAAGGCCTAGCTCAGTCTTATTTGCAAGTTAGTCTCTTCCATTCCCAGGTGGTGAGTCTGTCGCTGAGTCAGGAAGAGCTTATGGACACAAGCTAGTCACTGTGCCCGCGGTTAGAGATAAGGAAGGCCCGGTCTGGTCCGTGCTTTCAGGGAGCTCGCAGTGTCCAGTGACACAGACACATCTACACAAGTGACCGTAACATAGTAGGGCAGGAGCCTGACGCTGGAGCTTTGGGTAAGGGACAGCAGTGGCATTAAGGAGAAAGTGACCGGCCTGAGCAGGAGAGCTTCACAGGCGAGATGCTGAGAGATGGGTTTCTGAGAGTAAAGAGAACTTCACCCAGTGGATTTGGGGGAATGTGCGGTCTAGGCAGAAGTTACCGTATGTGAAGGCCCAGAGGGGCAGAACAGTGTGCAGTTCTCCAGAGTTCTAAGCAGTGGTTTCCCCTTCAGTAGGTGTGTGGGGTTGCGCGGTGGACGAGGCCCAGACGGGGGAAGCAGCTCCCGGGAGACACAGCACAGGGCTGACACTTAAGTTCCCCAGGCGCAGGGACCAGTGAAGGCCTTTCATCTGGGGAGTAACATGGTTGGATCTGCGCATGGAGTGGTCCCTATGAATTCTGCAGGGAACAAGACTGGAAGCTAGGTTGGGGGGGTGTTAGTTGAAGGCAGTGCCGTGACCCCAGGGAGGTGCAAGGAGGAAGGAAGTGGTGTTTCGGGTGGACCAGAGGGTAGAGGGTAGAGAGCCAGGGCTGGTGGGGAGGGGAAGGGAGAAACTCGGGGTTCAGACCCGGGTGACTGGGTAGCCAGGAGTGGAAATCCACAGAGAGGAGCAGGAGCTCTGTTTGGGAAATGCTGCATTGGAGGTGCCTCTGGGATCCTGCCCAGGGCCCTGGTTACCATGGTTCCAAAGGACTAGAGGAAGGGCTGAGCTGGAGATGCCTGGTGGGGAGTCACGGGGCAGGGTGGGGGGCTTTCTCCCCACCATGTTTTCCTCCCACAGTGCTTCACACAAGTGGGCTCCCGATCACTCTGCCAACACGAAGTGATCGCTGTCCACAAGCAGGGGCTATTTGAGAACTATCGTGCAATTTGTCCCTACAGCAACCTAACATCAAACAGAAGTTCGTGGCCCTCCTGAAGCGGTTTAAAGTTTCAGATGAGGTATGACCCCTTACTCCCAAGGTTGATGGGGATTGGAATTCCCTGAGTCTCAGCCTTGTTCCTGGGGTACACACTCTGTGTTGCCACTGGGAGTCAAGATTCCGGGACCCCCAAGTGAGAAGGTAGCCAAAGGAGGGCTTTGTGCAACTTGAAAAGAGAAAGATTTACAACGCAGCACCCAAGGTTCCACGGCATTTGGAGCAGAGGATGCATGGTTGGACCCAACCACTGGTGCGGGCTGTCAGTCACAACACTGTTGTTGTTGTTTAATTGCCCCTCCTGTCCCAAGGGGAACATCAGGAGCAGCAGCCTGTGAGGTGGGAGCCCAGAACTGGCCGCCGAGAAAGACTCTTTTCCCCAGGCTCTGGCAGGCCCGGTGCCAGTTTTCACAGGCTCTCTTCTCAGCGGACTGAAAAGAGGATGGAGATAAAAATCATCTGGAGATAAAAATCGTCGAGAGAATTCTTTGCCCTCTGTGGGAGGTAGAGGAAGGTAGCACTAGCCTGCCAGGGTTCCAGTCTTCTGGGTTTTCTCGTGCCCATTCTTTGGTGAAATACGGTAGCACTCCCACTTCTCTTCCCGAGGCCAAGTCCCAGTGGGTAGTGTTGGGGAGACACTGAGAGGGGAAGGTGGCCTCACCACATCCCTGCTCCCAGGATTGAGTCCCAGAAAGGACACCAAGACTGCCCTGATGAGTGTGAAGCTGCAGTATGTCCCCAAAGGGGACTAGTTAGGGAGGCTGGTGGTGCCTGTCCAGGAGGAGGGAGTTGCATGTCCACCATATTGTTAATGGGGGACCCCAAACTCAGAGATTCTGTTTTCCCGCACAGGTGGGCTTTGGGCTGGAGCATGTGTCCCGGGAGCAGATACGAGAGGTAGAGGAGGACTTGGATGAGCTGTATGACAGTCTGGAGATGTACAATCCCAGCGACAGTGGCCCCGAGATGGAGGAGACCGAGAGCATCCTCAGCACACCAAAGCCCAAGCTCAAGTGAGGCCCAGACCCCCGCTGTCATGTGGTCTCCCTGCACCTCTCCCCACTAGGCCGTAGCGATCTCCTCTGCCCCCATCCCTCCCCTCCCCTCCATTACCAGGGACTCTTGGTTCCTCACCCTTGTCGAACCTCCAGCTGTCTGGATAAAGATGATCGTGTGAGCCTCTAGCTGACAGAAGCCCTGAGAGGACTCTCCTGAAGTCCTCCTGTCCAGGCCCCTCCTTGTCCAGCCTCTACTGTGTCCCTCCTCACCAGCATCCTTGAAGCCCGGGTTGTCGATCTGCCTTGAGCAGCAACTCTACCCGGCCCTGTGTGAGCTGCCGTTCTGGGCCCTGGCGGCACTGACCCTGGCTGTACTTCTTTGCCACAGGCCTTTCTTCGAGGGGATGTCGCAGTCCAGCTCACAGACAGAGATTGGCAGCCTCAACAGCAAGGGCAGCCTCGGCAAGGACACCACCAGCCCCGTGAGCAAGACCTGTGGCTGTTGGGGTGGGAGCAGGACCAGGGGACACTTGGGGCTTGACACTTTGGGCCCTCTGCTCTTGGCTCATTTGGGACCTATGAGCAATCTCATCTTGTTCCAACCTCGGCTGTGCTGGCCGGAGCTTAGTGCCCCAGGGGCTTTGCTCCGGCTGGGTTGTGTTCTGTTTGGTCTGTTCCTGCTGTGGCTTGGAGCGTTATCTCCCAGAACATACAGTGCCTCCAAACCTCTCCCTCACCACCCCTCACATGGGAGCTGGGAGTGTGGTATCAGCCAGTGGTGGTGATTATGCATCCAGGCTGGGGACAGGATGGGTGCAAAGGGGCAGGAAGTCCCTGCCGTCTGTTCAGGAGACACTACTGGGCTTTATTCAGAGAAGGGGCAGTGCCCGCAACAAATCAGAATTCAGTGGGCAGGTTTCCATCTTGCCTGGTGAGGCAGAGGGAAAAGGAGCTGTCTACCACAGCACCCCAAGAGCCCAGCACCACCCCAGGACCGTGCTCTGCCCCAACTTGGGAAGGCTCTCCCCAGCAGTGGAGCAGAGGCAGGAAGCTGGGCTGCTGCAAGGCTTCAGTCCTGGGAAGTTATCCTTCCCCTCATTTACGACAAAAGGCAAGAAGGCTTATGCATGGTTTTAGTGCAGTGTGCGGTTTGCAGTTGAAAGCTGTTGTCTTTTCTGTAGCTCAAAGAAACTGAATCCCTTAAGTCCCCTGCTCTTGCTGCTTTAACAGAGGGAATATAAAACTCTCCCTGCAAATAGGTATTAACTGTAAGGAAATGATATGAAGTGTGTGAGGCCCTCCGTTCCCTGAAAAGCACGATGTGTGGAAGGGCTGCCGCCTGTCTCCAGTTGTCTGCGAACCATCAGCTCAGGGGCTGCCTTACTGCCTGCTGCCACCAGGTGGGGCTGTCGACTACCTTATCCTTCCTGCTGAAGGCGCTGCAGGCATGGTCTGGCCCTAGAGCAGCGGCGCCACGTGGCGTTAGTGAGTAAACGTCGGCCGAAAAACTGCAGCCCACAAGGAGAATCCCTCCACAGAGAAACCGCAGGCCTGCTGCTTGCTGACCCTGCACTCTCAGCCTTCCCAGCCCTGGTTCATTGCTCTGGAGCTGAAGAGCCTCACTTGACTAGTCATGTTTAGGATGTGGCTTGTAGCTGCTCTTTCTCACAGGGGCTGCTGAGTGGCCCTGCTGAGTCAGCACTGCCCACGTGAACAGACCACTGGCCACTAGAGCCAGATCCCATATTAAACATAAATATAACGGATGACTCTTCTAGAGGGAGACCTGGGGCCTGGCCAGGGGGCGGGGGGCGCTGTCTCTCGGTGTCCTAGGAATGCAGAACAAGGACCTTCCTGTAACACAATGCAACTGATTATTAACTGGGACAATGCCCTGGAAGCACTGAGCATCACGCTTGACAAACGGCGAACGCTCGAGAAATGTTAGGGATCGTTGTTATTCAATCAGTAAGATAAATATTTTATACTAATGAAGCTGTTTCTGGGTTGATAGAATTTGTCTGCAGGTTCTACTTCTCATCTCAATTTGCATGGCTTACAAAATTTAGAAGGAAAAAATCACCTTTATGCTCTGAGCCTCAGGTGCCTTATTTGTAAAAAGGTAAAGAACCCGGCATAAGAGCCCGGTTAGCTCAAAAGTCAATTGAGTATCAGTCTTTACAATGTGATGGCCTAAGGGTCCCTGTTTAAGCAAAACATGTATTTGGGGCAGGGGAGGGCTGGATTGAGAGCATGTGCTCTGAACTCAGACTTCTGAGTTTGATTCTTGACTCCGTCACTCCACTGACTACATGATTCTGGGCAGTTACCAAGCCTTCATGTCCTCATCTACAAATTGCATGTAAAAAGGGCATGCCTTACAAGGCAGTGTGAAGGTCCCGTGGGAGAATGCAGGTAAAACCTCCCATCATGGCGCTTGATTGATGGATGGATGGATTTACCACGCGGGGGGCCTGCAGTAAACCTAAGGTGCTTTGCTATTCGTGTTATAATCTCTTACAGCCGTTTCAGTTCTGGGCTCCCGAAATTAATGACTAGATGTCTTTTTAGTGAGTCCTTCAAATTCTGGTTCCCTTGGCCAGATTTCAGGCTTTGCTGGTTCTCTGTGATATTTCTATTTTGAAAAGCCCCATATGTCTTGATGTGGGTGTGGAACTTTGGAATCCTTTAGTATGAAAGACACTTTGGGAACTCCAGAGCGAGGCTGTGCTCTTACACAGAGAACTTCTGAACGTACACGGAAAACATACTGAGATGGTGCATCCGTAGGCAGGCGAGCACACGCCGCCCATCTTTTGTCCTCTCTTCCTTGATTTCCTAGCATTGTCACTCATTTATTTCTCTTAATCTTCCTTTTTGTTCCCCAAATTTCAGAGGATTCAGTTCATCACTAGAACCAGAAGGAATTTCTGCTGTTACAAATTATTGCAGTTGTTGAGTTTCCCAAGACTTGAGCATATAGTAGCAACATAATTTGGTTCTTTCTGACAGCGCTTCACCTGGGGCGGCCAGATGAGGACTTTTGAGCCAAGATTGCCTGCTGCTAAAAGTTGCTATTTCCATAGCACTGCAAAAAAATGGTGTTGAAGACCAGTGCTTCATAAAAGTGATAGCCCCCGCTCCCCGCACACAGGAGCGTGTGCACCCCCCGGGCGCAGTGCGTGAGGCTGCCAGCATCTGCCTCGGTGCCACACAATTAGACAGACACAGCTTCTGCACTGCTAGGGTGAGAAGAGCCTGAAGTATTTATAGGAGCAGGAATAGGAACTTGGAGAATCAGGAGTTTGCTCCCAGTGGGATTGACTAGGACCTGGAGAAGTCAGCAGCCAGCAGGTGCCCGCCACCCCCGATCCAAGTTACAGACCCTAGCAGAGGCCGCAGCTGTACCATGAAACGATGCTGTGGTTGTCGGAGGGCTTGACGGCAGGGCCATCCTAAAACCTTCCAGCCAATGGGCGTTATTGCACCAATTCATTCTTTTTAAAACGTGTTCAATTCATTTGTCACACTAAGATCCAAAACTGAGTGAAACCATTTTCAATCTTAAGTCTGACCAAGAGTTCTTAATGATTCTGAACTGTTAAATGTCGGTTATTCACATCGACAACGTGTAAATGAACTGGTTGTGCAATCTGGAGGCAGCCGGTTTTGTGTGGCTCTGAGCCGAACCATCTCACGCTCTGGGATCACAGAGTCTGGTTAAAATGTGTTGGGTTCGTCTCGCAGACAGCTCAGAGCAGTGGTCCTCAACCAAGGAGGGGTTTTGCCTCACAGGGAACGTTTGGCGGTGACTGGAGACATTTTTGGTTCTTACCACGGGGGTGATGGGGCAGCGGGTGTGGCTCAAATCCTGCATAGGATGCCCCCATGGCCAGGAAGGATCCGCCCCAGGTGTCAGTGGTGCCAAGGTGGAGAGACCGTGGTTTAGCGTATGACACAGGCCTACTTTTGCGATCCTTGTTCGTTAATTTGCCGGGTGACCCCTTGAGCTTATTAGCCTGCCATTTCTCCGGGCTCTGCATTTACTCAGAGAAAGGGCTTTGAGTCATTGGGAGGAAGTAAAATATCCTTGGTCTATCCTGACTCCCTGGTTCCCCACAAGAACCAGAGAGACCCACTGAAGCCCATGCCTTCCCACCAGCTAAGACCTACCCCCCGCAAGTGCTTCTGGTATCTGATTTTGACACTGGTATCTGCACAGCCAGGAGCCGTACTAGCAAGTATGAAAAATCTGGTTATGTATCTGTATTTGCAAAGTAAAATTTTAATATTTATGAGAAATGCTAGTAAGAGTTGGGGACAAAGGGAGAATTATCTCACACCTAAATGGCTTAGTATATTCTGTTTGAGGGTTTTCTAGATGTTTCTACCAAGTGAAAAGCATTTGGCTACTATGGATGACTTTAGTCTCGAAATCAAAGACCTGAACTGTGAGATCCCCCTTTCTTCTCAGCAACCCTGACAGTAGAAGAGTCCCCGATGCCCCTCCTGGGCGAGGTGTTTCCCGAATCCATGGTTGAGACTGATGGATCGCACAGCAAAGCCATCTGAACTTTGAGCTGCTCTCCCCTGGGGACATCTTGTGAGAGTCAGAATTTCTGGGTTCTGCATCTCACTGTGTTATTATTGATTTAATGATGGCAAAATAACAGTCTTCTGAAGCTCAGTTTTCACAAAAACATACTGCTTATAAGATGAAAGTCCCAAGGATATTATGTGGTCTTCAGATTAAGTGAAAGTATTTTAAGCTTCTAAGGGACATAGAAAACAAGTTAGAGTGGTAGTTATTTGGTGATGACTAATCATTATAATTTTTGCAGATGGATTTGGCTGCTCTAGAAAAAGTCAAATCTGCTTGGATTAAAAATCAAGATGACAGCTTGACTGAAGCAGACACTCTGGTATGTATGGTTCAGTCTCCTGTTTCAGCTGTTTAAAATCGTTTTTTGTACCTTAAGAAATAAAGGCAAAACCCCTTCAGGACCACCCTGAAAATTGTGCCTGAGTCTGTGGACTTGGGCATGTCCTGCACTCTCTTCTGAAATCCTTACCCAGGGAATAAAGATTTCTCCCCAAACCAGCAACCCAGAAGTGTCCCCATTCTGCCCTTTAACTAGATCTGGTCAAATGCTAATTTGGATAATTTCTCACTCTCTGTCACCTTCATTTACTTCTGAGAGAATATGGCCAGTATCTTCCCCTGCAAAACCGCCCCTTCCTCCAGTGTTGCTCTTACAGTGGCCAGACAGCCCCCAGCGTTAAACCTCCAAGCGGTTACTAGTCAGCTGCTTCCTCTAAGAGCTCCTGTTGCTGCTCAGGAGCACACAGGATGCATCGGTGCAGTGGTCGATTCCATGCCACAACAGTGGAAACCCCACACACATTGGCTGTGCGGCTGCACGTGTGATGCTGGTCTCTGGAGGACAGCCAGCCGGGGTGCAGCTGGGGCAGAGGCTCTGTGAGGCCCAGGAGGACAGAGCGATTCCATGGGGGGAGGACAATGAGGTTCTGCGGAAGTTCATCCAGTGGGAGTGGAGGCCCCGCCCAGCGGGTGGGAGGGAGCAGAGAGCTTGACCTGACGCCGTCTGGTGGTATGCGGTGCATCACCTCACAGTGAGAGCTGCTAGTCGAATGGGGCCCGAGGAAGAATTGCTTTAGGCTTACATTTCCCGTAGTAAATAATGCTGCATTCAGGGTCTGGTGTATGACAAATCCTTGGGCTGGATTTGAGATTACTTTAGTTTACCCGTAATCTGAGTCACCCAGCTTCCACTCTTGTCCCCACTTTGGTCCACACTGCACAGTGGACGATTCAAAATGGAATTCCAGCCACTTCACCGCCTGAGTAAAATGCTCTCCTTCCCACAGAGATGCTAGATCATCAGCCCTGATTTGCCCGCCAACAGGTGGTTCATAGATTTAGGGGATGGATTGAGTAGCAAGAGTCAGTGCCTGGCACGGCGGATGCACCGAGTTAAACTAAACGGTGATGGTGTCCTCATCGGGTGAGGGAGTTTTAGAACCATGGGCTTCCTGACAAGGACCAAGGGACTGACTCCCTCCTGACGGCAATAGGCCTCGTGGCTCCTGCGTTCAGAGTAAAACCCTCACCGCTGCCTTTCTTCCATGGCAGGAGATCACTGACCAGGACATGTTTGGAGACGTGAGTGCCAGTCTGGTTGTGCCGGAGAAAGTCAAAACTCCCATGAAGTCCAGCAGAACCGACCTCCAGGGCTCTGCCTCTCCCAGGTGCTCATGCCTAGAAGACTGAAGCGCAGGGTGGTGTTGAGGCCAGCAAGGGTGGCCTTGGAAAGGGGGCTGGCAACTGCTGGCTTTGGGTCAGAGGGCTATTTAACCATTTCCTTCCACATCTCTGGCAGCAAAGTGGACGGGGTGCACACCCCCCGGCAGAAGAGAAGCACCCCCCTGAAGGAGCGGCAGCTCTCCAAGCCCCTGAGTGAGAGGACCAACAGCTCTGACAGCGAGCGGTCCCCCGACCTGGGCCACAGCACACAGGTACCCCAGCCCCTGGACCCCCGGGCACCCTTGGACTTCAGCTCTGTTCTGTCCTCTTCCTTGGCGGTGAAGGGGAGAGGACGGGGGGGTGCTTTGAACTGCTCTGACTAAGGTCTTGAAGACAGACCTAAAGAGAGAAGTCTGACGTACTGGTCATACTACTAGTGTGGAATCGACCTCTGCTGATTGCGGGGAGCAGAGGAGGGAGCTGGAGATGCTGGCAGTGGCAGGTGCACACCTCTGGCTGGTACTGCCTCCATCAGACCTGACTGGGGACTGTGGTGACAGCGGTTCTAGGGGACAGCCCCATCAGACCTCGCCAGACGTCTGACCAGAGCCCTGATACCCTTAGTACTGCTGTGGGCCGGTTACAAGGGTTCAAACTGGCACCTCGACAGTGTGAGAGCATTTTAACTGGAAGACCCGAAAGTGGGCCGGAACAGGCGCGCAGAAGGAACCGGGCCCCGGGAAGGCAGGGTCTCAGCGGAGGACGCTCCCGCCCGACGGGCCTCACGCGGCTCCTGCTTTTCTCGAGTGAACAGCAGGCCTGTCCGTTTCCCTGATAAACATCCCCGGGAGGACGGTTTGTGCCAGCGTGGCTCCCTGAGCTGACGCTCTCAAGTAGCTGAAAACGAGCCCGAGACTAGAATAGCCCGGTGCCCAGGGCGAGACATTGTCCTTCCTTCTTGTTAATCACTGTTTCTGAAATACTTTTGTTCCCTGGGACAGGAGGGCTGCCACACAGCGCTGATTGCCGCTCTCATTACTTCTCTCCCGGCTGCCCTCATTTCCAGTCCTGTGAACACCTGTTCACCGTCACCTCCCTCCTCCTCTCCTGCCCCCTCCACATCGTCACCCTCCAGGCCCTTCAGAACGGGGTGCTGAGCCTGTGCTCTGAGGCCCCTCTCTGCTTAGTTGGTCTGGCCAGTGGGATACCAGCTCTCCTCCACAGCTTCTGCTGGCCATCCTCACCCTCAGGCTCCCTGGGGACTGCCCAATAGACACTTTTGTCCCTGCAGATTCCAAGAAAGGTTGTATATGACCAACTGAATCAGATCCTGGTGTCAGATGCAGCCCTCCCAGAAAATGTCATCCTTGTGAATACTGCTGATTGGCAGGGCCAGGTAAGGCACTGAAGACCCTAAGGCTGGGGAGGAGAGATTCAGGGGAGCAAGAGACACCCCAGGGTGTGCGATTAGAAAGGCAGGCCGTGTGGAAATAGGAAGTGACACCCGTGTCTCGCACCCCTCCTCCCCTGAACTGAGCCCACAGCTCTGGGCTCTAGTCCCAGTTCCATCACTTTCTAGCCCGGGGGACCTTAAATAACTAATTTTCTGTACCTGTTTCCTTATCTGTAAAAAAGCAATAATATTTCCTATCACACTTTCCTCCCTGGCCGTGCGTGTCAGGCAGCATGATGGAAGGAAGGTACCTGGAGAAGCACAAAGTGCTGGAGATGCCAGAGGTGCCCCAGTTCCCACGAAGGTCCTTCAGAAGGGGCAGAGCAACAGTGCAGCCCCCTGGCCGTTCCGCTCCCCACTGTCCACCTGGTTAGGTCCCAGGGCCAGAACCCCTCTCTCCCAGGGGCCCCGCCACCCCTGAGTGTGGGCCGCAGAGGCGATGTGGAATCTTTCCTAAGTCTCCCTGCATTTCCTAGTGCGCCCATCTCCATGGTGTCTGGCCCCACCTCTCCTCACTGGCAGCCAGAAGCCTGACCTGTGCCCAGCTGTGGTCTGAAGGACAGCGGGCCAGGCCCTGCAGCTCACTCTGGGCCTTGCCCGCCCTCTTGGCGCTGAAGGGAAGCAGTGTCCCTCCTGCTTGGCCTCACCTGTGTCCCTGCTCCTCTCCCTCCCCGGCCCCCAGTATGTGGCGGAGCTGCTCCAGGACCAGCGGAAGCCCGTCGTCTGCACCTGCTCCACGGTGGAGGTCCAGGCTGTGCTGTCCGCCCTGCTCACCCGTATCCAGCGCTAGTAAGGGCTTGGCTTCTCTCCTGCTCTTTGGGGCTCCCTCTGACCTCATCCTCCCACCCCGATTTCCAAGCAATGGCAGGACTTCCTGGCCTCATCAGACCATGGATCTTCAGTGGGTACCTGGTCAGGCAGCGGCAGGCCGTGGTGCTCCAACGCCTGTGCTGGCCCCAGAGGGTCAGGGGTAAAAATGTCCGCCTGCCTCCCTGCCTGGTCTCCTGCCACACCTTGACTTGTCTCGTCCTCTTCTTAAACCCACAAGGAGGAAGGCCAGGCAGAGAGAGCTCAAGGCTTTACAAAGACTTTTGACTCCTGTCCCTCTGACTACCCAGAGTTGGGGCTTTCCCTCCCAAGGACCTCCGGGGCCCCAGGTCCCTGCCCGCGGGAAAAAGAGCCGCGGGCATCCCTGGTATCTGGGCTCAGGTCCCCTGCCAACCCCCAGGGGTACTGCCAAGTTGTCTCCCCTTTAGCTTCAGCCAGTTCTGTCTTCCTTCCAGATAGTTCCCTGTCCTCTCTGATCCTGGATTTCTCTCTTAGTTGCAGAAGCACTCTGGTTAATTGCCTCTCTCTGCATTTTTTGTTTATTGGTCTGTTTTCCCCTGTGGGCTGTGAAGACCAGGTAAAGTCTGAGCTTAGGGCATCCCTCTGAGCAGGATGCTGGCCAGCCTGAGCGTGAGCTCGCCTTTCCCCTTGCTCCCCAGCTGCAACTGCAACTCCTCCATGCCGAAACCGGTGAAGGTGGCGGCGGTGGGCGGCCAGAGCTACCTGAGCTCCATCCTCCGGTTCTTTGTCAAGTCGCTGGCCAGCAAGACCTCCGACTGGCTGGGCTACATGCGCTTTCTCATCATTCCCCTCGGTAAAGATGCGGTAGAGCCCGCACCTGAAGCGGGATGGTGGCGCCGGGGCATCGTTCCACTCCCTAACTAGCCCGCCTTTCTGTTTTCCATCTACCAGGTTCTCACCCAGTGGCAAAATACTTGGGCTCCGTGGACAGTAGATATAGCAGCACCTTCCTTGATTCTGGCTGGAGAGATCTGTTCAGTCGCTCAGAGCCCCCGGTGTCAGGTAAGCGCCCCTCCTAAGTGACGGAGACAGCAGGTGGCCTGATTCAGGGAGAGTGGGCTTGGCTGCAGGCAGAGGCCTGGGCACATGCTGCTCTTCCCCACTGTGATTCATCCTCCCCATCACTTTGCAAGCTCATTTTTTCAGTATTTATTAAGAGGCGGCCCATTAAGCACAGCCCTTCCGCTCTTGCTGTGTTTAGTCTCTGCCGTTTGCTCTGCACATCTAGAAACAAGGAAGGCTGTGAGGGGGTGGTGGCAGGAAATATCTGGTTGTAGAGATCAAATATAAGAAGCAGAGAATAGTTCCTAAGTGTCTGTTGATAAATGAATAACACTCCACCAACCATGTCTCTTCCTGAAATACAGAGTAAGGGCGGCAGGGATGAGAGCCAGCTCGGGCTCTGCAAGGCCGAGAGGTGGTGATGCTTCCTAGACCTCGCAGGAAGTGACCGGCAAGGGGTGGAGGGGCTGCTCCTGGTTCCAAAATTGCTCTGAGCAAAGTCAGAGGCTGGAGCGTGGCAAGCCTGGGAAACCACGAGCCCTGTCTCTGCCTCAGCTCCTAGGGTCTTCTGATGAGTCTTATGAAGGGGGCTCTCTAAGAGGGTTTCCTGCTGAAATAAATCAGCGTTCATTCTTCTCTTGGCTTTTCTGCAGAGCAACTGGACGTGGTGGGGCGGGTGATGCAGTATGTCAACGGGGCGGGCGTGACACACCAGCTTCCTGTGGCCGAAGCCATGCTGACCTGCAGGCACAAGTTGTATGTCTGACTGAGGGGATTCTTAAAAATGGTGGTGGGGCTAGCTAAATCTTCGGTTTTCTTTGCTTTTTGACACTTTCCTTCTCCCCACCCCGTTTCCCTCTGGAGGAACCCAAGAGAATGTGAAAGACTGTTTTTCACTGCCTCCCACCCAGGCCTTCCCTTCCTTGCCCTGGGCCAGCCTCCCCCCCCCCCCCGGGTGGATGCCCCCTCGGTGCAGAGCAGGGGTGGGATGTGCAGACTCAGGTCTTTTACCTCTATTAGGTGGCTCCTTCTGCCATCCTGAGGCCTGATGGGAAGATGTCATGCAGTGTCTGGTCTCCCTTAGAGCCACAATAAAGTAAGGACAGTTTGTGTCCCCAGCGCTCACCTACCAACCGTAAAGTTTCTTGTCTCTCCCAACAGCCCTGATGAAGACTCGTATCAGAAGTTTATCCCCTTCATTGGCGTGAGTACCGACCCCCACTCTGTGCCCCACTGTTCTTCTGGCCTCCCTGTCCTGCGCGCACACACACAAGACTCAGCTAGACAGTGGTTCTCATCTGGAGGTGATTTTGCTCCCAGGGGACATCTGGCTGTGTCTGGAGACACTTCTGGTTGTCAGCGGCAGGGCTGGGGGTGCTCCCAGCATCATCTAGTGGGTGGGGGCTCAGTGCGGTGCACGGAACAGCCCTGAGTGTCAGGAGTGCCGAGCTGGCGAAGCCCTGGGCCAGGCAGGTTCTAGGCTGTTCTCTGAGTGTCTGCTCCTGGGCCGTAGGCCACCCCGGCTCTCCTCTGGCACCTCATGTTTATTTCGCCAGGCGCTGAGCTCGGTGCCTTGGCCTCGGAAGCGATGTCCAGGGCATTGGTTCTGCAGGCGCCAGGGAAATCAGAAACAGTGATGGACCATGTTCTGAGGAGAGGGCTGAGAAATCTGTGTCTCTGTCTCCCAGGTCCAGCAGCCCACCGAGAGGAAGGGGCTCCTCTTCCCCTCCTGTTGAGTCGAGGGAGAATCTCTACATGAGTGGGTTTTGAAAATTAAGGGAAAACCTCTTGGGTGTCTTTGGTGTCAGGTGGTACTGGCGTTTGTTTCATGCGACTGTAGCTGGGCTACAAGGCAGAAACCGACCAAGAGCAGGAGCCCAGAGGGGTCAGAGCTGACGCCTTCCTGGGGCCACAACACAACACGGAAGCACAGCCAAAAACTCAGATTTCCATTTATGAAACAATTGAGTTTCTCTTCCAAATCAGCTTGTATCTTTTCCTACAGCCTCCTTGAGGCTCCCTCCCAGCTTCTAGAGGACACAGGGCACGTGCAGGTGAGGGACCCAGCTTCCACTGTCCCTGTTCTCTGCTTGTCCCAGATTCTGGGTGTCTCGAGTGATCTTGGGAGATGCGTGAGCCTGGGGGGATTTGTTAGCCCCTTCTCCTGCCTTGGAAATCCTCCTGTCTGGCTGATCGTTTAGTCCCTGTCGGCCTCTGGGGCAGCCACGTTGGAGGCCCCCAGACCACGGCCGTAGCCTGGGCCGGGCTGGCAGTCTGACCCACATCTTTGTGGAGCTGTGGGTCTCTGCCATTCTGGCCTCACAGCAAGAGAGAGAGAGAAAAAAATTAAAAATTCAGACAAACCAACAGAGGAGCTGGCAGCCTCGTGCAACACCAGGGGAGCCAGGAGAGAGGATAGTCATATCCAGGAAGTTCACAGTATCAGTGTGTTACTTTCCGGGAATTAAAATAAGGATGTGTAGAGAATTTGGGACAAATTTCAGTGAATAGCAGCACTGTGCTCTGATCAGCCTTGAGGGAGCCATCTGTGTGTGATCTCCACTCCATGCCAGCTCCCAGGGTCCAGCTTCCGTGACCTCCTGGCTCTGCCCGGTGCTGGGCCTGGGCCTGGGAGGTCACAGGAGTCACCTGTCACCTCAGGCCCCAGCCCCGACATTGTCTGTTTCTAGCTGTGCCCTTTGCTGGCCACTGGAGGGCCCCCTCTATCCTTCCCAGAATTCTCTAAAAGGAATTGCAAATTGTTTGGAAAGCTGAAGTTGACACCCCTGCCATGGGGTAGGGGCCAGTACCCAGGGCCCCCGCCTCATCAGTATCCCTCCAGATTCCAGGAAGTCTGGAAAGGAGGGACCTGCTGTCAGCACACGAGCATCTTCACTGGGCGTGATGTAGCATGCAGCCCCACCCACCACCCAGTCCTGTCTGCCTGGGCTTTCTCAGTCCTCCCGTCTCTCTCTCTAACATGAGAAGATGGCCTCCTGCCCACGTGATCTTAGAAGTAAAATCAGGAGACGAAAATGGTTCCTGTCCTCAAAGTGGCCTTGCCCGTATCCCCAGAGGAAAGCTGAGGTCTCCTGTGCCCCACCTCACTATTTGCAACTGGGTTTTTTCACACCTCTTAATGGTCTGGGCTGCTCTGGATCTGCAAGGATTTTTAAAGCTTGTGATCAAATGCCATGCAGTCGTGGCTGTCACGCCCGCCGTCTGTTCCAGCTGGATCAGGACGAGTCTGGCTTTGGTGGGAAGACCTAATGCAGTGCCTCTTGTCCCTCCCAGGTGGTGAAGGTGGGTCTGGTTGAAGACTCTCCTTCCACTACAGGTGAGCCTGGAGCCCCTTTGCTTCTGCGGAGGGAGGGTGGTGCCTTCCCGGCCTCCTCTCTGGTCCAGCAGGCCAGAAGGCGAAGGCTTCCGGTGCCCTAGGTTATGTTAGAGCTTGAGCTCCCCAGGTGACACAGTGGCCGGGGGTGGTGGTGAGGAGTCAGAGGCCGGAAGGAGCGCAGGCTGCAGCTGAGACAGGGGCAGGGCACCCTGACTCCCTGCCACCAGCGGGCAGGGGCGTTTTCCTCTGGCCGACTGTGTTTGTCCCCCTGGCAGGCGATGGAGATGACTCACCTGTGGTCAGTCTTACTGTGCCCTCCACATCACCGCCCTCCAGCTCGGGCCTGAGCCGAGACGCCACGGCCACCCCTCCTTCCTCCCCGTCCATGAGCAGTGCCCTCGCCGTCATGGGGTAAGGCTCTCTCCCCGTCCCTCCGTCAGGGCAGCAAACTCAGATTTCCCTGCAGCCTACAGCACAGTGACGGCACTCTGGGCTTAGATAGTAATGGGGTGGTGAGAACAGTAAAGGTGGGCCACTAGCCACGCAAGTCACCAGACAGCTCTGCAGTGCAGATACCATCCGCCCTGTCTGTCTCACAGTTACAAGGTTGAATGAGAAAGGTCAGAGATGGGGGAGGGTAGAGCTCAGTGGTAGAGTGCGTGCTTAGCAAGCACGAGGTCCTGGGTTCAATCCCCAGTGCCCTCATTAGAAAGAGAAAAGAAAGGGCAGAGAGGCCCTTTGTAGACTGTAAAGTTCTGTGTGTGTGTCTTGTAGAAGGAGTGTGGGCAGGAGAGTCAGACACATCAGGATTTGAGTCGTGGTTTGTGTGGTGTCCACCGTGTTGACTTGTGTTGAAGAACAAGTTATTATTCAGTGGCACTTGTTAAAGTACAGTAAGGGAGACTTCCTTCACAGTGGGAACAGTCGCCGGAGGTATAGGGACCACAGTAATGGGGGAGAGAGGTGGGGCTCAACTCCAGATCCAGCCTGAGCAAGTGGGAGCCAAGCCAAGGAGCAGGGGCAGGGGCAGGGGCTGGACGATCACTAGGAGGAACAGGGGTGAGGGGAATTCTGATTCTGACCAAACAGCTCTTGCTGTAGACACTCCTGAGGGCAGTGGAGGAGCCTGATCAGATACCGGGGGACCAGAAATGGAGGGCGGGGGGTTCTGGCGACACCTGGATTTTACAAGGAAGTGCACAGATGAGCCTGGGAAAAGGTTCAGGAGCCTGACTAAAGTGGTCAAGCAAAGAATCTGTCACTTGGACAAGTTACCAAGCTTCCTTTTGACTCCCTGAAAGTAAAGGTGAAATGGCCATGTCAGTGTTGTTGTGAGGCAGAAAGAAGGACGTGTGTTGGTGCCCGACCGTGGAGGGCTGGCCTCCCCAGGCGCTAAGTCTGCCCATCACTGGAGCGCTGTTGTGGCCAGCGAGCCGGGCAGAGCCCTAGTCTAGGGTCTGGCAGTGCCAAAGCCACAGAGAAATTCTAGCTGGGGAGGCTGGGAAGAGGGGAGGGAGTTTCTGTAGGATCTGAAGTAGCCAGTTTAGTCGGATGGTCAGGAGGCCTCTGTGGAGCTGGCCAGGGAAGGCTGGGGGAGGCTGGGGCAGGGCAATCCCCAGAGGCCCAGGGGAGAGGTTCCGAGGTGGGAAAGAGCAGAAAGTGGCGCCTGGGGCTGCTTCCTCCATCCTTCCCTTCCTTCTTCCCTCACCTCTTCTGGTGATGGTCCGCATAGGAGCGGAAGGGAGGGACTGGCCAGTGGCTTTTCCAGAACCCCAATGGCAGTGTCAGGGTCCCTGCAGAATACCGAGTGTTCTCGGGGGTGGAGCCCAAATCCCAGCCCCTACCCTCCCTGCCCAGGCTTCCCACCTCACTTCCCTTCGGGGTCTCCCACTGACGTGCTTAAGCACAGGAGGAGGAGGAAGTGCCCCCACCTCCGGCAGGTCAGGCTGTGACCTCACGGTCCAGGCGTCCTGGGGGCCTGGGGACCAGCCTTACCTCGCCTCCTTTCCCATCCAGTTTAAGCTTGTTTTTTAACAGAACCACTGAATCCAAGCAGAAAGAGAAATGTCAGATGACTTTTGTAGCCTGTGTACCTATTGTGTCTGACGCCTCCTTTCAAGGAAACATCGGCTCTTTTTCCCCTCAGAGCTAAAATTATCCCTGAGCTAGAAGTGCCATAAATAAGAGAAAGCCGCAGGCCGGCATCCATCAGCTCTCCCGGGGCTGCTCCAGAGCCGCCAAGGTGCTTCCGCCTTTGCCCTCTTAACCTCCCCCGTCCCGGTGGGGTTTTGCCCTGGCCCTGCTTGCTGGGTGTATGCGAGAGAGAGAGTGTGTGTGTGTGTGTGTGTGTGTGTGTGTGTGTGTGTATCTGTGTGTGTGTGTGTGTATCTGTGTGTGTATCTGTGTGTGTGTGTCCGTGTGTGCATACGTGCTTTTTTCCTTTGTAAAGCTTCCTTCCTCCCTGCTTCCCTCTTTTTACACTGTTCCCTCATGGAGACCCAGGTGTTCATCCTCTCCTGGCTTTGTCCTCGGATCAGCCTGACCCTCCACTCCCACACCAGCCACTTCTGTGTGACTGGTGCTACTTCCCCGGCACCTCCTGGTGCCCCTCCCTGAGCCCCGTGGTGCCCGCCCCACCCCATCACCCTGTGGTTGGGAACTGAGGGCAGAGCCTCCTCCCTGTTGTCACCCATTCTCCAGGAGCCCCAACAGCCCATATGGGGACGTGATTGGCCTCCAAGTGGACTACTGGCTGGGCCACCCTGGGGAGCGGAGGAGGGAAGGTGACAAGAGGGACGCCAGCTCCAAGAACACCCTCAAGAGTGTCTTCCGCTCAGTGCAGGTTTCCCGCCTGCCCCATGGTGGGGAGGCCCAGCTCTCCGGCACCATGGCAATGACTGTGGTCACCAAAGAGAAGAACAAGAAAGGTAAGTGACCTCTGGGGCCAGGGACAGTTAGGGCCACCAGGCCTCCCCGTCTCCTCTCTCAGGGGCTGGGACAGAATCTGCTTATGGGAGACCTTGCATGAGGGCAAAACAGCACCTGTGTCCTGGGGTCCCACAGGGGTCCTGCTTCACCTTGTGGGACGAGGCCTTTCCTTCTGTAACAGAGGAAACCAGGGTCCCCAGGGGGTCACTGGTCACTGCCTGCTGAGTGTCAGTGCCCGAGGGGCTGAGGCAGTTAGTGCTGCTGGGAAGAACGAAGGCTTTCCAGCCACTGCCCTCAGGGATGGGCTGTGTGACAGAGGAGGACATCCCCATGGGCACCGTGGCCCCGTGGAGCAGAGCGTTCACACCCAGCCCTGGAGGCCACACAAGCCTTCATGAGCAAAGGGCACAGTTATGTTTAAGAATTAAGGGGAATCGTGCCCATCCTGGGTGAGAGGGCGGCTTCAGCACCAGCAGTGGAGTGGGGGTGGCCCCGGGGCCCCTGCTGGGAAAGGCAGCCAGGCATCTCAAAAGCTGGCTGACGCAGGCGCAGCCCTCGCTGTAGTCAGTTCCCGTTGTAAACCCACACATCTGGCTGTGCACCTGCAGCAGCAGGGCAGGGTGACTCTAGGGCCCTCCCAGCCCCACCCTCAGCTGTCAGGAAGGGGCTTCCTTAGCTGCTGGACCCTTCCTTCCTCTTCTGGGCCCTTCCAAAGCAGCTGAGCCTTTCTGTTCGTGCCTCTGCTCCCAGAGTCCCCTGGGGGCACAGGGCTGCACCATTGCACCCAGAGACCTGCCTAGGGCGTCCTGCGGCAGAGCTATTGCGAACACAGCCTCACAGACTCGGCCCTGCACAGGCAAGCGAGCCGGGAGGAGACCCCCTGCCCTACCGGCTGCAAGGAGCCTCTGAGCTGGAAGGGACTCAGAGACCACCTGGCCCCAGGTCCTTGTTATTCAGAGAAGATATCGAGGCCCAGGGAAAGGAGCAGGAACTTAGCTAAAGTCGCAAGGGACTGGGCAGGAGCTTGGAGATCCTGATGCACAGCCTGGAGCCAGGGAGCAGGGGAGGAAACACCGGCTTTCTGCGAATCACCTCCCTTCCCGCCGGAAGAGGGGGCAGTGGGCGGGGAGAGGGTGGCTGCTTTTCCAGGGGCTGCAACAGAGGCGGTTCCTGCTTGCTTTCCAGTTCCCACCATCTTCCTGAGCAAGAAACCTCGAGAAAAGGAGGTGGATTCTAAGAGCCAGGTCATTGAAGGCATCAGCCGCCTCATCTGTTCTGCCAAGCAGCAGCAGACCATGCTGAGAGGTGCGGGGGAGGCAGGGCGCGGGGCACCAGGCGGGGGCTGCGGGGGCAGGGAACCTGGGAGGATGGCCTTGGCAGCCCTGGTCACCCCCTCACCTCCCCTGTCACCCCCAGTGTCCATCGACGGAGTCGAGTGGAGTGACATCAAGTTCTTCCAGCTGGCATCCCAGTGGCCCACCCACGTCAAGCACTTCCCCGTGGGACTGTTCAGTGGCAGCAAGGCCACCTGAGGGCACTTGTCTTCTGGCCACTTTCCCTCCTGGCACTGCCATCAGCCTCACCGCCTGCGGGCAGGGGGAGGCCAGCAGGCCCCGGCCCAGTGTCCCCTTTCCTGGCCCGGGGGCCTGCCTCTCCCTTGCCCAGTCCTGAAGGACACTGCCACTGGGGACACTGCTCCCCCGCTCACTGCTCGGTCCCACCCCTGGGCAGCCCCCTCCCGACCCCTCTTCCTCCTGTGCCTCCACTCCAGGCCCAAGGCATGTTGATTTTGCCTTTTGGCACTCATTCCCGGTCCCTGGAATCGAGTTCTCTGGGCCTTCCTTCACCTGACTTCCAGCCTCCTCCCCACATGGCACCGGTTCCCCTCCTGGAAATAGGAAACCTGGAGTCCTGGCCTCCCCCTGCCCCCAGCCGCCTCCAGGATCTCGTTTTCTAAAGCTCACCTGCCAGATGCTACTTAGCCTGCCCCCCGTCTAGTGGGGCCCAGGGCCACTTTCACTGCTGTGGGGTGAGAGGGGCACAGACCCCTGCTCCCAGCCACAGGGGCAGCTCCTACCCCTTTCTTACCCCAAGGACAGCGTTTCTGTGACAACGCATGTGTTTCTGGGATGGAGGGGCCTTCGTGGCCTCCCTCGTGCACGGCTTTCACTACCCCCAGGTCCCCTGTAGATGCCGCGAGTGTCCCTGAGCGTTTCTTTGGTTCTCTGCACAGCCAGTCTCTTGGTGGTTCTGTGTGACTCACCTGGGCAGTGGTCCCGTCCCTGGGGCTCCCCCTTGTGGGTTACCCTCCTTCCCAGCCTCCCACCCTTTCCTCCCCAGCACAGATCTGCCTTTGAAACTCTGGACTCGGGAAGCAGATCCCTACCAACAGCATACTGTCTGTGTCTCCCAGCCCCTTCAGCTCCGTTCCCACGTGTCCATCCGTCTCCTTTCCCTGGTCTGTTCTGCCCTCCTCACTTGTGGTCCTCCCAGCCAGGCCTCCCTCTCTCTGCGGCCTCGGGGGTCTGAGCCCCTCCTCGGCCCCACCATCCACCTTCTCAGGAGGCGCTGAGCACAGGGGGTGGAGTTCCTGCCAGCCCTCTGTCCCGCCAGCACCTCCAGAGCTTTGCTGTTGTCCCCTCAGCCCTTCTAGAAGTTTTTGCACAGAACTTCATTTTGAAAAGTGTTTTTCTCATTCTCCATACCTCCCCCAAACTCCTCCAGCCCTTCCCCCGGCTCAGCCCTGCTGTCCAGAGCGTCTCCTGGGCTGTGCTGCTCTCTGGCCGGAGAGAGGGGCGGGATGGGAGGGACTGAGTGGATGCTGGATTTTTCATTCAATAAACTGGTGATTTCTTACCAACGAGCAAGCCTCAGGCTTCTGTGCCTCTCACTGTGACGTGGGCTCTGTCCCACTCCCTTCCCACCACACAGTGCAGCCACTTCCACTCAAAGTGAACTAGGAACTGGCTGGAAAGTAGAAAATTCCCATTTTCTTGATTGTACAAACAGAGGCCTGAGGTATGTTGCCCAGTTTGCAGCAAGCAGAAGTCAGGAACAGAAGTAACGCCATTCCCGCTCTGAAACCCCACTCTTCTCTGGGCCCCACCATCCCCAAATCCCACCTCCCAAGGTAGTGGCAGCGGTGTCCACTCTGACTGAAGATTAGAACTTGGCTTCTCTCCCCCTGCTAGGCTGGCATCCTGCTATAGTTTCTGGAATTTGGTGAAGTCTGGGGCCCAGGTGGAGAGGGTGAGCTGGGGTCCATCATCAAGTTCACTTTCCTGTCCATCCTTAACCTTGGAGGTGGCAAACAGTCGGAGCCCTGTTCCCTGGACGCCTGGCTCTTCATGTGCTCCCAGGACAGAGGCCTGCACGCCAAGCCTCCTCTAGTGAATAAGTGCCCAGAAGTGGGGCTTGCATCGGGGTGGGGATGGGTGCTCGGTATCCCCACCCCGCAGGACACGGCCACAGAGGCGTGGACGGCCAAATGGGGCAGCCTGTCACTGGTTCCCCAAGCTCTCTGGGCTAGGAAAATGGAACTCAGGCTGCTTCCCAAGGGGCAGAATCCAGTGAGGTATCAGAAGGTGTCCCAGAAATGTCGTCTGCATGTTAGTTACCGAATAAGGTGTACGATCGGGCTGATGAGGGAAATGCCACAAGAAGCCGACGGAGTCTGGGGTGAACTGGAGAGGACGTGCACACTGCCTGAGCCAGAGGCACAGCATCCGCGGAGCTCAGGCTGGACGGGCCAGGGGACCTGGGGGCCGGTGGGAGTTCCCAGCAGGATGGGGTGGGACAAGTAGACTGGGGTCCCAGCTCAGAACCAAGAAGGGGAACAGGTGACGGGGTGAGAGTAAGGAGTCCACACGAACTCCCTGCTGACCGGCGTCGACTCCCAGCCTCAGCTTCCTGCCTGTGGCATCAGCGCAGCCCCTGCTTCCACCCCCAGGGTCCCTCCCACTTCCTCCAGGACTCACTCCCACTGTTGCCCACTCTCTCCTGCATTATCGGTCCCCCCTTCCTACCAGATCTTTTCCATCCACGTGCAAATGCACTAATAGCTCCCTGTCTCCATGTCTCTGTTCCCCGTACAGCGAAATGGTTCAAAAGAGCTGGCTGTTCCGCTCTCAGTCTCCACCTCCCACTGCTTCAGGCTTTCTTCTTCACAACCCCATCAGAAGTTCCCTTACCAAGGTCACCGAGGACCTTGTCTGACCGGCCAGGATCAGCTGATGCACACACTCCCTGCTAGCACAGCCTTCTCCCCTCGGCCCAACCCGAGGACAGCACCCTGCTCTCCTCCGCTTCACTGGCTGCTCTTTCCAGGCCTCCCTCATACCCTCCTTACCTTCCCAGCCTCGGAAGAACACTGAACTCGGGGCTCCACCTCTGCGCCCCCGGCCCCTCATCCAGCCCTGGGGGGCAGATGCTCCCTGTGCACAGACTTCTTCCCTCGTTCTTTGGCTGCTGAGACCCAAAACGTTGCAGTTATCCGTGACTCCTCTTTCATACCCAGCATCCAGTCCAGCAGCACATCGGCAGGCTTTCCCTTCGAGACAGATCCAGAACCCAGCCGCTCTTCACCACTCTTAACTGCCACTGTTCCCTCCCGCCTGGATAGTATAATAGCCTCCACCTCATCTTCCTGTAGTCTATTCTCCACACAATAGCCAGAGAAAGCCTTTTAAAACGTTAAGTAGATCGCATTAAATTACTGATCCAAACTGTCCAATGGCTTCCCATTCCACTAAGAATATAATCCAAGGCCCTTCTCATAACCTATAAGTCCTCCCTGATCCGCCCTCCCTGGAGCAGCCTGATCTTACCTCCTCTCACTCTGCACCTTGATCACTGGCCTCCTCTACATTCCCCAGACACCCTGGGCACATCCTGCCTCAGGACCTTTGCACAAGCCATCCCCCCTGCCCATCCTGCTCCTGCCCTTTTGTCCACGTGTCTTGCTCCCTCACTCTAGTCTTGGCTTAAATGTCACCTCAGAGAGGCCTTCCCTGTTCAACCTGTCTAAAATAGCACCTTCCTTTTCTCTCACCCTTCATTTTTCTTATTGGCACTTCCCACTCCCTGGCATTTAATTATTGTCTCTCATTGTCATTAGAATATAAGTTCCTAGAAAACAGGAACTTAATTTTTTTTCCTCTGCTCTATCCTTGGCACCCAGGAGACCGTTTAGCTCATCTTAGGTAAACAGTACATATTTGCTGACAGAATGAATGAGAAGCCTTTGTGGTGCTGGAATGTACAAGGTCCTTAATTCACAACTTGCCTCTCAGACACTTTGATGCCTCAGCCCCAAAGGACACCTGAATTTTCTCATATGTGTGGAGTAGGAAGGCAGACTCTTAATCTGAGCAGAGAGGAGGGTGAGGTTCCCAGGATTTGAAATGCAAGGCAGCTCAGATGGACGATGTCCCCCGGGGACAGCTTGGCCAGTCACTGCCGGGGAAGGCCGGACCAGAGCCGAGCGGCCCGTGGGGCTGCCAGAGACAGAAACATTCTCTACAGGTGAAGGGGTGGCATTTGGTGCCAAAGGTAGAAGAATTCCTAGCTGTCCCTACACACCAACTCCAGCTTGGTTCTATTTTTAATTTAAATAAACTATTTTAGAATAGTTTTAGATTCACAGAAACGTTGCAAATATAGAACCAGGAGTTGCCATTCACCCCTCACTCACTTGCCTCTGTTGTTAACGTGTTACATCAGTGTCCACGTTCGTCTAATGATCATGACTAACTAAAGTCCATATTTGACTCAGATTCCTTACTTTTTCCCTAATGTCTTTTCTCCATTCCAGAATCCCATCCAAGACACCACACTCCGTCTAGTCCTTTGGACCGTGACATTCTCTTAGACTTTCCCTGTTTTGGTGACATTGACAGTTTTGAGGAGTCCTGGTCAGGAATTTTGTAGGATGCCCCCAGATCAGGACTTGTCAGCGCATCCTATAGAGAGTACATGCCATCGTCAGGGCATGACATCCCCAACGATGTGAGCCTTGATGACCTGGCTGAGACGGTGATATCAATGTCACCCTCTTTCCAAACTGTGCTCTTCGGAAGGAAGTCACCAGGCACAGCCCACCCTTAGGGAGTGAGGAGTTTTCCCTTCATTACCCAGAATTCTTCTGTCCAGCAGACCTCAGATGGGTGTTTGCAACTGCTACATTTTTCCTCACCCACTGCTGTGTCTAAGCACGGATGGTGGGGGTTGCCCTTTCAGGTCACCTGCGGGCATTTTCTTTTAGCCAGGCCGCTCCAAGTGCTTCTCAGGGCTTATTTCACTGAATCCTTAGAGCAGCCCTAGGAAATCGATTCGGCTGATACTTCCTTTTTACCCAGGAGGAAGCCAGAAATCAGAGAGCCTTGTCTCCCAACTCTCATTCTTTTATTTGAGTTGAATGCTCCCAGGCATCTCAAACCCTCATACAGCCAAAACACAACTCTTGACTTCCCTCCATCCCCCACAGTCTTAGTAGCATCAGCATCCATCGTATTACTCAAGCCAGAAGCCAACAAGTCATCTCAGGTCATCTCAGCAACTGCTGTCCATTCTGCCTCCCCAGCGCAGATCCCAAGGTGAGCCCAGAGCACCTCCCTCCCAGGTTAGAGTCCTTCAGGGCTTCCTGATGCCGTTGAGCACAGCCACCCAACCCCCAGTCAGTCGCCTGCGTGCCCACCCCACCCCTTTGCTACCTCTCTAGCTTCATGTCAAGTTGCCCCCCTCCCCGCTCCCAGGGCTCACCACCCTCAGGCCACACCTGATCTTTCAGTAACCAGATCCCTCCTCCTCGCACAGGGGCCCCACTTTACCTGCTCTCCCCACCCCACAGAGCATTCCCCTTTCCTTTGGAGGGTAGCGCACATGTCACCTCCTCAGAGAAGTCTTCCCAACCACCCTGGCCACAACCCTGTTGTGATCTCTGCCTCAGCCCTTTCTTCAGTGGGGACATCCGCTGTCACCTGCAGGAAATGTCTTTACCAGGTTAGCATGAGCTCCAGGAGGGCAGGCACAGGGGCTGCCTAATGGCTGTGCCTCAACCCCCATCACGTGGGCATATGGCAAACGCTCAAAGGCTAGACAAAGGGGTGAGCTGGGGTGAGCCCAACCTTGACCAACACACCCAGACTGAGCCAGATCTCTAACTTAGGTCATCAGACTCCAGACCATCTCTCAAGGTCCTACTCACATCCCGACTTCCCAATCATCCAGCTGCCCTAGTGTATTAAGTTCCTGCTGTGGGCCAGTTCCTGTCCTAGGTGTGATGACACGTGGATGAATACAGGGCTGTGTCCTTACCTATACGGAAACTCTGAGCCTAGTCAGGGAGACAGACAAATAGACAATTGCCACACGGCATGAAAGTTTGCTTGAGAGCACACAGGAGGGGCAGCTAATCCAGCCTGGAATGGGTGTCCAAGAAGATGTCTCAAAGGAGATGATGTCTGAGCAAAAGATGCCTGACATGATGGATGTTCTGTTACAGGAAATAGCAAAAACTAGAGATAAGAGAGAGTCTGGCCTATTCTGAGACTCACACATGGTTACGGTGTGGCTGAAAAACAATGGCGAGTGGAATGGTGGGTGACAGGCCAGAAGAGAAGCGGTTGGGGCACTGAAGAGCTTGCAGATAGTATTACTACTCTGTGCTGTGCACTTCACCCTGAGAGCAATGGGAGCCAATCAACGGTTTTAGGTAGAAAGGTGAGATGATGGAATTTAGAAAGAACATTTTGCTACAACATGTTGGAAGAAATAAGACTGAAGACCAGATGAGTTCGAAGGGTGTTACAGTAACTTAGACAGGATGTGATGAAGACATAGACTAAGGGTAGAAGAGGTGGAAGAAAGTGGAGACTTGAGTCCTATTTAAGAGGCAGAATCAACAGGCGCAGGTAACTGGTTAGAAAACAGGATTGAAGGAGAGAGTTGAGAGTGGGGACTGGCCCCCCCGTTGGGTGAATGGGCAGATGGTGGAGCATCGCTGGAGGAGATCCGGGTGGGAGATGGTGGGTTTAGGGCAAAGGTGGGGGGGTGTGCTCTTCAGAGGTGGGCGTCCAGCTGGAGTTGAATATGTAGGTCTGGATGGAGCTCAGGGGAGTTCTCTGGACTGGATGAGGAGCTGGGCATCCTTAACTATAGAAGAGCCGACCCCAGGGAGAGGGTGAGATCACTCCCAGCCAGGCTGAGCTTCCTCTGTCCAGACCATGTGCCGCACCTATTGCCAGCACCAAACATCTTAGCACCTGTTACATTCAGACTCCCCTTTTTTTTTGCCTCCTCATTTGTTGCTCACTTTCATTCTGAATGTGTTTTCTCTCCAGTGACACCGTAAGCAGAGACTGCCCTATATTTCATTTTTTTTTCTTTGCTCTTCATTCACTAGCACCGGGTCTGTCAACTAGTAAGCTTGATGATGATGATAAATAACTACTAGTAAGAGTGTCTGTGATGTACAAGGCGTAATGCTAAGATCTTAACTCTGCTATTTTGTTCCATTCTCTCGAGGACTCAACGAGGTAGGTATTAGGAACTTCATTTTACAGATGAAGAAATGGAGGAAGTAAGAGTGCATGCAGAAAGCTCCCCAGCTGGCAAATGGAGAAACATGGCTCTGAACTTGGCTGAGTCTGCCCCTCAAAGCCCTTGTGCCTCCAGCTGAGCAGGACAGGGACCCCTCTGATCTGGCTGGGAAGCCACAAGGAAAGTAGGGTGCAGATTTACCATGTGGCTGCCAGGACAGAAACCAGGACTCTCAGGGGAGCTTGATTCTTGGCTCAATGGCAGAAAAACTGTCAACCAGAGGTATCCACGGGAGACCAGGCCCCTCAGGAAGTGATGAGCTGCCCATCACGTGGGGGAGACATGGTCTTTAAGGAACCTCCAAACTTGAGCCCTTCTGGATGAATCCGCTGACCTTTCAAAGGGAATGATACGCTTGGCAAAAATGCACCCCCACCACTCCTTCAAAGAAAAGGAATGAAGCTAGCCAAAGAAAAAAGATTCACTTAAGAAAGCAGATTTCAGTGGGATGAGTGCATCCAGGGATCCAAGGAAAAGGGGTGGGAGCAGTGGGAGTGATTTTCAGGCAGAGAACAATATTCAAAGTAGCAAGAACAACTATCCCAGACATGGGTTGGGGGGTAGGGTGGGGGCAAGCTGATGAGCTCTGTGGAAGATGGCATAAGGAGCTGAATCACCATCGGGCATGGACTCCTTCCTCTCCTCCCCATTAACTGAGCACCCAACGGCAGCCTGGCACCAGACCAGCAGTGGTGAGGGGAGCACGGAACAGAGCAGGGTGAAGTAACAGTCCCTTTCCTTGGGAAACGCACAGTGTAATCCTCAGAGACCAGATAAAAAGCTGAGTGCCTGCAAAGATTGAACACATGCAAGGTTATGAACTGAAAGCAAGATAAGAGCCAGAGAACCCGGCAGGGAAGCCAGCCTTCCCTTCACCCAGCACGCAGGGAGGAGCAGGGCCAGATGCCTAAAGAGAACCACAAAGAAACCAAGGCAGCCTGCAGAGATCTAGCAGAAAGGCTGGAGCAAAAACCCAGCAAAAGTCACAAAGGGAGACTGAAAAATGTTCTTTCCATTTACCCAGAAAAAGGTGATGAAAGGAATGTGCTCCTTTATTAGATGGAGAAAAAGTGCAAGAGGAGAAAGACTCAGGTGTAGGTGTGTTTGCACCTGGGTAGGTGTGGTACCCAGGTACATGGGCCTGTAAACCCACACACGTGGAGGTGTGCGTGTGGCACAGGCATTCAGTGCCTCTGAGGCTGTGTGTTGAGGGTGTGTGGGACTGGGCTTCCTGTGGCTGTGAACAAGCAACTTGGCCTCGGTTCTTGTGACCTCTACTCTGTGTGGTCAGTTTCCCCTTCCACGCTGGGACAAAATGGCCTGGAATCTAGATTAAAGAAGGACACAGTGGTCACCTCATGCAGCTGCCTCCCCTCTTTGGGCCTCACTTTCCTTACCTTGAAAACAAAGACATTTAAGCAATGACTTTCAACCCAGGGTGCACATCACAGGCACCATGGAAGTTTTAAAATAGTAAGAGAGGCCCAGGACCCGCCCTGGCACCACTGAATTCCAATCTCTAGCAGGAGGCCTTCTAACAAAGTTCCTTCTCAAGATCTTGATTCTGAAACCCAGATTGTTAAGAATACTGGGTTTCCAGACTCCATTTCCTCCCCATGAACTTGCCAGCGAGCTGGGAGTGCAGTGATGGTCTGATGGAGTCTCTGCACAGAGGCAGGCTTATCACATTGCAGCCAGTGTGACTCTGGGAGACAGGGCTGACGTGCAGGCTAGATGACAGACCCTGAATGCAACAGATGCCAACCTTCAGGGCCCTGGAAGAAAACTGACCCAGCGAAACTGACAAGCATAAAAACAAGCTCTGCTCTGATGCAAACAACATAATCAATGGACACAAGAAATAGGTAACAGCAAGTGCTTCCAGGAAGGGGAGCTGCATGACTGAGGACCGCGGTCAGTGAGAGAGAATCACATTTCACCGTAACTTGCATATGCCTTTTGAATTTTGCATCATATGAATGTATAAACTACCTTTAAAAATCACTGGGAAAAAAATCACTGGCAGAAGAATAGGATCAGGGAATAGAACCTGGCTGGATATAACTGGGATGCATGCAATCTAGGGTTTTAGCTGACAAGCTTACCCTGCGCAGATTCAGTGTGCTGGCTGTCAAAGTCAGCCTGACTTTCGGCTTCACGGTGGACAGGTGGTGTGCTTCTTAGGGGGGAGACTGTCCCTCTGTGATCTGTGCCGTTCATTCCCTGCCTGAATTCCTGGGCCCTGGACTGAGCACCACATCCTGAGGCAGTGTCTGGACTGACGTGCTAAACCACACCCAGAAAAGAGGAATTGGGAGGGGGAAGGGTCAGGAAACTGCACAGGAGTGGGTGAAGGGACCAGGATTGCCAGCCCAGGCAGGGGGAACACTGGGGGGGGGGGCAGGGGACCATCACTGTCTCCAAATATCTTCATTGGCAAAAGGGAGTGGACTATCTTTCCTGGGGACAGAGCTTCCGTTTGGTGTGGTTGAGCACTGCAGGCAGGTACTTTGGGGCTATCTAAGGAAAAACTTGCTAACATTTAGAGCCATCTCACAGCAGAATGTAGTGAGCTCCGTGTCACAGGACGTACTTGAGCTGAGGGGATGCTGGACCATCTCTCTGTCAGAGATGACACCGAGAGGATTCTCATATCCACCAGGACACTGAACCTGGTAGAGTCTGAGTCTGAACCCAGCCCGACTCATGAGGAATTCCCCAGATACTTGGGTACCAGTGCCAGGCAGGTTTTGTCTCTCAGGGTGGTTATCCTGCTGTTACCCACTAGGATGTTGACCTGGAAGCAGTGGAAGCAGGACCAGGGTAGCCAGCAACCCAGGGCTGCAGAGCACCAGATCAAAACCTGGGCCAGCAGGTGCACCCTTCCGCCTTCTTTAAAAACCAACATTTACTGAATGCTGCTATGTGGCTGGCCAGGAGCTACTCTGGGAGTGAACAAGACAGGCAGATCTTGGCCTGCATTCTGGGGAGGAGAAAGAAACTGACAAAGAAAATGTTAGAAGCAATAAATGCTACAGAGAGAATTGAATGGGTGCATGTGATGGGCTGGAGGGCTGCTCTACATAGGGGCTGGGAATCAAGGAAGTGCTCTCTGAGGGAGACATCTCATCTGAGCCCCAAATGACATCATCTCCTTGTCTTGATCATCCGACCAAGAGTATACGTTGTGGTTCACCCACAGGGTCATGGGTCTGTTTCAGCCTATGCCTGGCTGCCCTTTGGCTCCCTTTTCTCCCTTAAGGCCAGAAGCCTCCGTCCCTTCTCCCCAAGAAGCAGCCCTAAGATGCCCCGAATCCCCTACAGGGAGGAGGACAGCTCCGAAAGAGCTGGGTGGGGCATAACCAGTCTCTAGAGGCAAATGAATCTGGGGTCTGATCTGGGAGATTCGGACAACAGCAGTGCCCTCTTTATTCGGTCTTTGTAAGCATTAAATGAGTTAAAGCACTTCAGGCATCCAAGCGCCTGGCACATAGTAAACTCTCAGAAAGTAGCAACTATTACAAAAAATGTCAGTAAATGTCAAATGTCCCGCTCTGGACTCCGAGGGGGGCTGAGCCTTCTCCCCCGGCCTCAGTTAGTCCCGCTGCCCTTTCTCGCCGCGGTACAGAGTAAGTTCGGGTGCCCATCCTCCCTAGCGCGTCCACACCCCTGCGTCCTCGGGGAGGGTTACAGCGGAGGCAGCGGAGGCCGCAGAAGCGTGGGAGGCAGCGGTAGAGAACCTACGCCCCGGAGAGCCCACGCCCCGCCCTCGATGACCACGCCCACCACCGTGACCACGCCCCAGATCCTTCCCCCTTGCCTGGAGCAGGCCCAGCCGGCGTGCTCCTTTAAGGCAGCCAGCGGGCGGAGAAGTGTTTCGCTTCCTCCGACGCCGCCAAGGTAGTGGCTTCACCTTTAAGGCAGCGCAGGGACTGCTGGGAAGGCCGGCGGGATGGAGGCGGCGGGATCCGCTCACGGCTGCTGGTCTGGGTGAAGCGGGGCGGGATCCGGAGCCCAAGCGGGAGGCGGGCCCGAACGGGAGGCGTAGGTCCGCACAGGTCGATCAGGCGCGGAAGAGGGGGCTCTGGGTCGGCCTAGGGGTGGGGTCGTCGTGGGCGAGGCCTGGGGCAGGGCCAGGCTCACCCGCGGGGAAGGGGCGCGGTCTTGGGTGGCCGGGGGCGGGAGCTCGGCCTTTCAGGGAAGGGGTCCGCAGAGCGTCTTGCCAGCCTATGGGAGGGGCCGTTGTGGTCGCGGCCTTGGGAGGATGGAGAACCGGAGAACTCAGCTCCTTAGGGGGAAGGTCTTCCCAGAGTCGGCCTGCCCAGGAGGAGGGGCTCAGTGGTTCGGCCGGCCTGCTGGGGAGGGGTCTGCCCGAGGGGGCTGGGGCCAGATCTCCCGGAGAAATCAGAATCTCTGCACGAGAGTGAACCCCCTCCCCCACGATTCTCGTAGGACCCGTCCTCAGGCGCGCCCTGCTCTGGCTAAAGGAGTCTCCGGGGAAGCCCCGAGACTGACTCCCCTAAGCCGGCCTAAGCCGGTGGTCTGGGCCGAATCCGGGTCCAGCCTCGCCGGTAGCGCCGCATTGCGTCTCCCCGGCCGAGACGAGCCGGGCGCGCCCCCTGTAGGCCGAGCGCGGGCACGGTGGGGGCTGCTGACTGGGGGACCAGGGCACCCGGGGGACCCAGGCGTCCAGGGACCCTAAGTGTTTACCTAATCCGGGGCGGACGGCGGCTTGGCCCCAGGCCCGGCACCCCCCTGCCCGCCCTCTCGCCTTCACAGGCGGCACGGCCATGGCCACGATGGTGCTTCCTCGGGAGGAGAAGCTGAGCCAGGATGAGATCGTGCTGGGCACCAAGGCCGTCATCCAAGGACTGGAGACCCTGCGCGGGGAGCACCGTGCCCTTCTTGCTCCCCTGGTCGCTCATGAAGCTGGTGAGGCAGAGCCCGGCTCACAGGAGCGCTGTGTCCTTCTGCGCCGCTCCCTGGAGGCAATTGAGCTGGGGCTGGGGGAGGCCCAGGTAGGCGGGTCTGGGGTGCTAAGGTGGGAGGTCATGGAAGGGATGGAGCCTTTCAGAGGAATCCTGGCAATGTAGTAACAGAATCTGAACAGGGAAGCACCTGTGCCCTGGAGCCCCATGGTAGGATCCTAGTAAATATATGTTGAAAAAATGGATGGGCTTTGGAGATGCAGCCTGCCTGGCCCCAGGAGAGCCTGATTATCCTTTAGCCCCCAGGCGGAACCTGTCCCTGGCTTCTCTACTAGGTACCAAAGACTGAAGGCCTAGAAGAACAAAAGATCCTTAGGAAACACCCTACCCCCATTCATTCTTTTATTCATTTGTTAACAGAAAACAATCAGGTGCCTACTATGTGCTAGGCAATATGTCCGGTGCAGGGATACAGGTCCAACAAGGCAGACAAGAGCCCTGCCCTAGTCCAGCAGGAAGAGAGTCAGAAACACACATACATTTGTTCAATATTACGATAAGTTCTCCAAAGAAAAGAACAAGATCTTGTGACAGCTTAGAGTAGGAGGTCTTATCTATTGGTCAGGCAAGACTTCTGAGAAAATGGCATTTAAATTAAGACCTGAGCATCATGCCAGAAAAAGGAGGCAAGTGAGAGGCTGCATGTGCAAAGGTCCTGAGGTAGAAAAGATCTTGTTAAAAAAAGAAAAGATCTTGTTGTGGTGGGAGAATTGCGAGAAGACCTGTCTGACTGGAGCTTCCTGGGGAAAGAGAGAGGGACAGAAGAGGCCTGTGAAGAAGGCAGGGACCAGACCATGCTGTGCCTTCTTAATTTGGGTTTTATTCTCAGGAAATCAGGAAGCCTTTGGCAGGTTTAAGGGACACAGTCTGACTTAGATTTTCAAAACTCTCTGGCTGAGGTGTGGAGAATGAACCATTGTGGGTCAGGGTGGAAGCAGGTAGCAGGTAGTTAGGAAGCCACTGTTGGAATTCGAATGAGAAATGGCTTAGAGTAAAGGGGTAGCCATGAGGGTGGTGAAGAGGGTCCCAGTTCTGGACATTCCGGAGGCAGATCCAGCAGGGCCTAGGGGTAGAATAAGGGAGAGAGAGGAGGGCAGGGTAACTCCCAGGTTTGTGGTTTGAACAAATCAAGGGGAGGAGAGAGACTGGATGGATCAGGAGTTCTGTTTCAGCCTCTTAAGGTGGGACTGCCAAGATGGAGGTGGAGATGTCCAGGAGGCACTGAGGTGGACATGGAGTTAGGCTCTCGGGGAAAGAGGCCTGGCTTACTCAGATCTTGGCTGAGACACTGCCTGGCTCCGTGAATCCTGGGCAGGTGGTATCATCTTGGTTTCCTTGTCTTTAAAATAAGGATTGTGCCATCTGTCATATATACTTCCAGGCTGTTGAGGGATTTTTTTTTTTAAAGCTAGTAGTTGTGAAAACACCTGTCACTGAGGCTTTTGCTAATCAACTGGAAAGCACAGGGTCCCAGACTGCCTGGCCCCTTGGAAGGGCAATGTGCTGGTCATTCACTCCTCTGCCAGTTGACTCCCAGGTACAGAGATGAACACATGGGGGCCCCTCCCAGTGTGCAGGCACCAGCACAGATGGACAACAGGATGGTGTGGAGGGAGGAGGAGGTGCCCTGCTTTCCTGGGGCAGAGGGCGTAAGAGGAAAGAGGCTTCACTGCAGCAATGACCCTGACCATGAAGGATAGTGAAAGGGCAGAGCCTATACAAGGCCTCCAGGCAGGTAGAGCGTGGAAGCTCAGAAAAGTAGTTATGGAGCTTGGGGAGAGGGATAGAGGCTGAGGCTGAGGTCTCTGGATCCCCTTACCTGTCTCTGTGGTTCCCCAGATAATCTGGGGGTTTGGGACACACCTCTTCCCTCTCTGGGAGCTGCAGAAGGGCAGCTCTGGGGCTGCCCTGGACCCTTGACAGAAGCCAGGGTGGGGCCTTTTGGTAGCCCTTTAGCCACAATCAGGATTCTTTAGGAAAGCGCTAGCCCTGGGCCAGGGGCAGTGGTGCAGTGGCTGTGGCTGCAGGGGCTTGAGTACAGCCCCTAGGAGAGATAGAAAGAGAACAGACAGCTCGGGGAAGGGGCAGCACCGCAACTAGTGCTCATCATGATCAGAATGATCGTCCATGTGGAAGACCAGCTGGAGGCCCAGGAAAGGGGATGGACTTTTTGTGAGTCTAGCAGAGCCAGCCTGGGAGCCCAGGGTTCCTGACCCCAGAAGGGAGGTGGAGATCACCAGGCCTCCTGGGTTCAGGTCTCAGACTATGTATGGTCTGTTTGGGGCCCTGGGGCACAACTCTCTTGATGAGAGGAGAACTTTGAGGCCCTCAGTCCTGCAGCTCCTCGCAGGCAGAGCTGGGCCTGGCTCTTCACTGGGTGCCGGTGCCCCAGGAGGCCCAGGCTGCTGTGCAGGCTGCGGGGTGGACAGGGCCCTGACCTTCCGTCCGGCTGGCTGCCACAGGTGATCTTGGCACTGTCCAGCCACCTTGGGGCTGTAGAGTCGGAGAAGCAGAAGCTGCGGGCTCAGGTGCGGCGCCTGGTGCAGGAGAACCAGTGGCTGCGAGAGGAGCTGGCGGGGACACAGCAGAAGCTGCAGCGCAGCGAGCAGGCTGTGGCCCAGCTCGAGGAGGAGAAGCAGCACTTGCTGTTCATGAGCCAGATCCGCAAGCTGGATGAGGACACCTCCCCCAGCGTGAGCCCTGCTACTAGGCCACTGGGCAGGGGGGCCTGGGAGCAGGGAGGGGTGGCAGGGGGTGGATGCTGGGCTGCCTCCTTCCCTGATGCTCATCCTGTCTTCCTCCCCAGGAGGAGAAGGGAGATGTCCCCAAAGACTCTCTGGATGACCTCTTCCCCAATGAAGAGGAGCAGAACCCAGGTGTGGAAGAGTAGCTGGCTGGCTCTGGGGGCGGGGAAAGGAGGGCTGTGGAAGCTTCTGGTCCTTGGGACCCAGAGGGCACAAGAAACGGGGTCTGAGTGGCTGCCACGTTCTTTCCTGCCTTGTGTCTGATTATAACATCCCAGCATTAGAGCTTAAAAGGCAGCTTTTACACGTTGCCTCTCATCCCCTCAAGTTTTACGAGGAGCAGGCATCACAGCTCAGAGCTTTGGAGCAGCCCAGCCTGGGTGTGAGCCCTGCTCTGCCACTGTTTGCTCTGTGACCTCTGGTAGAGTTTCTTTCCCTCTCTGAGTATACCGTGAGGGTTAAAGGAGGATGTGTGTGCAGTGCTGAGTGTTGGACCAGCGCTAGCCTTGCTGATCGTGTCAAGTGCATCTTGGAGCCTGCCTTCTGCAGATGAGGAGGCTGAGGCTCGGAAGTTAGGCGACTTGCTCTGGGACGCACAGCTTGAAGTACCGGAGCTGGGACTCTGCCCACTCTTTCTGGGGGGTGACAAGACCCACTCTACAGATGGGGAAACTGAGAGAGGGTTAGTGACTTGCCCAGAGCCACTTTCCAGGTGGGTCAAAGGTATGGCTGGCATGTGCCAGCCCAGCTGAGGGGCCAGTTGGGACATCTGACACCTTGCCCTTGACTTTGCAGCTCCCAGCCCCAGAGGAGGAGATGTAGCTGCCCAGCATGGGGGCTATGAAATCCCGGCACGGCTCCGTACCCTGCACAACCTGGTGATCCAGTACGCCTCCCAGGGCCGCTATGAGGTGGCTGTGCCGCTCTGCAAGCAGGCTCTTGAGGACCTGGAGAAGACATCAGGCCATGACCACCCTGATGTGGCCACCATGCTGAACATCCTGGCGCTGGTCTATCGGTGAGGGCTCCTCTGGTTATGGTCATCCATGGGAGCTCTCTGCCCAAAGGCTCCAGCCCTGGGACACAAATCTTCAGTGACTACGGTGGGCCAGCCTTGGGCTCCACCAGCCAGTTGGGTGACAGCGGGAGGAGGATCTTATCCCCAGAGAGGGCTGAACCTACAGGGTGCCTGGGCTACAGATGTGAGTAAGCCTCGGTCTAGGGGACGAGAAAGGCTTGGACTAACCAGGGAGGGGGCGCCCATGAGGATGCTGGGCTTCTCCAGGCACCAGGGCTTGAGGAGGGCCTTTGGTGAAAGTTGAGTTTGCCCAGGACACGAGAGGGTTGGCAGAAAGAGCAGCATGAGCAAAGGCCCTGGTGAATAGAGGACAGGGGGCACTGGGCACCAGGTGGGGAGGGTGGAATCGGGGGAGTCTGGCCTGTACCCCAGCATGGCATGCCCTTCCTGCTCAAAGCCCCCCTCAGGCTCCTGGAGCACAGGGGCTGACCACATCTCCCCACATCTGGGTTCCACCCCAACACACTCACTTATCAGTAAATAGGGGAGGAGTGAACACAGGGATCCTGGGCCTCCAGGAGGCGGTCATTGGGCAGGAGGAGAACCTTCATTCTGCTCCACCTGCCCCCAGGGACCAGAACAAATACAAGGAGGCTGCCCACCTGCTCAATGATGCCCTGGCCATCCGAGAGAAGACACTGGGCAAGGACCACCCAGCTGTGAGTGAGGGTGGGTGGGAAGTGGGGGCTTCCCCTCACCCCTGCAGCTCCCAGGTCCCAGAGACCCTGCCGAGCAGGGTCCTGGGTCACGGAGCCTCCATTCTCCCACCTCCTAGGTGGCTGCGACACTGAACAACCTGGCGGTCCTGTATGGCAAGCGGGGCAAGTACAAGGAGGCTGAGCCTCTGTGCAAGCGGGCCCTGGAGATCCGGGAGAAGGTGGGCACAGGCAGGGCTGTGCAGGCAGGTGGGCTGGGCAGGCAGGGGACCTCAGCTGGCCCTGAGCCCAGCCACTGGCTTCTGCTCCTGTCCTAGGTTCTGGGCAAGTTCCATCCAGATGTGGCCAAGCAGCTGAGCAACCTGGCCCTGCTGTGCCAGAACCAGGGCAAAGCTGAGGAGGTGGAATATTACTACCGGCGGGCACTGGAGATCTACGCCACATGCCTTGGGCCTGACGACCCCAATGTGGCCAAGACCAAGAACAACCTGGTGTCCTGGGCTTGGGGGGAGGTGGAGGGAGGAAAGGAAAAGGCTCGACTCCTTGCCTCCTGCTCACCCCCTGGTCCCTGCCCCTCCAGGCCTCCTGCTACCTGAAGCAGGGCAAGTACCAGGATGCAGAGACCCTGTACAAGGAGATTCTCACCCGTGCTCACGAGAAGGAGTTTGGCTCTGTCAATGGTGAGCACAGCTGCCCTGTGCCCCAGCTCACCCAGCTTAGGCCCCGTCAGCCATCGGCATCCAGGGCAAATACCTCAGCCGGGCAGGCCTCATGCCTGGGGTCTAGCTGGCTGGTTGGCAGCCACTCCTGTGTGTGCGTGAGCACACACACCCAGTTGATGCAGCCTCTCAGGAGGCAGAACCCACGCAGTACCCTCCCTTTGCAGCCCCATGCTCTTGGCCCAGAGCGTCTTCCCTTTTCTCCACTGGGCAATTCATGCATTCCATGGGGGTCCAGCCCAGACATCTCCCACTCTGGGAAGCCACCTTCTGGCCCCTAGTGGTCAGTCATTTCCTGCTCTGGAACTCCTCAACCTAGCCCATCATTCAGGCCAAGCATTGTCTCAGGCTGTGGGGTCTGCAGTCCCCAACCTCCTGTCACAAGCCCCTCTAGAACAGGCCTGTGCCACCTTCATCTCTGTTGCAGAGGAGGGTCAGTGATGTTTTGGGTCTGTTTCTTGTTCATTCATTCACTCAGTGAAGCCCAACCCTGGTCCTCCTGGGGTTCCCTTCCCCATGACCTCCCCAGACCCCAGTCCTGTGTCCAGCCCAATCAGGAGAGGCCTACTCTAGTGGTAGCTGATGACAGCCCCCTTTCTTCCCGCAGGGGACAACAAGCCCATCTGGATGCATGCAGAGGAACGGGAGGAGAGCAAGGTAGCTCTGTGGGGCAGGGCTGGGGCGGGTGTCTGTGCAGGGAGGATGAGGCTAGGGAGGTGTAGAGGGGAGGGCCTCCCCCCACCTCTTCTGACCATTTTTTCCCCTAGGATAAGCGCCGGGACAGCACCCCCTATGGGGAATATGGCAGCTGGTACAAGGCCTGTAAAGTAGACAGGTGAGGACAGCGGGGCAGGACCGACCATTGGTAGAGCAGAGAGCAGGAAGATAGCGTCCTGGGTAGGGGCCCCAGCGAGGCTCCACTTCCATACTGCTCAGCCCCAGAACAGACACCTCCTCCCTGTCAGCTCGTCTTTCAAGGCCCAGGTCATAGGCTTCATGTCCCAAGAAGGCCTTTTGTACTGGGACAGCCTGGTTATCTTGCTCCTGGGTTTCCCAGCTTTTAGTCCTGGTGGCAACATCTCACTTAGGACCCTGGGGTGATTCCCCAGGATAGGTGGATCCAGTTGCACCTAGCTCAGGGCTCAACACACAAGATTTTGGTTGGCTGAATGGTTCCTCAGGGCCCAGTGTTGACTGGGTGTCAGGATGGTCCCTGGTTCTAGGGAACACGGAGTTTGAGACTCTCCTGCTCCCCGTCCACAGCCCCACGGTCAACACCACCCTGCGCAGCTTGGGGGCCCTGTACCGGCGCCAGGGCAAGCTAGAAGCTGCACACACACTGGAGGACTGTGCCAGCCGCAGCCGCAAGCAGGTAGGGCTCAGGCACGAGGCGTGCGGGCAGGGACCTGCTGTGGCCCTGTGTGGTGTGTGTTTCAGTCAAGGCCCGCTGCTCCACCTGATGGACCCGGTCCTCCCTCAGGGCCTGGACCCTGCAAGCCAGACCAAGGTGGTGGAACTGCTGAAAGATGGCAGTGGTGGGCGGGGAGACCGCCGCAGCAGCCGAGACACACCTGGTGGTGCTGGAGCTCGGTCTGAGTCTGACCTCGAGGAGGCAGGGCCTGCAGCCGAGTGGAGTGGGGTGAGTCTAGGGGCTAGATTGGGCCAGGAGGCTGTGTAGCCAGTGTGGCGAAGAGATGAGCCTCTCCACCCCACAGGACGGCAGTGGTGCCTTGCGGCGCAGCGGCTCCTTTGGGAAGCTCCGAGATGCCCTGAGGCGCAGCAGTGAGATGCTGGTGAAGAAGCTGCAGGGCAGTGGCCCCCAGGAGCCCCCCAACCCCAGGTGAGCCCCCACCCAACAACCTGCCAACCCCAGCTGAGCTCCTGACCCAGGGTGAACTCCCTCCTCTGAAGCTCTACTGCCCGTCAAATCTGTTCCCTTCCCATCAGCCTCCCTCCCCACCCCAACCTGACCCCTTCCCCTATCCTCCTCCAGTTCCACTGTGGGCAAATCCTGACTGTCCTTTTCCCTCAGGATGAAGCGAGCCAGTTCCCTCAACTTCCTCAACAAGAGTGTGGAAGAGCCAGTCCAGGTATGAGTGGGTGGTTGTCAGCACTGGGAAGCTGAGGCCCAGGCCGCAGGGCCCAAGGCCTGCCTGTCCTGTGTACCTGCTGAGCTTCTCCTCAAGCATGTCTGTTCATCCAGCAACACTTCCTGTCTCCATCCCAGGCCTGGCTCTGGGCTGGACACTGGGGAGACAAATGAGGGAAGACCAGCTCCTGCCTGCCAGCAGCCAGTGCCAACATAGTAACTGCGGCGGTGGGTGGGCATGTCAGAGCCCCACGGACTCTGGCTAGTCAGGCGCCTTCAGGCCAGGGAAGCACAAACTGGCAGCAGCACAAGGCTGAGCCACCTGCCCCTCTACCCACAGCCTGGAGGTACAGGCCTCTCTGATAGCCGCACCCTCAGCTCCAGCTCCATGGACCTCTCTCGACGAAGCTCCCTCGTGGGCTAATCCTGAAGGGCAGCCCGTCACCAGAACCTCCACCCGGCACTGTCCCCACCCCAGCCCTGCGCATGGGCCTGCTGCTTGCCCCTCCTGTGTCTCCCAAGGACCCCTGTCTTTTCTGTTCAATCTCAGGGTAACCTCCTCCCTTGTCATCTCAGCCTGAGCGCTGGAGGCTGGGCCTGCCCGCTCCAGTTCTACCCCTTATTTATTCCTTCCAGCAGGGCCCCTCTTCCCTAGGTTCAGGGCCAGCAGGAGGGGCTGGCCAGTGTCTCCCAGGTAGAGACTCAGTGGCCCGCCCTCCGCAGACCCGGAAGCCAAGAACACTAAGCACCTAAGGTCCCTTCAGCACTCCTGCCCTCCCCAGGCCGTTGCTTCTGTATATAGAGAAATAAGTTATTGGCCGCACCCCTCCCCTCAGTCCTCGGTACTATCCGGGCCTCCCCTCACCCCGCCCTTGTCTAGTGGTACCGCCCAGGCCTTAATCACCCCCATTCCGCGCGGTGGTATCTCCCAGGCTCCACATTTCCTGGGGCGGCGCCTCCCAGAAGGGTTCCTCCCGGTCTCTGAGCGCCCTGCCCCGCCATCGCCCTGTGCCCCAGGACGGAGAGCCTGCCCCTTGCCCGTCCTCTCACCGCCGGGCCCTGCCCCACAGCCCGGCCTTATGCACTGCCCCTCCCACCAGGCACGGCCTGACCCCGCCCCGGGCACCGCCCTCAGAGCCGTCCTGCCACGTCTCTTCCCACGCCTGCAGCTTCTTGCGAGGGGCAGTGAAGGCCCGCTGTGGCAGGAGGGGCTGCCCCAGTTAGGGGTGGGGGGCGAGGCGGCCGCTCTCTATTTTCAGATGTTGCTGTAGAAATAAAGACGGTTTGACTCTGAGCTGGGCTTGTTTTGGGACGGAGGCGGAAGGCTCCTAGCGTCTGTAGGTCTCTAGGTTGGGGTTGGGGTCAGGAGAGGCTGCGAGTGAGTGGGGGCGGTGTGTGTGTCTCGCTCATGTCTGGTCCCGCGCAGCTGAGCCCAGATGGGCTTCTCCCATCCTGGGATTGTTTGGGCGCCCAAAGGTTCAGGATTTTTTTTCTAACCTCATCTCTGAGGTTCTAGAGACCGCAGGCTTTAGTTGAGCTTTGCTCCTTACCAAGCTGTCTGACCTTGAGCGAGTTACCGAGACTCGATCTTTTCGTCTATAAACCGTGGTTAACACCTTCCTGGGGTTGCGGCTGGGAGTTAGGAGCGCCAGCACACCAAGGACCCTGGATAAATAAACTTTTACTAATGCTCACAACTCCGGGAACAGGGAGGGTTAGGATGAATGCCTCTGTCAGACAGACGTGAAGCGTGTCAACCCCAGCACTAAACTGAGCTTCCAAGGCCGGGACGCCGTCAGGCTCCGGAGCGCGGTCCTCAAGTCCAGGTATTTCTAGGGAGCGAACTACAAGCTCCAGAAGGCAATGCGCGGCGATGATGAGGCTTGGGCCCCGCAGCTCAGGCACTCGGGTGTACGCCTGCGCAGCGGCGGGTGAACTGGACAATGCAAGGAGACTACAAGTTCCGAGAAGCAACGCTACGAAGCCCCAGTCGGGGCTGTTTGCGCCTGCGCGTGGCGGGCGTGGCCTCTGGGGCGGAGCGGCCACCATCTTGGAACGGGAGGCGGAGCAGAGCCGACTGGGAGCAACCGAGCGGGCCGCCGCCGCCGCCATGAACCCCGAATAGTGAGTGAGCCCCGCCCGCGCCGTCCGGCGCAGCCTCGATCCCGAGTACGGGGCTGTACGCTTACCGGGGTTGTCTGGCTCGGGTCAGGACTGCGCGGCGCCCCCACATCCGGGTCCCTCTTCCGCTGACCTCCCCCCCTCACATCCGGGTCCTGCCCCTCCCCCGAGGGCCCCAGGACCCCGGCTAGACACCCCGAGTTCTCGCAGCCGGGTCCGGAGACTGCGACCCTGAGGGGCACAACTTGGAGTCCGAGGCACCGGCACTACCAGGCCTTATCGGTCAGGTGATCCCGCAGCTCCGGTATTTCCAGGCCTCAGTTTCCCCACCTGCTGCCTGAGAGTGGCGGTCTTAGTGTTGACGACGGTCCCGGCATTTTGGAGCCTGTCACCGGTTTCTGGTCTCGGTCTAGACTCGGGCCCTTTAGGTCGGGCCTTAAATTCTGTTTTCCTCTTCTCCCGGAATCCGGTTCCTCGGCGCTAGCCCAGGGGCTGGTCAGACGCGGGAGGCCCCAGGGGCTGCTCTGGATAGCTCTCCCGCAGGCCCTCCTCTCCCAGGCTGCTGCTTTGCCCCTTGCCTGAGTCAAATTGCCCTGCCGCTCCCGGCGGCCAGTCCCTTCCCGCCCTCCCCTCACCTTTGCGCAGGCCCTCAGCGCCACGGTCACACCTCTTCCCTTCGCCGTCACGCTGCCGATGAAGTTTAGATGAATGTGGCCATTGCTTCTTACCTTCCAGTGGGATTGTTTGTTTCTCAAACTCTCCTCACTTCTTGGTCACTCCCCCTACGGGTAGGTGGCCCAGATCTCTGCCCCGACTTCTCCTTGCCAGTTTTCCCTAAGTGTCAGTTATCTTCTTCCTCTTCTGCAACTTCCGTTTTCTTCTCCAGATCCAGACCTCAGGTTTCCTTGGGGAAGGGTGAAGCTCTGAACTGGATTGTAAGGGGGAACAGAGAAGGAAACCAACAGGCTCTCACAGAGACTTTAAAGTCTGAACCTGGTGTCCAGTATTAAAGTTAACAACTTACACAGATTAGGGCAAGTTGCTTCCCTTCTTTGGCCTCTGGTTTCATCCTTAGTTGGAAATAACAGTTCATTGGACTGTTGGGAACCTTAAGTGAAGTGATGCATTTGAAGTACTTAGTACAGGGCCAGGCACAAGGAGGAAATCGATACATGTTAACTGCTGTTATCATTGCCACTCCGTTCATCAGCTCTTCTTAGAGGCTTCATACCAGGCTCTTCACATAGATACTGAAGTTCTAGGCTGGGCCCTGGCTTCCACTTCAGAGGTCTCTCCTGCCAAGCCAGGTATGGCACAGGGCAGTGTAGGAGGGTTTCTCTCTAGCCCCTACTGGACCCGAACCATGGAGTCTATCAGGAGGCAGGGTAAGATGCCCAGCTCTGTCACCTAACCAATTCTGTACCTTTGCAAGTCATGTTCCTCTCTGTGCCTCAGTTTCTTTGTCTGTAAAGTGGGAATTCAGACTCACCCCTTTGGGCCAGCTGTGTTATGGAGAGTGATCAGCCCTCCCCATCCTAGGACTTGTGGGAGGATCTTACAAGTGTCTTAATACTCTAATCTGAGGCACGGCTCATGGTGTGGGAGAATGCTGTAGTTGTGACTCCAGGATGATGGCAGGTTGGGCTCCCTGCCTGCCTTCATACCTTCCCATCCTTTCTCTCCAGTGACTACCTGTTTAAGCTGCTTTTGATTGGTGACTCGGGCGTGGGCAAGTCATGCCTGCTCCTGCGGTTTGCTGTGAGTAAGAAGCTTCCCATACCATCCATCTGGGGTCCTGGCTGGTGGCTGGAGGGAGAGGGGGCAACCCAGAGCACAGTGGTTGCAAGACCTGGGAGGCCAAGGATGAAGTTGCCGGACCTGCCAGCAACATATCTAACTGAACAAGGGCACAGGGCTGGCAAGTTGGGGTGCTGAGAACTGGGGCTCAGCAGTTAGGAGCTCATCTGAGGCAAGGAACTGAAGGGAGTTTTCCATATGGGCCTCAGACCTGTTCACTCAGGCCATTTCACTGGCCCCTGATCTTCCAGGATGACACGTACACAGAAAGCTACATCAGTACCATCGGCGTGGACTTCAAGATCCGGACCATTGAGCTGGATGGCAAAACCATCAAACTTCAGATCGTGAGTGTTGCTCCTCCCGAAGTCCCTGGTGCAGAGGCATCTGCTTTGGGAGGGAAGGGGCTCTGGGCGTGGAGCCCAGGGCTGACCTGCTTCTCTCTCCTGCTGTCTTGTAGTGGGACACAGCTGGTCAGGAACGGTTCCGAACCATAACTTCCAGCTACTACCGGGGGGCTCACGGCATCATCGTGGTGTATGACGTCACTGACCAGGTACTCCTGGGCTCACCATCCCCAGCTTTGCCTCCTCAGCCTCATGGTGTTTGGCTTTTGCTCCTTTTTTAACGTTCCCGTCCTCTTTTCCTGATACTGTCTGGAAAGGAGACTGTTCTCAGACTCATATCATAAGGAGAGAAATAGCTATAGAAATGGAAGCTCTGCAGGCCCTGATGTGGGGCCTTAGCAGAACCAGGCCTCACGCCTCCTTGTCAGATTTGCCACCTTATTCTAGACCTTCCAGGCACCTGTGTTTTGTGGGAGTTTAGTCAGCTGATTGATTGTTGGGCTGGGCCCATGGCCTCCTGTGTAAAGACACTGTGGAGAAACAGTTGGAGGGCCTTACCTAAGAAAGTGAGGGAGTCCAGTGCTCTGGGCCCAGTGTGAGCAGAGTTCTGGGAGTCCTGTGTCTGCTCTGGAGGCATTAGTCTTCTGTCATTGGCAGCAGTGGTAATGTCAGCAGCCAGAAACAGTCCTGCCATGCCGTGTAGTTCACGTGTTCTGCCACAGCCTTTTGATGCTCATAACACTCTAAAGAGGTCTACTTTATATTCCCACTTTACAGATGAAGAATTGGGTCAGAGGGGTGAGCTTACTGAGGCCCTGCAGTTAAGTGACAGAGACAGAAAGCCAAGGTCTACTGATTCTGTCTGCTTTGTTCTTTTTAAACCTTGTTGCTTAATGGGGCCCAGGCCCTGGGGACGTGGCGATGCTTGTGTCATTCTCAGGCCAGGAGGAGTCCCTTCTCTGAGGGGCAGCTGGGCTCTTCGGTTCACCAGTGACTGGTGATGCCTCCTGGACAACAAGCTGTGGGTGAACTGTGCTCCACTCAGACAGAGGTCATCAAGGACCTCTAACTGCCAGATCCTGTGACCTCATCCCAGTTGTTGCCATGAGTGATCTCTCGTGGCTTTTAACTCCGTTCTCTTCACTCTCCTTGAAAAAGTTACTGTCTCTAGCTGTCCCACCTCCACCTGCTGCATTAGATTCTGTTTTCAGTGGCTTTGTACTGGTTCGTCGTGTACTGCCCCCTGACCCCTACAGCCCCACATTTTGTTCTTTCTTATTGCCCCCAGCCTCCTCCTGACTCCCTGGCCACTTTGTGGTTTAGCTTCTGTTTTGTGTTTTGTGATTTCTGTGTCTAAACAGCTATCATCATGGGTCTCCTCTGTGTACTACATTCTTTTGGCACTTTATGTCTGTGTTAATTCTCATCTTCACAATATTACCCAGTGAACTAAGTGGAGGGGTCACCATTTTCCAGATGAGGAAACGTGCTTGGAGATGTGTTTAGTTACTTGCCTGTGATTTCACAGCCAGGAAAGGCAAAGCCAGTGTTTGCACCCAGAGTTCTTTACTTCCCAGTGTACCCATTCCTGCCCCTATATAGCCTCTAGGCCATCTGCAGGCTCCAGACCATCTGCAGACCCAGCATGGCCGGTGTTGGTCTCACCATCTCTTCCTGAACTAGCTCCTACATCCTCATCTTTGTTAACAGCATCCCTGTCAGCCTGCCTAGAAAACTTCCCTCCCCCATCCTATCAGTCCCGGGGCCCCTCTGTTCTCCCTACATCAGCTCTCAGATCCATCCCCTCGTAATAATAGCAGTGATGAGAATAATAGCAGCTTTTGCTAATTAAGTACTTGTTATGAGACAGGCCTGCATTCATTATCTCATGCTCACAACAGCCCCCTGGGGAGGTACTGTTTTATAGAAGTGAGGAAACTGAGGTCCAGAGAGGTCAGGTGACAGATCTAAGGTCATACAGTAAATGGCAGAAGCAGGGCTTCACCCAGGGTGGTCTGACTCTAAATCCTGTGCCCTTCCCTACCTTGTTTTCTGGCTCAGGGCACATCTTCTCTTCCCTGGATTATTCCACCCACCTCCCAATTGGTCTCCATCTTGCTGGTCTGATCTGGCCTCTGCACTCCTGCCAGGACTATCTTTCCAGAACACAGGTGTGCTCCTGCTGCTCCCTTCCTAAGAAAACCTCCACTGGCTCCTGGTTGTCTAAGATTTAGCCAGGCTGAGCCGCTCCATGCTGGGGCCTGCCTCCTCTCCCTCTCCTTCCTTACTCAGGGCCTGCATCCCAGCAACATTGAGCTTCTCCTCCTCCCCAGAGACACCACACCCCTTCCTTTCTGTGACCTGGTGTGTGTCAGTTCCTCCTCTTGCACCTTTCCCCGTCCCTCCACTTGCACCCACACAAGGGTGGTTCATCCCCGTAGGTATAGGTCCTCTGTATCCTCCCAGGCAGAGATGGTCTCGGAGCTCCACCAGCTCCTGCCATCTATCCCTGAGCCCTTATCACCCTGTCTGGCCATTGTGTGTATCCTAGTTTGGTCCTCCACTGTCCACTTGAGTGCTTTAGGGCAGGGCCCAGGCATGATTCCATTATTTGTCCCCAGTGCCCAGCACAGGGCCAGCCTGGGACATGGCAGGAGGTATATGTTTGAACCCAGTGTGATATCACCAGACCTTGGGTTCCTAAGAAGGGAAAGTGTCTCTAGCTTGAATGTGTTCCTAAAAGTTCTGTCCTTTGTCTCTGTGCTGAGGGATGGGGGGTGGGGAGTGGCAGGCTGCCGAGAGAGCCAGGCTGAGTGAGGAGGCTGTTGGTGCCAGAAGTAGGACAAATGTTAGCCCCTGTTCCCAAAATACCAGTCTCACACAGGCCAGGTTCTCCTCTGTGAGGACCCTCCACCGATCATGGGGCTCCAAGAGTTCAAACCTTAAAGGGACTTCAGGGCCACTGTGGGAACTTTGCCATTCTTGCTAAACTGTTACCCTCTGTTTCTGTCTTCTCTCTAGCTTGTCTCTCTTCTGATGCCATTTGCTCCCCTTGTGTGGTTAGGCCTTTTCTGTGTCTTAGGGAGAGATGAGCAGCTGCAGGAAGCAGAGCTGGCTGGCCCTTGGCATAGGCTGTTTAGTGTTGGGGCTGTTGGCAGACAGCCGGGGCTCCACGGGACCTGGCTTTTGGGGTCTCAGACAGGAAGGCAGGGAGGCACGCTAAGCCTGGAGGAGCTTCCTCTGGCTTCCTGAAGCCCGGGCTCCTGCCTCTCTCAGGAGTCCAGGACATTTCCCTTCCCATCAAAGCCCCTGTTCTCCAGGCCTAGGGTAAGGTGGGAGTTGGGAGCAAAATAACTTTTGACCTGTTTGCTCTAGGAATCCTATGCCAACGTAAAGCAGTGGCTACAGGAGATCGACCGCTATGCCAGCGAGAATGTCAATAAGCTCCTGGTGGGCAACAAGAGCGACCTCACCACCAAGAAGGTGGTGGATAACACCACGGCCAAGGTGAGCAGGCCCCAGTCAGGCTGCCCTGGGTGCCCTGGGGCCTGCTGCCCCTCACCCCCTCTCCCCTCCTCTTCTCTCCTCTCCCCTTGTTAGGAGTTTGCAGATTCCCTGGGCATCCCCTTCCTGGAGACGAGTGCCAAGAATGCTACCAATGTCGAGCAGGCGTTCATGACCATGGCTGCTGAAATCAAAAAGCGGATGGGGCCTGGGGCAGCCTCGGGGGGTGAGCGGCCCAACCTCAAGATTGACAGCACCCCCGTGAAGCAGGCTGGTGGCGGCTGTTGCTAGGAGGGGCTTGTGGGGTGGGACAGGAGGGGGCACCTTCTCCAGATGATGCCCCTGGAGGGGGGCAAGAGGTGCCTCCCTATGCTGGGGCATTTGAATCTGTGGCTTTGGGGTGTCCCGGGCTTCCCATCTCCCTCTGGCCCATCTGCCTGCCACCCTGAGCTCTGGTTCTGTCAGGACCCCCAAAGGAGGACACCCAGGACCTGTGGCTGGGGTAGGGGTGTGGGCTTGCTCTGCTGCTGCCTCTAGGTGACTTTAAACAATACCCCACCACACACCTTTCTTTGGGATGAGGGCTCCTCTGTCTCCCTCCCCTGTCCCCCATGTATGCTGCAGTGGATTTCTCTCCTTACCCTCTCCCTTCTCTTCCCTGCACACCCCTTCCCCAAGAGCCATGGGCCTCCCTGGCCTCTACTGCCCCTGGCTGCAGTCAGCGCATGGGGCCAGGAATGGGACCAGGGCATCGGGCCCTGGGCTGGACCTCAGGACGGGCGTGGGGCCACAGGGGCCCAGCAGCCCACTTCCTCTCCTCCCTGCCTCCTTCCCACCCTTCCCACACTCACCCCTCTAGCCGTCCAACTGCGGTGGGGTCTGAGCACATCTAGGGCAGGTGGGTGGGCAGCCGTGCTGGGCCTGTGTCTTAAGCCCAGAGGAAGCCTGCTCCTGCCACCCCCTGCCCTGCCAGAGCCAGGCCCATGTGCTGCCTGCCCACCGTGCCCCTTTGTCCCCAAGGCAGGCGCAAGGCAGGCGGAGGCGGAAGGCCCACCGTGCCAGAGGCTGGGCATCAGCCTTAACCCTCACTCTGCCGGCACCTCTTCCCTGTCCCTGAGGCAGCACATCTGACTTATTCTCCCCCTTCCGTCCCTTGGAGCCTGTGAGGGCAGATCCTCATTGCCTGTCGCTACTTCTCTGGGAATGCGGGTGCATCCCAGGGTTGGGGGGGCCTCTCCACTTACCCCCTCCCACCTGGGATCCTAGCCCCCTGCCCTCTGACACAGCTTCTTCCTGCAGAAAAACAAACCTCTGGTCTCTACCTGAGAAGCCATGTACCTGTGCTGTCTCTTGCCTGTCCCACCCGTGCCCTGCCCTCCAGCTTGTATTTAAGTCCCTGGGCTGCCCCTTGGGGTGCCCCCCCAACCCCAGGATCCCCTCTGGTGTTGTGTCAGGCATTTTGCAAGGAAAAGCCACTTGGGGAGAGATGGAAAGGACAAAAAAATAAATAAATTTCCACTGGCCCTCGGGTGAGCCGAGGGTTTTTGCAAGGAAGTTGTGGTGGTTGAGTGTGGTCTGTGGTGGGAGCCGCCTTGAGAGGGGTGGAGGGCTGGAGCCTTGGATTGGGTGGGCTACACAGGGGTCCTGGCTTGGGCTGTGTCCTAAGGTTGCTGTTGGAAATCCTTGACCCATTTCCTGAAGCCAGGAGAGGTGCCTGCTTGTGCTTCTGTGGTTTGTCCCCACGGGCCCAGCACGGTTCCGGCAGGGAGGAGGGCAGGCCGCCATCAGCTAGTACCTGGTGAGCCCGGCAAACACCCACACCGGCACAGACCCAGGACGTGGAGTTGGGCTGCAGCTAGAGGCGCCGCGGGGCTGCAAATGTGTCCATGGTGCCTGGCCCGCATCCCTGTCAGCCCCCTGGCTTAGCCACCTCTCCCGGTCTCATTCAGGGTTCAAGCCAGGTGTCTGTACCCCCTTGGGTGGTGACAAGTGCTTTACCCGTGGGACCTCGGTCCAACCTCCATAGCCAGTGTATAAGGGCAGGGGTGTGTGCCCGTCTTAGTAGACCGAGTGTGACTGTGATGGGTGCGTTGTGTTATGCGGTGGGAGGGTGAGGGGCCGGGGGTGGGGGGGGGGTAATGCCAGGAATATGCGTCCATGCTTACGTGTCCCTGAGGTTGGGGCGGGGGTGGCACCCGGACCGGCAGGCGGAGGGGCGCACAGAGACCCAGCCCCGCCCGAGGCCGCTCGCACGGCGGCCCCGCCCCCGGCTCCGCCCCGCGGGCTTCGCGGGCTGGAGAGAGCGAGCCGCGGGCGAGGGATCGCAGGATGAGCGATCGGGGCCCGGGCAGCCGGCAGCGGTCGCGCCCCCCGAGCCCACCGGCCCGCGCCCCACGGCCCCGCGGCCCCGATCCCGGCCGCGCCGCCCGCGTCTCCCGAGCCCGCGCCCGAGCGCTGCGGGCCATGCACGGCCGGCCCTAAGCGCGGGCCGGGGTGGGGGGGGGGGGGCGTCCCCTTGCGCCTGGGCCCCGCGCTGGCGCCCCCCGGGCCGCCGCCCGGCGCGGGGGCCATGGCTTTCACCTTCGCCGCGTTCTGCTACATGCTCACCCTGGTGCTGTGCGCCTCCCTCATCTTCTTTGTCATCTGGCACGTAAGGCCGGGCTGGGGCTGGGGGCGGGGTGGGGGCAGGGGTTGCACAGAGCGGGAGGGGGCCGGACGGATGGTCTCAGGGCCGGGAGAAACTTAAGAGCCTCCTCTCTGCTATCCCCCATCGGTCGCCTTCTGTTCGCCCCATCAACAGCCCCCATCATCGGCTTCCTTCCCGGGGGCCCCCCTTCCTCCACCGCCCCCGCCTGTCTGTGGGTATGTCAGTCGGTCCCTGACCCCCTTCCCCTGCCCCATGAAGCCTTGGGGTGTGGGGAGGAATTCTGGGATCCTTGCTCTTTCCCTCTTGCTACTCCCCCCAAATCCAATCGCCCCCGTTTGTCTGTCGGGCAGTTTGTCTGCTCGCCACCCCCCCCCCCCGTGGGTTTTTCCAGCCGGAGTGATGGAGCCGGTTGCTTTGGCAACTGCATCTGTTTACAGGACCTACGGATCGTAGAGCCCATTAACCCCCACCCCCAAGCCCCCGCTCCGACCCATCAGCGACTGGCTGTAAGCAGCCTACCACCAGTTCACCTTGGGTTTCCCTGCCCCCTCCTGTCAGGGCTTCCCCCCACTAGGTTTCCTCCCCACCAGCTTCCCTCCTCTTCCTGCCCCCACTTTCCCCTTTGTCTTCTGTTTCCTCACTCTGGCCTTGCCTCACACCTGGTTCTTCAAAATATCCATTTATCCCTTATCCTGATTGCCTGCCCTTAGAGAAGGTCCCTCTTTCCCATTCTCTGGGGCCCTCTCCTCAGTGGTCCCCCTGCCTGCCTCTCTTCTGTTCACTACGAAACTATCAATCAGCCTCCAGCTCATTGTTTGGGGCCTTTGGCTCCCCTTTACTGACATTTCTTCTATGTTGGGGTTTCAGCCACCACCCCGATCCCCTCCACGTGGCCTGTTCATCTTGGTCCTGGTCCACTCAGCTCAGCATCCTCTGCTTGTACATCCAGCACACACCTTCCTGATCATCCTGCTCTCTTCATACCCTCTTACTTCTTTCTTTCTCTCCATTGCCTTACCTGCTTCTTTCTTGGTCTCCCCACTTTCTCACTCTTCCTGGGACCAACTGCCTGCCTGCCCTGTGGTCCTCCCTGGCTCTTGACCAGTCTCTCCCTTTGTCATCCCCTGATGTCCTTCCACTGCCTGTTTCTTTTATATCAGGATTCCCTGGACTCTGACTGCACACCTCCTGTGTGAGGAGTGAGCCCCACAGGTACCTTCAAGCACATACACCCCATCTCCAGCTCTCTCTCTCCCTGGCTTTGCCTCTCTCTCTCTCTCTTGCTCTCTCTCAGTTGCCTTTTCTTTTCTCTCCTCCCTTCTGTTTCTCTTTCCCACTTTTCATCTCCCCTGGGTCCATCTGGATCTCCCTGAGCCTCCTAGCTTATCCCATGTCCTTGGACAATCCTGTGGGGTGGTGGCATGAGGGCTGGAGTCCTGAGAGCTGGAAGGAATTTAGGGTCACGGGCTGGGAACACAAAGCTAACTAGCTCCTGGGAGAAAGCCTCCTGGAATTCAAGAAGTCCCTTTCTGGGCCCCTTCCTACTCAGAGGCCTCCAACAGTCTCTAGTGGGGGTTTCCTTGTCCTCAGAGGATCCTCAGAGCAGTTCTCCATCCAACACACCTGTATCAGTGCTCCCGAGAACCAGGCTCTGGATGGGTTTGGGGGAATCAAGGATGGATAAGACTCAGGCTTTGCCCTTGTGGGGCTCCCAGCCTGGGAGAAAGTGCCCAAGCTTTCTCAAAAAAAATTTATTGAGCACCTACTGTATGTCAGGCACTGTGTTCACTCAGCTGTTTAGCTGGACAATTGTAGTAAGTCTATTGTCCTGAGTTTGTTTCCTTACTGGTAAAGTAGACTTGTATATACATCAGAGTGCCTTGAGCAAGGCTTGCCAAGGGGTGTGCAGGTGAGGAGAGGCGGTGTGGTCCTCAATGCAAATTGGTAAGAACTAGAACCTTCACAGGCAAGACCCTAGATCCCACCACAGACCCTGAGCTGGGGCCCTGGTCGCTAGGCAACCCTGGTGGTGAGTGACGTGTGTCAGCTGTCACCGTGGGGGATTGTTTGTTCCATGGGGCTGAGTCAGCGCCAGGCAGCCTGGGGGGTGGGAGGCACGACACCCGCCGCCTGCTGGTGATGCCAGCTCTGGGGCAGACAGACGGCACCCTTCCGCTCCCTGCTGGACCCTGTTGCTGTGCCTGGCAGGCAGGCAGCTGCCCAGAGTCAATGGGGAGTGTAGGGGGGTGCTGCTGCAGATGGCCCCAGCTCCCTCCAGGAAGCCCACGTTCTCTCCCTTTGAGCCTGGGATGCTTGGGGGTGGTGGGCCCGCTGCCTCATCCTAGCACTGGTGCTGAGGGGAGGGGACCCCAGAAGTCTCATCTGCCAACCTTCCTCCCTTGTCAGCTCCCCCTAGGTCCATCCCATCCTCTCCTGTCCTACCTTAGAGTTCTCTGTCCCACTGAGGACACTGCCGTCCACCAAATGCCCCAACACTCAAAGTCACCTCTGCCTCCATCCACATCACTGCCTTTCAAGCTCTCTCGAGTCTGGCTTCTAAATAGCTCTGGAATCCATCCACACCTCTCCATCCCCAATGCCACTCTCCTCACTCAGATCACCACGCCTCCTCCCCCCGCCCCCACCACAACAGTCCAACAGTCCCCTGACTGATTGTAGGCCCCCGCCTAAAGGCACAGCTTGTTTATCAGTTTAGCCCATGGCTTATTCTCTAGAGCCTTCAGGCAGGGGCCTGCACTGATCTGGCCTGAGTATAGTAAAGTGGTTAAATTTTTTAACTCTGGAGTCTAACTGGGTTTGAATCCTGGCTTGCCACTAACTAGATATTTGGCCTTGGACAAGTCACTTAATCTGTTTCCTCATCTGCGAAACGAAAACAGTAACACCAATACCTACGTCATCAGGTTGTTGCGAGCATTAAGTGAGTTAATAAAGCCTGCTGGCATAGAGGAAGCATCTTGTATGTCTTGGCTGGGACTGTTAGTTTCTACGCCCTGCTCGGTCAACCCTAATTCATCAAACTGCCCGCTCCACTCGGCCACTTTATATCCCTCAATGGCTCCCTTTTACTTTTGTGTTAAAAGTCTGAACATCTGTTCTAGCCTCACAAGGCACCCCCGTCTGACTCCACTGACCTCTCCAGCCTGTCTTTCACCATTCTCTTCTCTCTTCTCACATGCCTCACACTTTCACTCTTGCCCTGTGGAACCAGCAGCTTCCTGAATGTTCCTTGTTCTTTCAACCTTCTGCCTTTGTACCTGCTGTTCCTGCTGCTCAGACTGCCCTTCCCCCATTTGTTCACCAAACACCAGAGTCCAGCCTGAACTTCCCATCGAGCCCCAGGCTGGATCAGGCACCCATCCCAGGTTCTTCTTGTACTCCACAGCGCTGATCACCCCAGAGTGTAGTTCACCGTTCTCATCCCAAGCCTGGGGTTCCTCTCAGGCAGGGGCTGTGTCCCAGGCTTCTGGAGCCCCAGTGCTCAGTACCGGGCCCAGCAGAGAAGACACCATCTCTTGGGATGTTTTGGATGGAGGTGTAGTGGGCATGTCCTGAAATGGACATCAGCACACTAGGGTTACATTCCAGACTGTTGTGTGACCTTGGGCCAGGCCCCTCCCCTCCCTGGGCCTCAGTTTCTCCACCTTCGCAGCAAGCTCCATCTGATCTGATCCCCATATGTGAAACCCTATGTCACAGAGGAATGGGGAGGGGTCATAAGCTGCTGCCCCAACCCTGACAAGCACACACCCCTTCCCCAGATTATAGCCTTTGACGAGCTGCGGACCGACTTCAAGAACCCCATCGACCAGGGGAACCCAGCGCGGGCAGTAAGTGATACATGTGCTGTGCTGAGGTGTGTCCGTCTGTCTGTCTTTCCATCTGTCGTGGGCGAAGGGTGGTGGGGGACAGGAAGACGGGTGGGGGGACAGCGGCTGTGCCCCTTCCTCTGTGTGTCCCCGCCCCCAGCAAACACCTGGTGCGGCCTCAGGACTTGGGTTCCTACTGGCGGGGCGGCCGTTGCCAGGCTCTGGGCCGTTGCCGTGGAGACGCGGGTGAAGATCCCTCCATGGTGACTGTCGCCATGGGGACGGCGCGGCTGCTTCCCTACCGCGCCGACAAGCTGCAGAATCTGCTCTGGCGCCCCCTGGCGGCCACGTGCAGGGCGGTGGGGGGGGCGCAGGAGAGTTGGGGGGGGCGCCCCCAATGTCCGCTCCTCTGCCTCTTCCATTGCGGTCTTTTCCTCCCCCCTACAGCGCGAGCGTTTAAAAAACATCGAACGCATCTGCTGCCTCCTGAGGAAGGTCAGTGTCAGGGCTTGGGGCAGGAGGCTCCTAGTCCAGGTCGGCCTCACTCTCAGGCACCCAGAGCCGGGCCTTCCTCCTCTGGGGCCCGTTTGATTCGTTTCTCCATGTGGGAGGGAGTGGGAGGCTAGAGGCCCTTTACTTCACAGAAGTCATGGGGGTGGGCACCTCCCATGTGCCCTTAAAGCTTGGGTCTGTCCAAGCCCCTGGCCGCTGACTTCTCACCCTCACTCTCCAGCTGGTGGTCCCAGAATACTCCATCCACGGCCTCTTCTGTCTGATGTTTCTGTGTGCAGCAGAGTGGGTGACCCTGGGCCTCAACATCCCCCTCCTCTTCTACCACCTCTGGAGGTGAGAGTAGCAGCTGGCAACAGAGGGTGAGATGGGGGGCTGGAGGCAGGACAGGGGTGTGAGCCTTGAGGGTGGGCATTCAGGCCCCTCCCTCACCCCAGGTACTTCCACCGCCCTGCGGATGGCTCTGAGGTCATGTATGACGCGGTCTCCATCATGAATGCCGACATCCTCAACTACTGCCAGAAGGAGTCCTGGTGCAAACTCGCCTTCTACCTGCTCTCCTTCTTCTATTACCTGTACAGGTGAGACCCTGCCCATGGCAGTCAGAAATCCGGGAAGGGATGCTCCAGGCACCATCCCTCCAATCCCAGGAGTGGCTGGGCTCCAAGTTCCTGCCCTTTGCCCTTGAAGACTGAGGGCAACCTAGGGCATGACAGGGTGGGTGGCGAATAGTTGGGTCTACTCATTACTTGGCTCACTGCCTCATCTTCCCACAGTATGGTTTATACGTTGGTGAGTTTCTAAGGGGGAAGCCGGCCAGGGAGCAAGCCCAGAATGGACCGGACGCCTGTGCACCCCCAGCCCTTCCCCTGGGCCGCAGAGGCCTCAGCCCTGGGGAGGGAGGGGGCACTGGTGCCCCCAGCCTCCTCTTCACTCCCCAAACTGCTGCTGCGGGGACTTCCCGCCTTCAGAGCCCCCCTCCCTTGGACTAGAGCTGGGCAGAGCTCTCAATAGGGGCAGGAGCTCCTCTGCCAGCCTGTGGGCATGGCAGTCAGTCCTGGAAGGGGCGGGTCCTCCAGCCTTGTCCACTTCAGGGGGAACTTAGGCCCTGCCAAGGGGTAGGGCTTGACCCTGTAAGTTCTGGGCCGCTCCCCTCCACCCCCACCCTGAGGCTCCCCCTGCAGGTGGGGGGGTACCCACACCGGGAATGAGCAGGCTCAGCAGGGGGGCAGCCCCACCCCTAGTCTGCCCTCTCCCCTCCCCCAGGATCTCTCCATACCCGTCCCTATCCCCACTTGCCCCAACCCCAGCCTACCCTGTCTCTCTTGGACCTGTTTTCTATGTTGCCTGGAGGAGTCCGGCACCCCTTCCCCGGCCATTTGTGACAAAATATGAATAAACTCCTGCAAACATGTGGGCCCCGGTTCTACTCCTGAAAGGCTTAAAGAGGAGATGGGGGCAAAGGAACGGTATAGGGAGCAGCCCTGGGCTAAATCCTCTGCACAGCTAGGCTCATCCCACTAGTCCACAGACCCCCTCAGATGAATCAAAGGCCTTCGGGGTCTCCTTAGCAGCTGCCCCTTTCCATCCTCACTTTCCTGGCACAGGTAAACAGCTATTTCTGCTGAAATACTTCCATCTGCCTTCCAAGGCAGTATCAAGTTCAGCCAGAAAGCCCTCCCTGGGTCCCGCTGCTCTGAGAAAGCCCAAGTCTGGTCCCCTGAGCAATGCAAAAGTCCAGAGGTGGTAGCAATTCCCCTCTCAAGCCCCAGAAACAAGGGTCAAATGAAATCAAGGAAATCAAATCTTCAATGTATGGAAAAATCAGTGCCGGTGGGGACCCGGGGTCACCGGATCAGGTGGAAGGTCAACCAGTATATGATGAGGGGCTGGAAGGCTGCAGCTCCCAGAGTCAGGTAGAGCTGGAGACGTTGCCGGGGAGCCGGGCCACCCATGCTGTCAGGGCCCAGGGCTGCTGTTCGGAAAGAGCGAACCTGGAAGACAGGAGAGAGCTGAAGCTGGCTCAGGACAGGGGGACTTGTCCCCAGCTCCAACCCCAGGGGAAGAGGGGCCGACCCCAGACTCACGATGAAGTACATGAGCGCAGACGAAGTCCAGGCCAGTGCCACATAGTAGCCATCACTGCCAAAGAGCAGGCCAGTCAGAACACTGAGGATCATCCTGCAGGGGGTGGGGTGGGGGAGGGAGGAAGAGAAAGTTGGAGACCTCTCAAGGGTCCAGGCCTGAGACTGACACCACCTGTCAGGCCCTAGGGCCTAGCCTAGACCCCACCTACCATCACCAGGGCCCTTTACTCCCAATCTGCCCCTACAGGGACATAGACTCAAAATAAATCTGGAAGGGCAGGACTCAGCCCAAGGACCTGGATCTGAGACCTCCTTCACTACCCCAGCTCAAGGCCCCTCTCCCCTGTGCTCCCAGGGTGACTCTCAATACATTCCTGACCTCTTGCACAGCACTACACAGTTCCTGGGGAGTGTGCTGAAAACAGACGGGCCCTCTACTGGAGAAGAGCTGGAGGCCCAGAGGGGATCAGAGGGTGTCCACAGTCACAATTTGAGGGTACAGCTATGCAGGCCGGCAACCCAGGGTGGCAGGCACCCCCCCACCCAGATCAGCCTCCCGCTTGGCCCACAGGTGCTCACCCCACATATTTGTAGCCGCTGTAGGCCAGCAGGTGGAAGGTGCTCAGGTCACTGCGCACGGTGGCCAGGTAGATGCCCAGGAGCAGGGCTAGTACCTCCAACACGACCCACACCAGCGCTGTGCTTGCACACAGGCCCAGCACCTCTGGGGAGAACCTGTGACCACGTGGGGGTGGGGTGAGGTGAGTTTAAAACCAGCCATCCTGTGGCAGGTGTGAGGCTGGGGGCATGGGGTGGACTTGGGAGCTGGCACAGATCCCCTAGGGAGGTGAGGAGTCAGGAGTGAGGAAGTGGTGGGAATGGGGAAGGGGCTGGCACTGACCTTTTCTGAATGCCCAGTGCCATCCCAGCCAGCAGCACGTAGGTGATGAAGGCCATTGCTGCCAAGAGCCAGAGATGCCATCAGCCTAGTTTCCTCAACCAGAGCCTCCAACCCCAGGTATTCAGAGCCACTGACACCTCCAATTTCCCCCCTATACTTCCTTCCCTGTGGATCCCAACATGCCCAACCTCCACACTCAGCCCTGCCTGGGATGCCTCTCCCAGCTCAGCCCTCTCCTCCTGTGTAAATGCCACCTGGTCCTTCTCTCAGGACCACCAAACCACCTCCTTCCCTGTCCCTGTACTAGGAAACTCACCAGTTTCCTTTTGTGTCTCAGAAATTATATCACAGGCCAAGGTCATTGCTCATCCAAGACCAACAGGTAGGGGCCAAAGTGATCTCAGGCAAGACTACAGGACTGAAATGCAGGCTCAGCAGACAACCCGTGCTGTCCCCGAGTCCAGGCCATGGGGATGACCTCACCTCAGCCAGGAATTTTAAGTCTGGCCATTGGCACTGGCTACAGTTCTGGCCACACTGCCAATGCAGAGCTCCACATTTATGTCTGCTATTTTCACAAAACCTGAGATGGGAACTGGGCTTTCATAGCAATTTCAACTCATCAGTCCTGTCCTCTGCTCCCTGAAAGCACCAGAACTGACGTGCCCACAAGAGGGCAGTCAGGAAACCAGCTCTACCACTATAAGGTGTGTGTGTGTGTGTGTGTCCTCAAAGATACACAAATCTGAGCTTTGGCTTCAACATGTCAAAGCTGGGGGTGGCAGTTCCTGCCTTATGTGGTGACTATGACAGGGACACAGAATGGAAGGAAGAAGAACTTGTGTTCCTCCCAGGGCACGTGGGCTGGCTGGCTGCCCTCACTACCACTGGCTGCCCTCCTGGAAGCCCTTCTGAGGGCTGGTCTGGGCACACTCACTCCTAATCCAGCGTGTCCCCCATGGGCCACGCCTTGTGCAGGCCCCAGGACTCAGAGGAGTCAGATGCAGAGTCTGCCAGCCACCGCACAGGGTGGGCAGCCTGACCCAGGCCATGTGAACAGGCAGTTGTGGGAACCCAGAAGGGAGTAACCACTTCCTCAGAGGAGGGGACATTGGAGCAGTCCTTGGGGGACAAGTCATAACAATGGTAATAGCTAATATTTACTGCAGGCTTCCTGGGTGCCAGGTGCTGTGCTGAGCACACATCACCTTACTGAGTTTCCACAACAATCCTTTGTGGTAGGACTTGTTGTTATTCTGGTTTTTCAAAAGCATGAAAGTAGCCACCTGAGGTCCCATAGCTTGAAGGTGAAAGGCCAGGTCTAAACCCAGGGCTCCAGGCTGGGGAAGGACAAGGTCTAAGTCTAAATGGCAGGAAGGTCTCAAAAGGGAGGACCCTGAGGGCACTGAAGGCACAGCCAGGAAGCTGCTTACTGATCACCCTACTCTGTCTACCTGGTCTGCCTGGTGTCTAGTGACACTACCAAAGCCACACACAAAAACACAAAGAGCAGATGCTGAATAAATACGTGAGACTCTCTCTTCTCGCTGGTGCCTCAAGGCACATGTCCCTCCACACCCCCCAACCCACGTCAAAGACTCACTGGGAATATAGAGGTCAGGGGCATTGAGGTCTTGCCGCGGGGGCAGAGGCACATCACGACTGTACTGCACTTCCCAGTTCTGGTGGTAGCAGCAGCAGCCAGGTTAGGAGGAAAAGACCAGAAGAGAGGAAAGAAGGGGGTTGAGATCTGGCGGTCAGACTGTGGGGCAGGATGAGGGAGGCAAGGGGGCCCACCAGCTCACCTGGTAGGTGGCTCACCTGGTGTGTGTAGGGGAAGACCAGCAGCCCTAGCTTCTTGGCCACATAGGCTGTGTCCACAGCGAAAAAATACTTCAGTTTGTTCACAGACACAAAACGGTGTAGCTGTGAGGGGAGAGAAGAGGCTGTGGGCAAGCTGCACCCCAAACCTCAAGGTGCTCCTCTGTGTGCTCTTTCCCTGAGGGGTGCTGTGATTATTAGGTGGGATCCCGTGATGCCCCAGCCCTGGCCAGAAATCCTGCCACCCTTGCCCCGGGGGTGGGCCACACCTCCTTGTGCACCATGTCCTTCCCATGGGATGCGATGGAGCTGCCATAGGCCATAGCCACGTTGGCCACTGGGTCCCCAAGCAAGTGGTTGACATTGAAGGCCACTTCGGCTCCTGGGGCTGGGTATCCCCCTGGCTGGCTGGAGTAACCACCGCTTGTGTCATCGAAGAGGGGAGGGGGATCCGGAGCTGCCCGGACCCTGTGCTTGGAGCCTATAGGTTTGTAGGTACCAGAGTAGGTGACAGAAATATCAAGCATGAGTCCAAGCCACCATCCCTTCCCCAAGCTGGGCAGCCCTGTATGGGTCCTGGGAACACCAAGCAATCAGAGAGGGAAACTAGCTTGGATGGGGGGGCTGGGTAGCTAACCCAGAAGAACTTTAATGAGGGATCTTTTGGAGTGGTGATAAATGTGGGCAAAGAAAGAGCTGAGGCAGCTGCTCCTGGAAGTGATCGCTCGCCTGAGGGTTCCTGGGGGCCTCCTCAAGGGAAATGATCTCTGAACTGAGCCTTGGAGACTTGAGTAGAAGTTTGCTAGGTGGAAGAGAGAAGGGAGGGCATCCCCACATGAACGATGTGGGAAAGGCGACGGCTGGGTACTCGGAGGCCCTGGGCAGCGGTCAAGAATCCCACCAGGGTCATGACAGGGAAGGAAGTTTGGGAGGCAGGCCCCATCCATGCCCAAGTCGGGCACGGGGATCCCAGCACTGCTGTCACCGCCCGATCTGATCTCATTTGGGCCGAGAGGGCGAAGTCCGGGGCGTGTTGCCGAGTCTCACCCGGCAGGAACCCGAAAGACATCTGCCGCCTTGGGCAGTGCTCACGGTCGCCCCTCTCCCTTAGGGTGAGCGGGCCGCGCCGCCGACCCTCCTTCAGAGGGTCGGTCCGCGCCCCGCCCGCCCCGCGCCTCACGCACCGTGGGCTCCGTAGCCCGAGTGATAAGCCATGGCCCCGACGCTCGCTGTCTCCGAGGGCCCGCTGCGCCGCCTTGTGGGTACGAATACTAGTGAGGCAGCTGCTCCGTTCCCTAAGCACCGACCGAGGTTACCGAACAGCCCGACACGTCCCCGAATTGTCGGAGCACAGCAGCCATGTCCGTAGCGTCATCCTCTGCCGCCTGCCATTGGCTCCTCGGAGGCACAGGCTTCCCTACTCCCCTCTCCCAATTGGCTACTGGCGCGCCCTCGCCGAAGCGGATTCGGTAATAGTCAACTTCCGGGCAGCGGAATAAGCGGAGCAATTTGAGGCACTCTCGGATTGGATAATGGTTGTTAGTTCGCGGCCGGAGTAGCAATAGATGGGTTAAGGTAGGAGGGTGTTGAGAATTATTTCCGCGCCTGCGCAGTGGGGGCACTTGACGCTCGCCGTGCCACGACTACAGCAGGCAGAGACCTGGCGGAGACAGGCGGCGGCTGGAATCCGGGAACGAAGCTTCACTCGCAGGACTTACTCCAGGAGGGAATGGGGGTGGTGGGGCCCCATTGTGACCAAGTCCTGTCCCTCTGGGCTCTTGTCCCTCTCTCTCAATGCTAGCTTTCCTTCTCCGCCCTCCATATTTCGCCCAGTCCTGGCGCAGAGCTCGGGTATCCCGGGCGGGTGTTGGTAGGCGGCCGGGCCGAGCAGTCACAGCGCGGCTAAGCGAGTTCCTGGATGCTGACTCCTCCTCCCGCCTCCCACCCCTCTATTCCGCGCGGGTGCTGTCCGTTGTCTTGGTGCTGAAATGCCCTACCGCCACTACTGCCATTCTGCAGACCCTGGGACCTGCTGCTGATCTCGATGAGAGCGCGCGCTCGCGAACACACGCACACGCACACACACGCCACATACTGAAAACCTGAGGTTCAGATCTGAAGTCCCAGAAACAGAGTGGTAATAGTTGGGATAGGATCCTGCACCAGTCTCGGCCCTTTAACTCTCTTGTAGTCCAGCTGATTTGTGGGTAGAGGTGTGCTGATTCTTCTCCTGAAGCTGCTGTTGAAACTCCTGAGTCATTGCCAGCCCTGCAGTCATCTCAAAGTGAGACCCCCAAGCCTCATTCATAATCTCAGGGGCTCCTTTCTCTCATTCCCACCTTCCCCGAAGACAGTCTTTGGGGGCCTCCCTTCTCACAGACCTCCAGACACTTTCTACAGAGGAGATCCTCTGCAACCTGCCTCTAGTTAGCTACCCAGTGTCCAATTACACCAGGTGACCTTCCTGTTCTTCAAACTCAATCCATGTGGTCCAATCACAGTGCCTTTGCCCAGAAGTTCCCTCCACCTGAAGTGCCCTTCCCCTCCATATCCACTTATTTAAAACCTAGATAAATCCTTTAAGAGTCAGTTCAACTTGTGTCTCTCAGGGCGATAAAGGGAACAGAGTCCTGACCCGGCTTGGGGAGGAGGCTGGAGGCCAGATTCTAGGCTTCCTCTCTGTACAGTGGTTTGTCATTCTCCACTTCTACCTTTATCTTCACAATGCCAAACACAGTACTTGCATATAGAAGGCACACAATAAACATCTGTGACCAATAAGTAAAAAATAAATGGATGAAACTCTGGGTCAGTCCTTTCCTCTATCATTTCTGTTACCCCATCTTTAAATGGGTAGGGATATTGAACCAAATGGTCTATGTGTTGCTCTTTGGGGAAAAAAAATCACGAAACAAAACAAAACCCACCTAGCTTTGCAGCTGCCTATGTCCTACCCACTGATTGTCTACCTTGGGCGCTAGGCCCTGACCCAGGGGCAGATGTGATGATCTGAGGCTCCTAAGGACCAGGGAGCAGCACTGGGTCCACCGGTACCTGGGAGGGAGTCCTCTCGTGCAGGACAAATCCTGCATGATGAATGTGCATTGAACCCAACACTTTTCCATCCCCATTTCTCAGGTGGGAAAACTGAGGTTTGGGGTGCAGCGTGCCAACTCAAGGCCACAAAGCCTAGGGCTCGGGTGTCCTGGCCTCCTGTTTGCCTGCTGTATGTGGAGTCCAGCGCCTCTGTCAAGCCGATGAGACTCACCACACCTTTCAGGGCTGTAACTGCCCCCTCTACCACAAGGGAGGCTTCAGGGGTGGGGTCTAGGTGGGCTTAGGCCTGGACTTACTCCTCAAAGATGAGACCCCGCGGATCCCTACCCATCTATGAGTTCCCTCTCCTCATTTTACTGCAGGGATAACTCAGGCCCCAGAGAGCAAGGACTCGTCCAAGGTCGCAAGCTAGAGCGCGGCAGGAGGGGAACCCAGGCGTCCGTCCGCCCAGCCAGGGTTTCTGGGGGCGGGTGCCGCGCCCGTGGTGCCAGGCGCTGCCAGCGGAGCCGCGGGTGCCGCGGGGGCGGGGTCAGCAGAGGGCGGGGCGCCGGGCACCGCTGCCGCCAACGCCGTCGCCGCCGCCGCCGCGCTCAGGCTCGAGTTCCGCGCACTCCCTCCGCGGCCGCTGAGCCGAGCGGACGCCCTTCGGGGCCGCGCCGCAGCCCTCCGCGTTCCCCTCTATCATGCCCCGGGCCCGGGCGGCGGCCGCCCAAGCAGCCAGGACACCATGCCGGAGGGTGGCGGTGGCGACGGCGGGGAGGTGCCCGCGCTCATCCCGGACGGCGAGCCTCTGAGGGAAGAGGTACCGGCGCTGTGCGGTGGGGGCCGGAGCCGGGACTAGAGGCGGGGAGGGGGCAAGGGAAGGGCGAATCCGGGGCGAGGGCTGAGAAGGGAAGTCCAGAGCCCTTGTGGCCAATGACGTCATTGGGGTAGCTTGCGTCCTGCGAGGGGTCCCGGGGCCTAGGGCCCCGCGTGGGGGTAGGGGTGGGGTGGTTGGGAAGGGATGTGGGGGGTGACTCCCAATCCCGACGCCCCCTCATCCATCCTTGCCCTCCTATGACGTCAGCACCTGGCCCCTGCGCGTCCCCCTTCTGCAGCGCTGCCCCTCACCCCCAGAGCCCCAGGGTCAAGCCACCAACCTGGCCCAGCAGCTCACGAGGTGCCCGGGCGGCGCCTGCAATGCAGCAGCGGTAGCAGTGACTTGGGGGGCGGGGAATGGGAAAAAGAAAGGGAGGTGGCCTCTGGTACCCCCTCTCCCTCTCCCTGCGGTGAGGCCCCAGGCCCCATCGTGCTGCTGGTTGGGACCCTCAGATGGCCCCTCCTCAGTGCCAGCTGGGAAGAAGATCTGCAGGGGTGTGGGGCCCAGTTTGGGGTGCTGGGAGTGATAGGTGGTAAGTGGATCTATGTGTGTGTTTGGGTGAGCTTAGCCTGCTTGTGGGTGTGTGAATGTCAGTACGTGCTCCGCACACCTGGAGTGGGACATATGAGCCCTATAGTCAGGTGAGGGTCTGATGGGTCCCTTGACTTGGGTGAAGTGGTAATGTGTGAGTGCATGTTAGTGCATCCTGTTGTGGGTGGGTCTCTCCCTGTAGAGTCTGTAGGGTGTGGGTGTCAGGTTGCAGTCGGGGTGGGGGTGGGGGATGTGCATTGAGGTAGATAAGGGGCTGGTATATCCCTGGGCTTCAGGGAATATGTAACATGTATGTGCACCTGTGTGTCCTGTGGTGGGTGGGTGTGTGAGCCTGTGCACGCACCTGTGCACCATGTTACAGTGGGGGAGGATGTTGTGCCCTGGGCACAGGTGAGGGGCTGGTGTGTGTTGGATAAACGGGCATCTGCGTGTTCCTGGTGGGTGGGTCTTTGATGAACATGTGGTGAGGTGGGGGTGGGGGTCATGGATGAGGGTATGTGCACCTGACTGACCCTGCAGGTCAGGGTGGTGGCATGCACCTGTGATGGGTGGCTGCCCTGGGCTGGGGTGGGGTAGTTCCTCTCCTCTTGGGTCTCTCAAGGCCTAGTGCGACTGTGGGAGGAAAAAATGGCCCCTTAACCCCACCTCTGTTGTTTCCTCCAGACCACCTCTTCCTTCTCCCCCTTTTCACCCTTTCACTCCTCCCTCCCTCTTCCCCCTTCTCTCTCCAAAGGCACCTGGGGGTGAGGTGAGGGCCAGGCTGGCAGCCTGCCAGGGAGGGTGTGCCCAACCCCCAGGGCCAGGGAGTGGTCCTTGCTGCCCAGCAGCTGTGTCCCGCCCCCTCCCTTGGCACAGATGGGGAGTGGAGGCCGGCGCTCCATCTGCTCCCCTAGACTCACACCTCTCTCTCTTCCTCTTTCTTACTTACTTAAAAGCCTCTCCCAAGTCTCCTGCAGTCCCTAGTGAAACCAAGGGACCAGAGGGAGTTGCAGGGTAATGGTAATAATATTTATTCCCATGACCAGACCCTGTGCTAAGATCTTCACACATATGATCTCATTGAATCTTCACAACAACCCGTTTAAGGATGAGGAAATTGAGGTCCAGGGAGGATGAGGGAACTGCCCAAGTCATACAGTAAGTGGTGGAGCCAGCACCAAATCCTGGGCAGTCAGGCTCCAAAGCCCATGCTCTTGATCCCTAGGACCCCTACCACCCTGGCTTCCCAAACCACCAGGTCCAGGAATCAGTGCCCAGAGAGGGCAGAGGTAAGGCCACAATCACACGGCAAATCAGGAGCAGAGTCAGGACCAGAACTCAGTTTTCTCAGTGGACAGTTGTTGGGGTAAGGGGGGTGTCCTTCCCTCTTTTGGCAGAGATGGTTCTACTTTGTCCTACGTGCCCTTGACTGAGAGATGACAGGGCACAGTGGAGGACAGGCTCAGGGCAGATAAGCCTGGGTTTGGGTCCTGCAGCTCTATTGTGAGTTAGCTAGAATGGTGGGTCCTGGAGCAAGTTGCTCAGTCCCTCAGAGGCTCAGTGTCCTTTTCTGCAAAGCAGGGATTGTAGCACCACCTCCTTCACGGGGCTTCAGCGGAAGGTCAGGCGCAAGTGATGGCCCCGTCCTGACCCAAGCCTCCCATCTCTCTGCCCACTCTGCAGCAGCGGCCCCTGAAACAGTCCCTGGGAAGCTCCCTGTGCCGCGAGTCGCACTGGAAGTGCCTGCTCCTCACGCTGCTCATCCACGCCTGCGGTGCCGTGGTGGCCTGGTGTCGCCTGGCCACAGTGCCACGGCTGGTCCTGGGGCCCGAGGCGGCCCTGGCCCGAGGGGCCGGGGGCCCACCGCCCACCTACCCAGCCAGCCCCTGCTCCGATGGCTACCTGTACATCCCACTGGCCTTTGTCTCCCTCCTCTACCTCCTCTACCTGGCCGAATGCTGGCATTGTCATGTCCGGTCATGCCAGGCGCCGCGCACTGATGCCAACACCGTGCTTGCCCTGATCCGCCGGCTGCAGCAGGCACCACCCTGTGTGTGGTGGAAGGCCACCAGCTACCACTACGTGCGGCGCACCCGCCAGATTACCCGCTACCGCAACGGCGACGCCTACACCACCACGCAGGTCTACCATGAGAGGGCCGACAGCCGCACTGCTCGTGGCGAGTTTGACTACTCAGCCCACGGGGTCCGCGATGTCTCCAAGGAGCTGGTGGGCCTGGCTGACCACGCGGCCACGCGGCTGCGCTTCACCAAGTGCTTCAGCTTCGGCAGCGCCGAGGCCGAGGCTTCGTACCTCACCCAGAGGGCCCGCTTCTTCAGCGCCAACGAGGGCCTGGACGACTACCTGGAGGCCCGGGAGGGCATGCATCTGAAAGACGTGGACTTCCGCGAGTCCCTCATGGTCTTCGCCGACCCGCGCAGCCCGCCCTGGTACGCGCGCGCCTGGGTCTTCTGGCTGGTGTCGGCGGCCACGCTGTCCTGGCCGCTGCGCGTCGTGGCGGCCTACGGCACGGCCCACGTGCACTACCAGGTGGAGAAGCTTTTCGGCGCCAGCTCGCCCCCGCCCGGGGCCATGCCCAGTGGGCCCCCGCTCTCACGTGTGGCCACGGTGGACTTCACCGAGCTTGAGTGGCACATCTGCTCCAACCGGCAGCTGGTACCCAGCTACTCAGAGGCTGTGGTCATGGGCGCTGGCTCGGGCACCTACCTCCGTGGCTGCCAGCGCTGCCGGCGCTCTGTCAGCAGCAACTCGCTGCCTCCAGCCCGGCCCAGCGGGCCCCGCCTGCCTTTCAGCCGCAGCCGCCTCTCGCTGGGAGCTGGGGGCAGGGCCACACCGGGGGTCTTCCGGAGCCTGAGCGGGGGGCCACTGGGGCGCCGTGGGGAGGACACGGAGCCCCTGGAAAGCCCACCGTGCTATGAGGACGCCCTTTACTTCCCGGTGCTCATTGTCCATGGTGACAGCGGCTGCCAGGGGGATGGGCAGGGTGCACTCTGAGACCCACGTGGCCCCCTGAGTGGCCCTCTCCCCACCGCCCCACCACCGGCTTTGATGCCTGAGTACTTGTTGTCCAAAACAGGAGGGAAAACAGACCAGCACACAATGGGTGGGGGTGGGGGTAGAGCCCTTAAACAGACTAACATGCAGTGATTGTGGTCATTTTGGGGGCAAATGGACACCACCGAAGTTGAGTCTATGAACCGTCCCAGCATGGCTCCCTCTCCACCACCACCGCCATGTTCCACCCCCTGTGATGGCAGACGATCTAGCTTGGAGGCCTCTCAGGCAGGGCAGGGAAGGAAGTTTCCAGAAAGCTTGGGAAGGGGGAGGAGTCCTGGGGACAGCTGTTTCCTGCAGCAGAGGGCTGCCTGTGGACTCTTCCCTGAATGGCTGAGGCCACATTGGGAGCCCTCGGGCAACCCAGAAGCACAAATTGGTGGTTTGGGGCTGTGCCGAGCTTGGCTGGCATCCACGAACCTGAAGAGCTATGGCAACACCGCGGCCTCAGCCCCTACCCTCCCAAAGTCCCCATCCTCCTTCCCTGACAGGCCCCTCCTGGCCTGCCCTCTGGCCTCTGCTCAGGGCCAGTCCCTGATCAGACCCTGTGGTGCAGCTGCTCTACTGGGAGCCTGGTTCTTGTAGCACAGCCTTGCCCCCTCCGCCGCCCACCGTTTCCCCTGGTACACCCTCTGCCACATCCAGTTACCCCTGTAACCCAGGGTTCCTTCTCATGGCCCCACCTCAATTCCATATGCTCTGGTCTCTGCTTCTGCCCTCTGAAGTCCACGTCTGCCTCTTGTCAGCCACGCACACACCCTCCGGGCTATGTCCTCTCATTGTCCCACCCCGCCCCGACCTCTCTGCTCTTCGCCTTCCTGATGACCCACGGGGCTCAGGGCTACAGGGCATCTGAGGGGCCTCAGTCTGAGCCACAGCCTCTTGGACGATGCCTTTGTTCTTCCATGGAGGTCCCAGCTTCCCCCATAGGTGGGGCCTGGCCCAGGGGACACCATCCCTCCCCCAGGGAGGAGAGAATAGTCCCTTCCCTTCCAACTGGGGCTTCAACCCCTCTCAGGGGCCGGTGGGGGAGGGAGGAGGGAGAAGATGCAGATAAAATAAAAGGTATGAAATGGAAGGTCTTCTCATGTGCATTCCTGGGTGGTAGGTTCAAGGCCACCACAAGAAACGCAATGGGCCATGCTGGGTCTGGGAGGGGATGCAGGTGGGGCTGCACCCAGGAGAGGGTGAGCTGAGGGGGAACCTCCCTGCCCGGCCTGGGATTTCTGAGACTCAGGTTTGAGTTGTTCTGAGCAACTGTTTCCAACAGACTGGTATCCAACTGACTTGTATCTGGGTCACTTCTAAGGCACTGTCCCAGTGGCGCCTCTTCCAGCCCAGTAGGGGTTTCTATTCTTCTGCTGGGTGTGCCAAGGGCTAAGGGAGTGTGGTTGGTCCCCAGAGTGGGAAGAAAGAGGTGTGGTCTGTGGCACAAATTCAGTTCCCCTGATGGCTATTGGTGTTATCGATCGGGGGTGGGGGGGGATGGACACTGAGCAGTTTAGAGGACTCAAAGCTGGAAACAGCCAGCCCCAGATCAAGCCATGGGGTCTGAAGACAGAAGAGGGCAAAGGAAGGGCCTCACTCACTGATGGGGCTAGAGAGATCCTTGGACGTGACATAGTCACATGTACAGCTGTGTGGGGTGTTCACTGTGCAAGGGGCCAGTGTGGGTGGAATCCCACCAGTGGGCCACTCCTCAAGGTGTGACACAGAGCTCCACCCACCTGACTAAAGAGCACCCTTTTCTAATCCATGCAGAGGCACCGAAGGGCCAGTAGTGGCCCCAGAAGAGTGTTGAGAATGGGTGCGATTCCTCCTAGCAGAGGCAGGACAGAGGGTGTTCTGTGCAGCAGCCGCTGCCTGCACCAAGGCTTGGATGCAGGGCATGAAGAAAAGCATGACAATGAGGCAGAAGAAGAGCTACAGAAGAGTTGGCTGAGGCTTTCAACACCAATCCCCAGAATTTGCCCTTCTACTGGGGGAACCTGGAGCAAACTGGAGCCATGGAAGGTGGTTGAGCGGGGAAGTGATAAGCTCAGGGCTGCATCTTAGGATTTTTAGCGAAAGTCCAGCAGCCTGCTGGCTACGTAGGGAGGGTGGAATTAGAGACCAGAGCCTTCCCTGTGTACCAGCCCATGGCCTCACAGGCCGTGAAGTCAATCCTTTGTTCAGATGCAACTTAGGTGGAAAACTCCACGGTGCTCAAACATTCAAGGAGGCTGCAGCAGGCGGGGGCCAATGTATGGCTCCAGCTTCTCCCCATGGGGAAGATTTCCCTCTTCCATTGTCCTTCTCTATCACCGCTCCAGCCATTATCCATCTCCTCCCCTCCTCAATACCAGAATCCCAGTATTTTAGGTGGTGATGAGCCCAGCTCAAAGTCAACATTTCCAGCCTCCTTTGCGCATATGGTGTGGCTTTGTGACTTAATTTTAAGGTATGAGATATGAGTAGAACATGTTGGAAGGGATTTCTACAAATGCTCCTTGAAATAGAAATGATACTGGTGAGGGCTAGTTCTGTCCTTTCTGCTTCATTTTGCATTCAGCTTGGAATGCAGATGTGATGGTTGGAACTCCAGTAGCTACCCTGGATGAGGAGGTGACCTTGAGAATTGTTGCCTTGTGCTGAGGATAGTAGAACAGTAAGATAAAAGACCCTGAGCTTCTGATGACACCACCATAGGCGTGCCCATATCATCCCTGGGTTCCCTACTTCCAGACTCTCTCAGTGACAAAGAGAAATAAACTGTTAGTTTGTTTAAGCCACTGTTTGTTCTTGTCTCTATTACCAGCAGCCTATATTATTATCTACTGCTGCATAACAAATTACCCCACAACTTAGTGGCTTAAACCAGCAATAACCATTATTATCTCTCCTGCTTTCTGTGGGTCAAGAATTCAGACATGGCACAGAGGATGGTTTATCCCTGCTCTGTGATGTTCAGGGCCTCTCCTGGAAGAATTGAAGGCCGGGAGTGGAATAATCCGAAGGCTCGTTCACTCACACACCTGGCAGTTGACGCTGGCTGAGGGCTGAGGGCCTAACTAGGGCTACCGGCTGAAACCCCCAAAGAGGGCTTCTCCGTGTGGGTTGGGCCTCCTCACAACTTGTCTAGGTTTCAAGGACAAGTGTACCAAGAGGGTGGAGGCTGCATTGTCCTTTGTGATCTAGCTCTGGAAGTCTCATACATCCCTTCTGCCCCTTTCTGTTGGTTAAAGCTATTACAGAGGTCCACCCAGTTTCAAGGGGAGGGAACATAAGACCCCACCTCTCGATGGAGGCTTGTCAACATCACATTGAGATTAGCACAGTGGGATGGGAGATACATTAGTGGCCACGTTCAGAAATGTAACAAGCCAAATGCCATTCCTAACCGATCAACATCTGCAAAAAGATGAACACCGGCTGTTTTATGATGCTTGTTTGAGGGAAGAAGTTGGTGGTATGTCACATGTGGGGGCAGAATGACATGTTTTGGTCATTTACTGGGGCCCTCAGGCTGATAGTAGATTAAATACGACCACAAATTCTTTGTAGCTCCTCCCCTCAAGAGGCAGAATCTATTTCCCCACTCTTTAAATCTGGGCTGGCTTGGTGACTTGCTTTGACCTGTAAAACATGGTAGAGGTGAGGCTGCGCAGCTGTGGAGGCCAGGCCACAGGAGGACTTGCAGTTTCTACCTCTGCTCTCTCGCAGCCCCAAGACCACCATGCTGTGAAGGTGCCCGGCCTAACCTCCAGACAGGTGAGAGGTCACATGTGCGAGAACTCAGGCCCCAGCCAAGAGCCAACAACAGCTTCCAGGTACCAGAGTGAGGCCATCTTGGACACGCCAGGCCAAGCGGGGCCACAGATGACTGTGGCCGCAAGAGTGACCCCCAGGTGAGACTAGCAGACAAACCACCAAGCTGATCCTGAAGCCCAAATTGCTGACCTACTGAATGGTGAGAAATAAGAAAATCCTTGTTGTTTTGGAGTGGTTTGTTACATGCAATGGAGAGCTGTTACAAGGCTCTGAACCCACTTCCACCTCATGACTGAGGGTCACTGGGTCTTCACAGCCAGGTGGAACCAGAAACCCCAGTGTGTGCTGAACAGCTCCCATCTCCTGGTCCTTGTCTCTTGTTCACGTGTTTGGTGTCTATTAGAACAAGGTTGCTCCATTGTAACGACTGAGGAAGAGGGCAGAGCCTGGCCCCCAAATCCCAGAGGCCTCTGCCCCTGCCCTCCCACCGAGGCCTGACAGGGCTCCGCCCAGCACGGCCGAAACAGGGTGCCTGATTTCCACCCTCACCCAACCCCACTCCTCTCTGTCTTTGCTATCTCAGTAGTGTCACCACTGCTGCTTAAACCAGGCACTTACAGAGCAATCATCTTCTTCCTCTTCTTTGTTTTTTTTTTAAACTTTATATTATGTACAACTTCAAACACCACAAAAGTAGAGAGATTGGAGCAAAGAGGCCCTTTGTCTTCAGTACCCAGCACTGTGACCATTGCCCACCGAGACCACCCTTATTCCACCCTCATCCACCCCCACTCCTCACCTCTCTAGCTGAAGTATTTTGAAGATCTAGAAGTTGTCGCATATGATCCATAAACAGCTCCTTCACCCCTACATGAAATCTACACCCAAGATTCTGCCTACAACACATCTCTCTAGATACCCCCCAGTCCTCTTCCCCACAAGCCACCACTTTGCTCCAGGCCCCCAGGGGCCCTCCTCCAGTGACAACCTTGAACTCTCACTTCCTCGCATCCCTTCCAGCCCATGCAGAATCACCTTAAAATCTAAACCAAATCGCATCTCCACCTCACTTAAAATATACCAGTGCCTCAAGTAAAATCCAGACTCCTTCCCTGGCCCTCAGACCCCTGTGAGGTCTGCAAACGTCCCCAAGCTCCCTCTGCCTTTCAGAGCCCCAGCCACAGTGCCTGATCCTACAACAAGCCAAGCCCCTCCCCACTCGAGGTCTCTGCAGATGCTGTCCACCTCCTGAGCCCTCTTCCTCCCCAGCTCTTCCTGAGACCCCTGCACTGCTCTGTCTGAAGCCATCCACTCACCTACCTCAGCTCCCTTTGCATTTTCTTTCTGCCACTCATTGTAGTGGCAATTATTTTTATTTATATATAGATGAGGTTATTATTTGTTTCTCCTATTGGAACTAAAGCTTTGGGAGGCAAATGGTCACAGGTGCAGATCTTTTAGTTGGACAGAGATCCAGCTCTGCCACTACGACCCGAGTGGCCTGGAGCAAGTTACTTAACCTCTCAGCTACAAAACAGTGGATAATAATAGAATCTGCTGACTTCAGGGGTTGTCATAAGGATTAAGTAAGATAATAGACCACCAGGCTTAAAACAGGGTTTCCAACATAGTAAGTGCTCAGTAAACTTAGCTATCATCATCATTTGTACTATTACAATTATTAATTATAAACAGGCACTCCAGGGGAGAGGCTATAGCTCAAGTGGTAAAGCGCATGCTTAGCATGCATGAGGTCCCAGGTTCAATCCCCAATACGTCCTCCAAAAATAAACAAATCTAATTAACTCCCCCTGCCAAAACAAAATAACTAAATAAAAATATAAACAAACAGGCACTCCATACCACACACACACACACACACACACACACACACACACACCAGCAGGCAGCAAGCACGGTGCCTGGCACACAATTGCTGTCCAGTGAATACATGTTAAGTAAATGACTCCTCACTCCTACCAACACCTCCGAGGTTACTGGGGCTAAAGTCCTGAGGATGGGCTGGTGGCCCACCTTATCCTGTGGCCCAGACCAGCCAAAGGAGTTTGCATCACTCAGCCTCACTTTACAATTAATGAGCTGAGAAGGGCACCCAGGGAAGTGTCGGCTGCTTCTTCCATCCAGAGCCACCCATGAGGTTTTGAGTCTCCTCTGTAGATCTGGACCCAGGACTACTGGGCACCTAGAGCTTCCCCAGGGTGGCAGGCCCCTGCACTTCTCGTGAGTTTCATCTTCCCTGTTAGGGCACACATGCTGCCCTCTGTCCTCCAGAGCCCGTGAGCATGAAGTCATTGCTGAGGTGGCTGGAAAGGACAAGAACACATCCCTGAGTCAGGGTGGGGAAGGTGTGATGCTACCCTGCTGGGTGAAGGCAAAAAGCTCCTGGGAGTCAGATTCAGCAGGAACAAAGAATGGAGTGGCCAGATTGATAACTGCACACCAAGTGCCACATTACTTCTGCTCCAAGGAGGAGTTTCTGTCCAGAATGTCAGTTGAGACCACAATCGGCTAGTTTTCCATAACCCATGGTTACACACAGAAAAACAGATGTAGTGTTCTTCTTTTTGGCTGCTGTTTTAAAACTTATAAAATTAAACTAACCAAAATAAAAATACTGATTTTTTTTCAGTAGAAGAGTTTCAATTTGTGTTATAAATCACAGTGTGTTATAAAAGACTGCATTAAGGTAAAGATTAATATTTTAATAAAGATCAAGTTCAAATCTCTAAAAAAAAACCTTATAAAATGAACATAAGATCATTGAAAACTTCAGACACTATGGACATTTATGAAGTTAGGAGACAGAACTCCCCCAGCGCATGGTGTGATTTGCTCAGTCTGTTTCCCAGGCTCACTGGGAAAGCAAAGGGTGGGGCGTGAAGGATTAACCAGTGAGGGTGGCAGCGCTGGTGGTTTCTGGGATCCCCAGCCATGGGTAGAATGGAAACTCCAATCTCTATCTTCAACTTGGGCCTCTGGCTTGAATTCTGGATTCAGGCATTCAGGTGCCTCCTTGAGCAGCCCACTTGGGTGACCTCCAAACATGGCAAGCTCAGCGGATCCCACACTGACCATACCATCCACCTCCCCAAAGTTGCTTCTTCTCCCACGTCTCTTCCTCCATGAATGGCATCACTGGGGAGCCAAATCCAGCAGCCACTGTCCCCGCTTCCTCACATTCAGCCGGCCATTGGGTCCCATCCAAACTCACTCACCAGCCACTTCTCAGTTTTGCTGTCTGCTCCCATCCCAACTCTGCCTCTGCCTTGTCCAGGTCACCACCCTCTCCAGCCTGGGCCAGGGTCCTGCGTGGTCTCACTTTATGTAATCCTTTTCTCCCCTAGTTTTATTGGGATATAATTGGCATACAGCACTGTATACGTTTAAGGTGTACGACATAATGATTGAACTTACTACATTAAAGAAATAGAAAAAAATTTTTGGGGGGGAAAGGTAGAGCTCCATGGTAGAGCACATGCTTAGCATGCATGAGGTCCTGGGTTCAATCCCCAGTACATCCATTTAAAAAACAATTTTAAAAAATCAATAAACCTAATTACCTCCCCCCAAAGAGATAAGTAAAAAAAATTAAAATTAAAAAAATTAAAAAACAAAACAAAACATTTTCTCCCTGTGATGAGAACTCTTAGGGTTTATTCTCTTAACAGCTTTCACTTATAATGTACAGCTGGGTTAACTGTCTTCGTCATGTTGTACATTACACCCTAGAACTTATTTATCTCGTACCTAGACATTCGTACCTTTTGACTACATTCATCAATTCCCCCTCCTCCCACTCCCCACCTCTGATAGTCACAAATCTGATCTTTTTTATGAGTTTGTCTGTGAAGTATAATTGACCTACAACACTATGTTATTTCCTGATACACAATAGTGATTCAATATTTCTATACATTTCAAAATAATTAGCATGCTAAGTCGTCATCTGTCACATACAAAAATATTATATAACTATTGACTATTTTCCCCACACTGTACATTTCATACCCGGCACTCATTTATGTCATTAATTGAAGGTTTGTACCTCTTAATCTCCCCCACCTATTTCTCTCCCCTCCCACCCGACTCCTTACCGTATGTATTTTTGCTAATCCCCTGTCTGGTTACTCTTGGAGCCCTGATCTCCGGTGGAGTCTCCGATGCATAGTTGAGTCTTGATAAATACTGAATAAATGAGTGAATAGTTTGTTGTTTTAGTGGTCAGAGGTTCCACTTGACCCTTCCCCCTGTAATAGCCCTTGTTCCCATGGGGTTACGGGGCTCTGTGTGTGTGTCGAACTGTCTGAAATTACACACATAGGAACCAGGACAACAGCCCGAGGTGGGTCCTCTGTGAGCAAGTTCTGCAGTGGAGGAAGAAAATAAAATCTACTCTTTTATTATTTCCTTATTAGTGAGAGAAACAGCCACTTAGAAGTTGCCTGCTGCTTTAAACCAGCTGATGGGTCTGTAATCAGGAGCCGTCCCCTCCTCTTCAACCAACAAAATTGCAGGCCCGTGATCCAACAAAGGCCAAGTGGATGATCCTTACTCAGAATGTAAGTTTTAGGCAAAGTCTCAAATATTCTGAGAGTGGCTGGGAACTAGCATCCGGCAGTGGCCTGATCACGCTGCTCCCCGTCCCTGCTTCAGCCTCCCAAACTTCCTCAATGTCTGCTTGTTTCCAGGTCTGACTTTCAACCCACATTAACTGCACAGCTCCCAGTGTTCTACCAAAGATTCCCTTTTATTTTGCTTGCCATCGAAAGATGCTGATTGGCTGGAGGCCAAGAAGCCCCTGTGAGGCAAACACTTGATACCTCTTCTCCTCTAGGAGTTTAAAGTGATTAAATAGCCCCAGGTGGCGGGAGATGGACCTGAACTGAGATCAGATGTCAGGAAAGAACCTCAAGGGCCCCCCAAGAGGTGGAAGCTAGACACAAATTCAGTACCAGTGTCTGGATGCTTCCTGGATGAGGACCAAAGCTGGAAACGCCTCCTGACCCAGCCCCTCACTCCAGTGGCTGTGACAGCTGTGGCAGCACACTGTCCCCTCTAGCCCCATGGCCACATGACCAGGAATGACTGTTGTGTGATAATCAGCAGCAACATCACCTCTCTCAGCCGTCCAGATAGCAGCACAAAGCAGCTGACAACCTCTCACTAATAAACTAATAAACTATTAAGCCGACAATAAAAAGAAAATCTTATCATCTGTCTTACTGGGCTCTTCACAGCAGAGTTTGCTTGCTTCTCACATCAACCTAGAACCATCTTCCGTCCCTAAGTGTGGTTGGCAGAATAATGGACCCAAGTATGTCCACATCTTAATCCCCAGAACTTGTGAGTATGTTGCCTTACATGGAAAAGGGGATTTGCGGTTGTGATTATGGTTAAGGTCCATGAAATGGGGGAGATTAGTATCCTGGAAGATCCAGGTGGAGCATTGACCTCAACTAGTCCTTCCAGGGCTTCTTTAATCAGCCTGTTTCCAATGGCCCCTGAGAATGGAGAATCTCTGGGAACTGGTGAAACATCAGTCTGTGGTTTGGGGAGCTAACAGGTGGGATAGACTGATTTTACCATCCCTTTCTCCTAAAGCCTTGGAATTCTTTCCTCTGCATTATTCCAAGGAGGTCTGACTCCTCCTGGGTGACCCAGTGCCAATTCGGGGCTGGAGTGAGCCCTGTGAAAAAAGCTGCTGTCCAGATGCCTGCATTAGAGCAAGAAAATCCAGCCTCCCCTTAGGCCCTCCAAGACCATCCACACATCGAGACCTAAATATTTACTTTCTGCTGCCTGGTAGTGCAGCCCCCGAATCCAGATTTGGTTGTGCTCCACAGCCTTCTGTCGTTCATCTTGGGTGTGCAATCGTCTTCTTAAATTGATTTTGCCCACACACACTGGCCCATTTTGTTTCCATTTTCCACCTCTCATTAGCTACCATGGGACAAACCTAGCAATGGAGTAGAGCAAGGGGGAAGGAAGGGGTTATAGGCACCCCTCAATCTCGTACTTTCTTCCCAGTCCCTGTAGGTATCCTCCATCAGAAGCCTGGTGTCTAACAAGCTCCTTCCCTTGATGTAGGGCCCCATGTACTGCAGCAAACTCATAGGGTCGCCATGAAATACTATAAAACTTTGATAATATTAAAAACACAGAGATACTGGGGATATTTCAGACAACTGGCAAGCTGCTAGCTTGAGGGAGTTCACAGTTTCAACATCAGATTGGACTGCTTTCCTTTCGATGATGTAATATCTTTGCACAGCTGGATTTTTGGCACCTACCATGATAAAAAGCAAGTACCGCAGGGAAAGCCAATGTGGAACAGGAAATGAAGGTGACGAGGTCCAACCTGATTCCAAGTTTTGAGAAGGGATGCACATACCCCATGAGCAAGTGACTGTGGTCATTTAAGAATAAAATAAAATATCTTTGTGTCTTTCAATGTATGCATTCTCAAATGACTACTGAAGTATTAAAACACAAGTACTTCTTATGTTTTTTGAACCTAACTGTGTATTAAATTGAACTGTTGGCTAATTTTTTCTTGACCAAGGGATGCCGTGAAAAAAAATCACTGAGACACTCAGGATGTGGTGAACTGACAGTGTTTGGGAACCTCTGTGACAAGGACTCGGTGGGTGTGGCATGTCAGTTTCTGCAGATTCGGCTCTTCTGTGATCAGTTTCTGCACTCCCATCCTCAAGGCTAAAGCAGACAGCACTTCCTGAAGCAGGTTCATTCAGCCACCCGGAAGGTCTTCATTGGCTTCCAGCTAGAAACCTTTCTCTCCTCATAGAGTCCTTTCCCCTCTCCAACAGATTATCGTGACTATAATGAGTATTGTAGTCTGCCAATTTTTCAAATGAGGAGTGGTTAGGGAACCTCCCTAAGGTCTCCAGCGTTCAAGTAGTGGAGCTGGAGTCAAAGCAAGGCTGTCTAGTGCAGGGTGCCTGGTCTTAACCACTGCTAGTTGGTCTCCTGGTGAGAAATCCCCAAACTCACTAAAACCACGCTAAAGCATGGCCACTGTCAGGGACCCTAAAGCTACTTCTGGTCTGGGCCCCTTATCTAGATTCCATGAGGTTACAGGCAGTGCCTCACTTAGCATCATCCTCCACCAAAACCACAACACCTGACCATAAGTAAGGCTTCACCTGCCCCCCCCACCCCAATCACAGTGTGATCATCCTGGGAGCCCACATCTTGCAGCCTCACCCCTAAACTCAAGTTCCCTGGGAGGTGGGCATTTTCTGATCAGAGACATGGCTATCATTATGGACTGGCTCTGCTCTAGGAGCAAAGATCACGGAATCTACCTGGGTTCAAACCTCCACTTACTAACTTGGTCAAATAGAACAGATGGCTTAACACAGGCAAGTGCCTTCAGCTTCCTCATCCATAAATTGTGGTAAAAACAGCACTTTGTGGAGACTGTTTTGGTTCTTAAATGGTCTTTAAATTTTATGGTTCTTAAAATGTTCTTAAATGTAAAGCCCTTAGAATTGGACTAGACTTATAATGAGTTCTGCAAGCACCTACTATTATTTTCATTATTATTTGGCACCAAGCCTCGCTCCCATTCAGAGAGGCCAGGGCACCAGAGCTAGAATCTCCTCGAGGAGGCATCTCACTCCCCAAGCCCGAGTTTGTCAGGGGTGGCTCTGAAGTGCTGGCACCTGAGCTCAGTAGGTGTGAGTTCTGCCCCCCTTAACTTTAGCTCCCCAGTCTGTCCCAGTAATGTTTGAAGAACATTTTATTGAGTTCCTAGCACTGAACTACAGTCTCCTGGAGACCCTGTCTAGTGTGGAAGTGAGCAGGCTAATATGCTCAAATGTAGTGATGAGCGCTGATATGGAGGTCAGCCCTGAGATTAATCTGACTCCAAAAACTGTGACTCTCCAATTCCAATTGAGGACCTCTGAACACAAACCCACTCCCTCCCGCCAAACACACAACCCTAGGAAAGACGTCCACACTTTGGAGCACCAGCTGGGAGAAGGGAGGACCCAGCACTAACAATTCTTGGCCCCCAGGTGACAGGCTGTGCTTTTGCCCCTGGGAAACAGGATTCAAAAGGAAGATTCAGCAAAAGTCCCACCAGCTGCTGTAAAGACTGGCAGGGACCGCCTCAGCTTGATGGCCTGTGTGAAGCCCCCTTGGGGTCTTCCAAATACGACGAAGGGCACCTGCGAGCATATCTGTTGTGTTTTTGCCGGCAGGGGGTGCTCAGCATGTATTTGAATAACACAAACATTTAATAAATTGTGGAACTATTCATTGAGCCCTAGTGTGCCTTGGGAGAGAGGCTGGACTGCGTCTTCCCGGTGGCCGCAAGCCACGGCGCCGACGGCAGGTGGCGCCAAAGGCGCATTCATGGAAGCCGTCCGCGGGGCTCTTCGTCTCGGAGCGGCCTCCAGAGAACCCGCAATCTAGTCAAACTGAAAGGAAATCGTGGGTAGAGAAGAGAGAGGACGCCACGGCCGTGTTCAGGGGCATCCTGGTCAACGGGGTGCGCACCCAGTTGTCTGAGCATACCCAGAGGCAGTGAACAACCTCGAGAGCTCAGGTCCAGAGCGAGCTCGGCTTGCTTCCCGTCAAGGTGGGGTCTAAGGGTGGGCGGGGCTACACATAACAGAAGGCGGAGTCTGAGAGAAGAGGTTGGGTTATGTTCTCTGCGTGGTTGAGGCTAGTGCTCAAAGCCCCAGGAGGAGCGCTCTGGGTGGGCGGGGCTTAGGGACCATCACGGGCAGGGCTTCTGGGCATTCTTAGTGGGAGGGCCCTGAGGCTCTGTGTAGGTGGGCCATTACCTCAGTGTGAAGGAAAAGTGTGTTAGCCAAACGTGAGCGGAGCTCTTTCTTTTGTGAGACCGGGCTTGGGCCGCCCTTGCGACTGGGGATGCGGTGCGGGGGCGGGGCTTGTAGCTGGGGGCGTGGCCAGAAGAGGTGCTTGAAGGGAACGCGGTTGCTCCTGGAGGGCAGAGTTTGCATCCCTCCCAGACAGAGTTAATGTTTCTGCGGGATTCCTTGCACCTGTGGACTGAGTCCTCAGCTCTGTAAAGGAGGAGACTTTGTAGACTCTGGGCGGAGTTTATACCTCCTGGAAGAGGGAACTACTAGCTCTGCCACTCTCCTAGAGAGAACTGCGCCTAGGAGGCGGGGCTTATGGCCCCGGTGGGCTGTGCCATTGGTACCTCCTTGGTTGGGACGGAGCCGATAGAACAGAGGGGCGGGGCAATCGTTCCGCGAGAATCTCTGAGCTGACAGAAGGCGAGGCTGTGGCTTTTGTGGACTTGGCCTCTGGAGAGGTCCCGAGGGGACGCTTGACAGCAGTGGGTGGGCGTGGCTCGTAGCTCAGAGAGACCAGGCTAAAAGCCTGGAGAGGCGGGGCCTGAGTTACTGGGCGGAGCCTGAAACGCAGTACTGAGCCTGGGCGGAGCCCCAGTTCAGCGCAAGTAGGGGCTCTGCCCTGGGAGGCCGTCTGTTTAGGCCCGCACGCAGCTCTGCATCTGGTGCTCATTACGGGATGACAAAGAGCCGGCTCTGGGCGCTCTTCCCCACTCCCATCCCCGCCCTCTGACAGCAGTGGTTTTAACTCCTTCCTGCCCTCGGGGCGCTATGGATCTCCAGCCCAGGGTCACTGGAGGGAATTCCAGTCCTTACCATCCTGGCAGGCTTTGTCACACCCTCCCCCTAAGCTGCGCCCCCACCTTCTCAGACCCAGTGCTCTGGACCATCTCGCGACCCCCACTCCCAATCCAGCGAACCTCTCTGGTTGCACCTCCGACGTTAAAAGCTTGGGCGGGATCTGGCAGGGGCATCTGGTTTGAGTTAGAGGAACGTGAGAGTGGAGGGGGGCGGTTCGTAATGTTCCCTCCGCCCCCTCTGCACCGCACCCTACCCTGCACCCGCGATCGTCCCTAATTCCCGCCCCTTCTCTCCCCGTCCTCTGGGGCCCGGCTCAAACTTCTAGCCCAGGCCTAGCCCCTGGGGTCAGGGGGTGGCAAAGGGCACTGCTTAGGGAAAGGGGCTCTGGGCCATCCGTCCTCGCCTGCCGGGTGGTCGTGGTGGTTCTGCTCTGTCCTAATTAGAGGTCCCTTAGAAGCTGCAACTGAAAAATTACAGAGGTGGTGGGAACCGGCGCCTCCCCCTGCCAGGTCCCGCCTCTCCCTCTCCCCAAGTATGTGAGGGAGGTTGCTGGGTACCCCCAGGCTGTGATTTTTTTTACCAGCCTCTCCTCCTGTTCATGGGACACCTCAGCCTGGAGCTCCCTGAACCATCACTCAATCTGAGTTCTCCCTGTCCCAGCACCGTCCATGCATAGAAGGGCACAGTGTGGCCCAAGATGGGAAGGCCTTGCTCAGGAGGCTGCCTAGGGAGCTGAATATGGGATCTCCTCCTGGGTTCCCTGCTCTCCCCAACCCAGCCTGCTGGGCTCTGACTCCCACCTCCTCCCCAGAGCAGAGAGGAGGCGTGCCTCATAAGCACCTACAACCCAGAGGGGTGGCAGTACCCTTGAGTGACCTGAACCTCAGCCACCAATTTCTGGGCAGCCTTTGGGGATAGGAAGGGAAATACTGGAAGAAAGGAGAAGCTCACCCACTAGACCCCTTTCATTCCCCAGAGTCACCAGGCCTAGAGCTTACCTTTGACCTCCTAAGCCCCAGTTTGGCTCCAATTCAGCAGAAGCCCTCATTCCAGAACCCTCCTCCAGATTCAGTCCCACCTTCTTAGAGTTTTGGTAAAAAGAAGAACAAATATGGAATTCTCTCCATGCCAAAGCTCCCATTCCTAGGCCCGCTGTGTGACCTTGGGCAAGGTCCTGCCCTCCGGGTTCCTGTTTCCCTGAGAATCTCTAGAGCATACACTCCCTCAAGGGGTCTTACCTTATTTCCTTGCAGGCCCAAACAAGCTGAAAGAAGGTCCTTTTCTTTTTCCTGAGTCCTCCCAGACCCTCCCCTCAGGCACTAATGGAGGTCAGGAGCTCTGGGTGAGGTTGGCACCTCGTTTATTGGAGAAGATCCCAGCACCCACCCCCAGAGGTCCTGGAGGCCTCAGCATCTCCTCTGTCGTGAGTGCTGGGCCAGGAAACAGAGTTCCTGAGTCAAGTCTAGTGGTTGAGTGAGAGAGGAGTCTGGCTGGGCCCAGGGGAGCAGGAAGCCCTCTGTCCAGCTGGGCAGCCCGCATGGGTCCCTGGTGCAGCCTGAGACATGTGTCCAACGCATGCTTCTTTCCCCCACCCCGCAGAGGGGGTGCTGCGCCCCATCACACGCTGGTTCTGCAGGTCTGCACCCCTGTGAGGCTGCCCCGGTGGGGCGCAGGTTCCGTCGGGCCCTTGCTCCCAGTGTGGGTGACCCAGCGATAGCAGTCGGTCACACTCTTGTTGGGTGCGTGGGGGCCACAGCGGGTACAGTACACAATGCCCAGTGCGAGTAGGACCACCAAGAAGACGCATGCGGGCACTAGGAGTGCCACCAGCAGCCACCGATCATCCCTCCGACTGCGGCCTCCTAGACTGGCCTCCCCCAGGGCTGTCGGGGCAGCTGTGGGAGCTGCTGAGGGCAGCCATGGGGTCAGACTAGGGTCAGGGGCCCCTTCCCTTGGGACTTGTGGGGCTTTGGAATGGGGGTGTGTAGGGCTGGTGAGTGAGGTCTGGTTAGTGGGGCTCTGACCAGGCAGAGAAGTGTGGAAAGCTGGGGCCTGGGTGGCAGCAGGCACAGGGACTTGATGGGCAGGGAGTACAGGGGACTTGGAGGTAGTGGTCAGAAAAGGCTGGACAGTAGAAGTAATGGGAAGGTGGGGGGCCTTGGCTTTGAGGACTGGGACATCTGGAGTCACACTGGGTGGATGGGGACTGGAGGTGGTGATCAGAAGGGTGTGGTTAGCTGGGATTCGAGGCAAATGAGTGGTGGTCTGGGTATCAATGGCCTGGGTATCTGGAAACATGGGGGATTGGTGAGCAGGGGGCAGTTCGGGATATTTGGCTGAGATAATTGGGGGCTGGTGGGCAGGGGTTGGTCCTGGGTATGTGGCAGAGATAACAGGAGGTTGGTGGGCTGAAGGCAGATCTGGATATTTGGCCGAAATCATGGGGAACTGGTGGTCAGAGGGCAAAGATGGATGCATGGCAGGGATCAAAGGGGGCTGAGGGGCAGGGGCCAGGGGTGGGCGTGTGGCAGAGATAATAGGGGGTTGGTGGGCTGAAGGCAGTGTGGGGCGTGTGGCAGAGACTACCACAGGCCGGGTGATAGAGAGCACTGAGGAGAGGTAGGGGACCCTGGGAGCACTAAGCGGGGGTGGCCAGGTGGGATCCAGGTAGGGCATCCGTGGCTCTCCATCCTCTGGGAAGCTAGGTCTATAGGCCAGGCCAAAGTCAGACGACTGCGTGGCTTCCATCCACGGGATCCCAGGCATCTCTGTCCAGCCACCATCAAAGGCCTCCCAGGACTCATCTTCATCCTCTTCATCCTCCCCGTCATCCAGCAACTCGTCCCCAAGGTCCTGAGAAGCCCGGGCACCCATGGCCCCAGCAGGGCTGCAGCTGATGCCATCGGCCTCAAGCTCGTGGCCCTCACTGCAGTAGCACTCAAAGCCACCGACGTAGTTGACACACATCTGCTGGCACACGCCTGCGATCTGGCACTCATCTGTGTCCACGCAGCGGTGTGGCTCATCCTCGGCTGGCCGGAAACCCAGGCGACAGTGGCAGCTGTAGCCCTGTGGCCCACCAGGCTCACACTGCTGCTCACATGGGGCCTGGGCACAGGGGTCCTCGCAGCTGTGCCCATCCACCGCCAGCCGGAAGCCCTCGGTGCAGCGACAGGACACCCGACCATCCACCTCCTCCACACACTCGTGTTCACAGCCCCCGTTGTCGGGGCCGCAGCCAGTACCAGGGCACAAGGGCCCAGCCCGTGACCAGCCCACACCACCGTCGGGCTGCTTCACACAGAGCAGGGAGGCTTCTCTGCCAGCCTGGCACGGCACGGCAGCAACGGAGCCAAAGGGCAGCCACTCAAACTCGGTGGAGACCAGGTGGAAAGGCGTGGTGTAGACTGCTGGGCCGGCCTGGCCCGCCTCACCAGGCAGCGCTGGGCAGGAGCCCTCAAAGCCGAACTGGCACAGGTAGCCATCGACGGCCAGCGTGCACGAGCCCTCGAGCCAGCGATGCTCGCCACTTGCCTCAAGGGCCGCACAGCGCTGGGCCGGGCAGGGCCCGCCCGTGGCTGGCTGGGCCCAGTTGGTGAAGGCTGTGTCCTGGTCCCCCGTGGTCCATGTGAAGCCACGCAGTGGGCGCTGCGGCTGGCATTGCCGGGCCTGCCGCTGCAGCCCGATCCACAGCAGCCAGCTGGCCGGACCGGAGCCCACCAGGCTGTTCACGCGCTGGGCCTCCTCGGGGGTCCGCGGCGTGGCCAGGTCGCCCCCAAGCTCGCGGCAGGCCAGCCAGGCCTCCAGGAAGGTGCGGCGCCGCGGGAAGAGCGCGTAACAGCTGCCCGGGCCGCAGGCGGCGCGCGGCTCCGTGGCCCAGGGGGCCTGGCCCAGGGTGGGCACCGCAGCCGCCCAGGCCAGCAGCAGGCGCAGCAGCATCGCGACGCCCCCCGACTGGCCCGGGCCCGGCCGGCGGCTGCTCTTGACAAGGGGAGGGACCCGGGCCTCCGAAGGGCGGACCGGGGGGCGGGCCCCGGCCGGGCTGAGGCCTTGTAAGGAGTGGGCTGGGGCCGCTGCCAGCTCCCTGCTCCCGCTCCCCGGGGCAGCCAAAGCAGGAAGCATTTGGGTGGGGGGCAGGGGTTGGGGGTGCTGGAGGTGAGGGCGGGGGAGGGGAGGAGGAGAGGAGGCTGGACGACCCTCAGAAAATTCCAGCGCAGTCTGGGGCTCTTGGCAATGGGATGCCGTCGCTTCCCAGAGATTCACAGAGACCCAAGTCGGGACACACCGACCTCATCACACCCGTGAACAGCTGCTTGTCACACGTGTGGAAGCATGCTCTGACTCACACACTTCACATCACACACACGTGTATGCTTCTCTCCCCACTCCAGAGCACTCTCTACACGCTCTGTCCCTTTGTCCAAGATTTGCGCATCTGACAGGCTAAACCCCTGAGGTGTACATATAAAAGGGGTGTGGCATTCTATATGCCCTAACGCATGAAGTCCCTCAGGTTTGCATGCAAGCCCTGGATGTGGGAACCACCTTAGGGTCACACGGGAATGGGCATCCTCAACCTGCATTTATATACTGAGCTCCCGCCTGTACCTCTGCCCTCAAGCCTCCTGTGTGAGGGGCGGGGTGGGTGGGGTGGGAAGGGAGGGGCAGAGTGTTGCTCTCCCTTCACCTCTGCTCAGCCTGGGGCCCTGGGAACCTGGGCTTAGAGGGGGAGGAGGCAGCCCACAGACAGGAAATGCTTCTCCTACTGCTGGAGGGCAGAGTGCATGTGGGAGGGGGCTGGGGAGAGGGGGCTGGGCTGGCTGGGAGGGGTCTGGTGAGAGGCCTTGTATGGGCATGGGGCGCACAGTGACACCCACATGCATGTGTGACACAGGCATCACATGTCTGGAGCCCTCCCTGCCCCCAGGGCCTGCTACATAGGCCTGGCCAGGGTCCTCTTCCCGCCCCTCCTGGAAGCCTCTGGAGGCTTGTGTACTGAGGCCATCCTTCAGGATGGTCCCTGGGGAGCTGGTTGTCAGATTAACCCCTGCATACCCACTGCACTCTTAGCAGAAACTTGAGCCAGGGGTGAGGACGTGGAGGAGAGGTTCTGCCCCTCAGTGTGCTGCCCTGGTCCAGCTTCCCCCTCTGTCACCATCTGCTGTGTGACTGTGGGAAGTCACTGACCTTCTCTGGGTCTCCAGGTTTCTTATCTACAAAACGGGGGCCTTTCAGCCCAGCAGGGCTATTGTATCATAACATGCAGGGTTTGCAGATGTGCTTTGTCAGCTGCGAAGAATGAGGCAAATGTTCCTTAGTCTTCCGAGCAAATCTGGGTGGGTGGTGGGGCCAGGGTGGCTTTGCTAACCTTCTTACAGTGCTGGGGCTGGCCCTGCAGACGTGGCCAGTCCCCTGAGAACCAGGACTTTAGAAGTGCTTGCTATATGCCAGGAAGGCCATTCTTTCATGATTTACATCCCTAAAGCATCTAGAATTAGTCCTTCTCATGAGAGGAAAGTCAATATGGGGCAAGTCATCCTTCCACTGGCTCAGACCCAAAGCCTTGAGATCATCTTTGACTCCTCTTTCCCCCACACCCCATGTCCAATCTCTCAGCAAATCCCATTGGCTTCACCTTCAAAACAGATCCAGAATCTGACTGCTTCTCACCACCTTCGTTGCTACTGAAGTCTGGTCCATGCCACACTGGTCCATCTAGTCTTGCAACAGCCTCTCCTCTGGTCTCTCTTGCCTTCTCCATCCTGCCAGAAGGATCTTTTTAAAACTTACCTCAGAGCCAGTCACTCCCCTACTCAGAACCCTCGAAGCCCTCATCTTGCTCCGAAGAAAGACCAGAGTCTTTCCCATGCTTGGCCCCCAGGCCTATGTGATCTCCCCCCAAACTTCTCATCCCACTCTCTTCCCCTCACTGCCTCTGCTCCAGCCACTCTGGCCTGTGGACATTTCTTGAATTCACCAGGCACACATTGACCTCAGGGCCTTTGGCTTGGCTGTTCCCCTGCCTGGCACACTCTTCCTGCAAGATTCATATGCTTTGCTACTTTACTTTCTTCGGGTGTCAGCTCAAGCATCAGAGTCCCAGACTACCTTTCTCCTCCACCATGCCGTAGGGCTCCCTGGCCCCCTGGTCTTGTTCCATTTTTCTCCTTTGCACTTACCACTATCTGACATGGTATATATTTGCTTGTTGGCCTGAATTCCCCAAGAATCAGAATTCTCAGGCTTGGCATTATTGAGATCCAGGGCTGGGTAATGTCTTGTAGAGTAAGGAGTTTAACAGAATTCCTGGTTTCTCTTTAGATGCCAGTAGCATCCCTCCAGTTGGAACAACCAAAAATGACTTCAGACATTGTCACACATCGTGTCCCCTGGGGGCAGCACTGCCTCTAGTGGAGAACTCCTGCCCTGGGAGACCGAGCTCCACTATGTCAGGGTCATGGTCTTGTTTCCTACTGTATCCCTGGAGTCTGGAAACCTCCTGGCCCACAGATGCTGCTCAGCTGGGTTTGCTGAATGAAAGAAAGAATGAATGAATGAGTAAATGAGACTCAGATAAGACTCCGGGCAACACAGTGGGGGTGCTGGGATTCTTCCTGGAGCCAAAGCCCACCTGCTCCCCACACTCACCCAGCCTTCCCCCAAAGTCCTAACATCCTACAACTGGGAGGTCCCTGGAAATCAGCAAGTGGGTGGGTACACTGAGGCCCAGGGAGTCTCAAAAGTGAGTTGGTGGCAGGGCTGAGACAAGAACCAAGCCTCTGGACTCTTTTTCTAGTTCTTTTTGCTGCAGCGCCCTGAGGGGTCATTGGAGCAGTCTGGGAGTTGGATGTGATGTCAAGAAAGGAGGATGGGAGGAAGGCACTTCAGGAAGAAGGCACAGCCTAAACAAGTTAGCGAGCCGGGAGAGCTCAAGATAATTCAGAGAATTCAAAGGACTCCACCGGGCCTGGAGGGAGGGTAAGTGTTAGAGGAACAGTGAAAATGGAAAGTAGCAGAAAAGGATAGAGGCCTGGCTTGGAAGGCTGGCCTCCATCATGGGGGCTCTGGGGATGGGGCTTGATGGGAGAACCCTGGGGCTGTTGTGTGTTGGGTGGAGGGGGGGACAGGAGTCCAGGGACCAGTTAGGAGATTGTTGCAATAGTCTGGGAGAGGGGAGGGAGCTGGCTGGAGAGCCAGGCCGCAGGGCGGGGCAGGCTGGGGGAGGCAGCCTCTGGAGGCTCCTTAGGGGCGGGCCAGAGCCTGGTCCAAGGGTGTGGTGGGCCCAGTCATGATTCGGGCAATGGCCAGTGCTGGGGCGTCTGAGGGGAGGCTGCAGGCCGTCTGGCAAGTGGGTGGGTCAGATGAGAGGTCAGGACTATAGCAGCAGTGGGGGTGAGGCACTGGGGGGCAGGCAAGCAAAGCAGGGGGAGAAGGGTCAAAGGCCAAATTCCAGATGGCCTGCTGGGCAAGAGGAGGGAAGCCTGAGCCAGGAAGAGAGGAAGGAGTGAGATACCCCAATCCCAACAAGACTAAGTGTTTTGTAGGTAGAGAATGAGACTTGGAGATGCACCTGGGTGCCCAGTTTGGGTGGGTGTCTAGCACTCACCTGCCCCCAGTCCAGGTTGAGAGAGATGGGGTGGAAGCTGCCTAAGAATTTCCTACCCTAGTCAGGATGTAGCAGGCACAGCATCATGGATCTGGGGGTGAGGGGATAGAGAGGAGCTTGTTGGGGTCTTCCTATGAGTCCTGTTCAGCCTGACTCATCTTGGTTCCTCCACAGCATGGAGAAGATGCTGACTGATGCGATAAATGCTTGGAGGATAGGTGGGTAGATGGGTAGGTGGAAGGGTGAGTTAGGGAGGAGAATGGGTAAATGGATGGATGGGTGGACAGAAGGATAGATGGATGGATGTAGGGATGCATAAGTAGATGGATGGACAGCTAAGTGGATGGGTGTGTGGATGAGAAGATGTTTAGATGCATGTTGGATACAGAGATTCAGGTAGAAGTCCTCATTTATAGTCAGCCCCCGTCATGATGGATGGTCTGCAATAGTGCAGCCCAGGAGGATGGGACAGCTTGGGCCACCACTGGTAGGGATCCTGTGTGACCTTTCCCTGCTACCACACAGCCTGTTTTCTCTGTTGGGGCCTGGGGCCAATGTGTCTCCCTGGCTGGAGTGGAGACAGCTCAGGATGCCATGTTTGGCTCATACTGGGAGTTAGGAGACTGGGGTTCCCTGCTGTGACCATGGCCCTTATAGGGAGAGCTCACCTCAGGAGGGGTGTGAAAACAGAAGCCCACTTCCCCAGAAGGAACATTGTCTTCCATCTATGGGATAAGCCAGATGGTGGTTTTGGATGCAGTGTGTGGGCCCGTGGGGGTGGGGGTGAGGGCAGCTCGCAGAGGGGCTGGCCTGTGGAGGGCCCAGTGGAACAGCCGGGATGGAGGGGCTGAGTGTGATGGGGGGTGCCCCCCGGACAGGCGTCCTAGAGAGCCTTGGCACGACTGGCTGCTGAGCCAGCACATTGTTTTGTGTACAAATCACCTCCTTCCTCCTTTTTCTTTTGTCCCCATCCCCCACCTTTCTAAATTCTTCCCAAACCACCCCAGCCTTCAGGCTTCAGGAGGAAGGGCCAACGGGTGGGCGGGAGGCGCCTGGCCTTGGGTGGGAGCCACAGGAGAGGAGGTGGGAGAGGTCCCAGGGCAGGATTGGGGAGGGAGGGGAATCTGGGAGGGAGGGGGTTGACTGTCCCCTCCCCTGCCCCACGTGCTGGTGCCGCACCCTGTGTGCTTCTGGATGGGAGAGCCCCACAGGAAGGCGGGCGGTGAGGGATGGACAGGGTAGGAGAGACAGGCTTGGGGAAGGTGGGGCCCAGGAAGAAAGGGAGCCGTCCAGGCCTGGCCCCTGGGGGTAAAGCAGTCTGACAGCTGGAGGGACTGTGAGAGAGACTGTGTGTTCGTGGGGGTGCCTCAGTGTCTGTGCGTGACCATGTGCACACCTGTGTGAGTTTGCACAAGCCTGGCATTGCTGTGGGTGTGCACAGCTGGGTGACATGTGTCCCCAAGGGCCTGCACCTGTACCCACAGCTGTGAGGGGAGAAGCACGTGGCTGCCCTGGATTGCCCAACCTGGGCCCAGCTGGAGCCCCAGTCCTTCCCCTGGCAGATGCCTGACCTGAACATATGGCCACATCTGCCCACGAGGCCAGGAATCCTGGAGCCCCCAGCAGAGCTAGAAGGGCCCAGCCCTTCCCCTCGGGGTTCACTCGGCCCAGAGAGGGACATGGCTTGTCCCAGGTCACACAGGTGGAGGCAGAGCAGAGACTGTACCCGAGCCTGGGGATCCCAGGCCTGGATAGGTGCCCTCCCGGCCCCACTGTTCCTGTCCTCCATCTGCTGCCCTTTGGCTGTGAGTCTCCGTGGAGAGGCCATGATGCGGGCCCTGGCTTGGCCTGGCTGTGTGCTCCAGGGACATCCTGGCTGGCTCTTCTCAGGACAGGGTTTCCGCACTGTGTGAGGGGTACCCATGGGAGGGGACTCTGACCCCTGTGGTGTCTGACAAAGGCCTGCCACCTAGGGTGACCCACTCTTCCGGGTTTGCTGAGGACTTTCATGGTTTCAGCCCTACCAGTCCCATGTCCTTGGGACCCCCTTAGCCCTGGGAAAACAAGGATGGTTGGTCACCCTGTCGCCAGGGATGCTTCTTTTCCACCACATCCTTTCCACTGCTACCCCAGTCTCAGTGCCCGCTGGAAATTTCCCCTTCTCTTCTGGCCCAGTGTCTTCTTCTTCCAGCCCGCTCACAGCCTCCAATCCCCAGGGACCTCTGGGTCTCACTGTCCTTCCCTCTGACTGCAGGGTCTCTTCCTCCTTGCTCCTCTCTTTTCCCTCTCTGTCTGGATCTCTAGCTCCCCTGTCTGTCTCTGGGGTTCCTCTGTCTCTTCTTCTGTCACCAGGATTGTTGCCTTGTTGGTTTCAGGGGTCTGTCTCCATTCTCTGCCTCTTCTGTGTCTCCCCTCTCTGTTTCTGAAGTCTTGCCCCCTCTGTCTCCCTGTCTCTGTCCCTGGGTCCCTGGGTGGTCTAGGCCTCCCTCCTCTCCCCCGGCTCGCACCCTTAGGGCTGGCTGGGGTGGGAGCCAGGTCTGGGGGCTGTGACCGGGCCGGGAAGGGGAACCCAAGTAGACATGATATTTATGTTGGGACTTCAAAGTGGAGCAGAGCCCGAGGCAGGGGGGCTGGTGAGGGCTGTCGAGGGGTGGGAGGGGTGGGAGGGTGGTGAGCAAAAGCCAGATTGAGGTCAGCTTGGGCCCCTCCCCAGTGAGGGTCTCCTTGGTGACACACCCCTCCCCCGTGGGATACTGAGACCCAGAGTAGGAACAGAATGGGCTATTTTGGTACACAGTTCCAAGAAAGGCACTTCCTGCACCCCTGTCCTGCCCCCAACCCCATCCTTTCTTCCTGTCGTCCTGCAGGAGCAGCTGGGTCCTCTGAGCATCAGCTTGGCCTGGGAGGCAGAGGGCTCCAGGGGGAGCAGGAGCAGAGGGCTCCATCTCAGCGAGAAAACATCCCTGGCGCTGGGACAGGCGCGTTCTCAGTTCTCTGGCAGAGGCCTTGCCTGGCAGGGCAGCGAGGGTCTGTAACCCTATCGGCCCCAACTGGGCCAGGCTGGTCCAGCCCCTCAGAGCTTCTGGGGGCCATTCGGGCTGCCTGCCCAAGGGCCTAAGGGGCCATGATGCCGTGAAGGTCACCCCACCCCTGCCCCCCACCCTTGGCCTAACCCCTGCTAAAGACACCCAGCTGTTGGGGCCGGGAAGGCCTGGGGTCAGGGGCCCAGGCCCTGGGCCTGGTGGGCGGGAGGGGCCTATTGTCTCATCCTGAGGCTCAGTTCTGTGTCCTAAGCCCCTCCCAGGAGCCAGAACCAGCAGATACCCCTTCAGGCTGGGCCACCCCCTCAGGAAGCCCCCTCCCAGATGAGAGGCTTACTCTGGACCCAAGGCCCTCTGGTCTGAAGCCCACCCGTGCCTCCAAAGCCCCTGCCCCTGGACCAGTCCTTTCACTCCCCCCTTCCCCAGGCACTTCCCGTGAATCACTCAGGCTGGAATCTGATGAGCTCAGGCCTCCCCACCCAGTGCTGCCGGCCTCGGCCTCCTGCCTGGCCTGTGGGGTCGCCTCCCCCCCCCCCCCGACAACGAGGGTCTTCTCAGCAACTCACAGCCCCCACCAGGGTCCACCATGGGGTGGGGTGTCAGAGTGGTAGCAAGGATAGGCTAGGGCTGAGGCTGGGATTCGTCAGAAGGGTTTGGACCTCTTCTGCATGATCAAAAATACAAAAAGGCTGTATGTCTTTGTGGGTGCAGGAGTGTGTCTGTGCTTCCATGTCTGTGCAGCGTGGAGAGGAGGAAGGCTGACCAAGTCGGGGGCTCGGGGTGTCCGCAGAACTCTGGTATGGGCAGGTAGCAGTGTGCACGGAGTCCTCGTGTAGCAGGTCACTGCACATCTCTGGGTGGGCCTGTCCCCATGTGTGTGTCAGGGAGTTACATTCTGAACTCCAGGGGGAGGGTGTTGAGGGAGTATCTCAGGGTTTGCAGATCTAGAGATGTCTGTGTCAGGGTGTGGCTCGGAGGCGAAGAGGCCCATGTGTGTCACCATGTCCCATTTCTGCAGGGCATGAATGGTTAATAGTGTCAGGGTGTTTCTCACACTCTGGGTGTTCCTGTTAAGTGTGGTGGTGGCCAGGTGTTACTGTGCCTGACCGTGGCACACCGGGCATCACATACCCTGTGTGTAAATGAGTCAGGATGTTTGTGTATTAAGCTGTGGGCATGAACGTGGTCACAAGGCCGTGGCAGGATGTTAAACGCTTTGTGCTGAAGGTGAATCAGGATGCTGTTGTGGGTCTCAGTGACGGCCTTCCTCCTCACCGCTCGCAAGGTCTCCTCTCAGGCCACCCTACAGGCCTGGCTCCTAAGCCTGCCTGGCCAGAGGGCCCCGGAGTGGGAAGCGGCCCTTTCCTCATTCCCTTTCCAACTTCCATTAGCAGGACAGTCCTGGGTCCCTAGGTGGCCTCAGGGGAGAAGAAAACCTGGCAAGTGACTGGGAACAGGCACACTCGCCCCCTGGTGGCACTGATGGAGAATACACAGCACCACTTCCCAAGAACTCGGATGAATGGTTTAGGCTGCCTTCCTGAGTCAGTCATTCCACATACACTTCCTAAGTGTCAGTTCTGGGCCAGGCATTGTTCTAGACCCCCAGGACTTATCAGGGAACAAGGATGACTTGGTTCTGGCCTTCTAGTGAAGAAGACAGACAATAAACAAACACACATAGAACTACTGTGAGGTGATTAAGTACATTCTCAAGTGAGGAAATGACTTGTCTGCTCCTGCAAAGACCCAAATGTCAGGGCTTCAGCCCTGCCCTGGAGCAGTGGACGCTGGGTAAGACATGGCACCTCTAAGAGCCTTCACTTCCTCTTCCAGAAGGCCAGAGGTGGGAGGCAAGGATTGGTGGGAGTGGGAGGCAGTACACAAGCCAAGCACACAGTAGACCGTTATTGCCCAGATCCCACCTGTCACCCTCTGGCTGGTACTTGGTCTATACGGACACAACAGATTATTGCTGAGTGAATGAGTAAACAGGTCCTTCTGTTTTGGAGGACTGAAGTATCCAAAGCTCTGTGGAATCTGGTCTGGGTGCTTTGCCTCATAACAAGCCTGTTTCCTCATCTGTAAAATGGGGATAATGAGATCAGTCCTAGACTGGCCTATCCTTGCCTGCTCTACCGGGAGCCCCAGTCTCCATCTCACGACCTTTGGTTGTGCTGATTTACCTGGCCAGGACCCCTCACCCATCAGAATCTCTTCAGGAGATAAACCAGAAGATTAAGGCAGCAGGCAGGCCTGGCAGTGCTCTGATGAGCCAGCACTGGGGACATGACGAATTCCCAGAGCCAGGAATGAGGGCTGAGCACTGGAAATGGGTGGGAGGGGCTTGCCAAGGCCCCCTAGCAGGAACCCAGATAAGCCTGGGCCAGTCCTAGTTCTCATGAGACCAGCTCCATATCCGGCCCTGGGGTTCTCTGAACACCCCCTGCAACCCTTCCAGGTCTTTCCTCTGAGACTGAACTTGAGACATCCTGTGTTTGATTCCCAGAACTCAGCCCTCCCTTAACCTCCCAGCTTCCCACCTCACTGCCTTTTACTCTTAGTTATCAGACTCCAATCAGTAGAAAACATTTATTGAGCGCCTGTGGTGTGCTCAGCACTGTACAAGGCACTGGGGTGGGCGTGGGCTCTGGGAGGACATACAAAGAATGAAGGGGAGACTCCCCACCAGGGAGAAGCTTGAGTGGTAGATATGGGGGAGGAAGAGCTGCTGGTGGCCTAGTGAGGAATTTGGGAGCCCTGCACCTGGGCAGTATCTGGAGTGTCTGGAACCCCAACGTCCAGGATATCCAGTTGTCATGGCTCACATGTGGCTGGTGTTCCTCTGCACACAGCCCCTGAGGGGGCACCTCAGAGGCTGGATGGGGTCCAGTCCTCCTTCCACCAGGGGATGGTTCCTTCCCAGGGAACCCCCTGAGCTGGCTTCATCCAGACCCCTGCCTCCCACAGAGCTGAAGGCCGGCAGCCTTGGCCCCTGCACTGTCCCCAGGTGCCTGGCGGCTGCAAGAGGCCAAAGCCAGTGACCATCTAACGTCCTGGAGCTGCCTTTGCCCATCAGGTGCTTCCTGGGCCACATGCACCCCCTTGTGGTGGTTTTCGGTATTTTCTTTGCTCCTTGGCATGCGGCCTATTCTTGGCCTCCCTTTGGGGTCTGTGGGCCTTGAGGGTTAATTTATCCGTGGCTTAGAACAAAGAGTTGGAGCCTGACTCCTGGTTTGGGTGTGGGAACACCTAATGGCCTGCTGTGTGGTATCTTAGAGTCAGTTTCCCAAACCTCAGTGGGTAATAAGCCAGGCCCTGCCTCCTGTGAAGCTCTTGTGAGGTCCAAAAGATTTAAGTGCAGAGAAAATTGTTTCCAAGTCCTCACTCCATTTCAGAAGTCTGTCTCCTCTACCCAGTTACCCTGGGACACCAGAGTGCTTGGGAGGGCCTCCCATCTTGGGGAAAGACTGGAACTCAGGTGCTCTCTTGGCTGGACACGACCTCCAGGATGTCCCCTGGGCTGCCTAGAGAACCTCTCCCTTCGGTGAGTGCAGACCCTGGTGGGGGGGGGGGGTTGCTAACATCCAACCTCCTTCCCCCCCTTTCCCCTAGTCTGAGCTCTGCTTAGCAGCAAAATTGTCCATCTTGGACCCCTGGAAGGTTTCCTGGGCGAAGGCAGGGCAGCACAAGCACCCCACTCTACAGGGGAGGACACTGAGGTTTGGAGGTGCTCAGCCTCCAGGTGGTCTGGGGCAGTACTGGGCCCTGAGCCCATGCTGCTTCCCTGAATCCTCCTGATACCCAAGAGTGGCGGTGCCTTTTAGAGCCTGGAAGGGCTGCCTAGGCTGTGCCTCTCCCCTGCTGCCAGAGTCTGGGTCCCCGTTGGATTTGTCCCCTGTTGGGCACACTCACCACTGCAGGCTGGCTGGCCTCCAGCTTGGGGAGAAGGCCGAGAGGCAAAAGGCCTTGGGCCCTTGGTCTGGGGTCCCCTGTATCCCCTCAGCTTTATTCCAGTGCCCTAGATGTGGCCAGTCCAGTCACTTCCCAGCAGGTGGGATCACAGAGCTGGACAGTCAGAGGTGGTGGCAGACACAGGAGTGGCCTGGGTAGGGAAGGCTAAGGGGGCGGTGGCCTTGGCTGGTGGGGCTGATGGCTCTGGAAGGCCTTCCCAGCAGGCTCAGAGTTTTCTGCCCCAAATGGCCCTTCTGTTCACTCCCGGCTACTTCTCTGTTGCCCGGCTTCCCTCAGCCTCTGGCCCTCTTGGTGGAGCAGGGCCTCCCCTGGCCTGGCCCTCATGCCCCTCTGCAATTGTCTCAGACTCTCCCCTGCTGTCCCAGGGACGAGCTTTGACCTCAATGTTCCCATCTCCCTGGCCCCCTTTCTCTTCCTCCCTGCCCCCTGCCTCTGGCCCCTCACTGCCCTCCTCTGTTGCAGCCCCAGGTGAGGTGTCCTGGGTCTCAGGCCGCTCTGCCAGGCGGTAGACGAGGTAGCCGGTTGTGGGGAGCCTGTGGGCCAGGACTCCGGGGGGCAGGCGGTGGTAGTCCTGTTCCTTGTACAGGAAGAGGCCAAAAGCGTCAGGCTGGGTTACTCGGAACTTGGTGGCACAGAGCTTGTTCAGCGTGGCAATCGAGGCCCCTGGGGGCACGGCCAGGGTCTTGGAGGTACAGCCACTGCTGGGGTCCTGGTAGGCTACTCGGAGGAGGTGCTGTGCAGGAGGAGAAGCAAAAACAAGAACTCAGTCCTGCCGGGTGCAAATCTGGCTGCAAAGCTTGAGGTTCTGGTGTACGCTCTGCAGGAACAAGGGTGGGATGGTACAGACCCACTGGTAGAACCAGTGGTGAAAGCTTTGTGGATAAGGTGAGCTCCAAGGGGGTGCTCTGAGGACGGGAGGGCTGTGCTTGGGCTGGAAGGATGGCCCCCGCGCACCGTTACAGCATAACAATCACACTCAGCGCTTACCCGGTGCCTTAAGCGCTTGTCCTGAATGTTACCCCCAGAAGTTGGGTACTATCACCCCATTTTATAGATGAGAAAACCGAGGCACAGAGAGGTTACATAACTTGCCCCAAGCTCCCATAGCCAGAAAAGAGCAGAGTTAGGATTTGGACCTAAGATCTGGCTACAAAATCTGGACTCTTAACCCAAAGCTAGGGAGGGTCCTTTGACTGGACGGAGGGAGGGTGAAGGGCAGAGATGCTTTCTGGCTCTGTGGACACCAGGCCTGAGCCCCGATGGGAGGGCAAGGGGGGCGTAAGCTGGAAGCCAGGATTTGGGGCCTGAGCCTGCCTATGTCCCTTTCCCTCTCTATGTTGTGTCTCAGTTTCCTCATCTGTAAAGTGGGGATAATAATGATCCTACTTCAGAGTTTCTGCGAAGATCCAGGCCTGAGCCCCTGGAGCACTGCGCCCACGCTGGCTCCTGGAATGCACCCTCTAGAAGGGCTGGCTTGGATATGTGTTCAGCACAGGGAGCTGTTTCTGTTGCAGGGTGACACAGGACTAGCCCTTCCCCTGCTGGGCCTCACTGGGCAGAGGAGGGGAATACACCAGACGATGCCAGACTCTCCCCAGGCCTGGACAGTGTGGAGTGGGTTCCTGTTACCTGGCAGCTGTGGGTAGCGGGCAGGCGGCGCTGCTCCCAGAGACTGACGGAGCGCTGCAGCTCCTGGGAGGGGCTCAGAGGGAGGGTGTGAGCCTCGTTCAGGCCGCTCAGCAGGGCCAAACTGGCTGAGAGGCTGGTCAGGTAGTAGCCGCCTGGGACACAAGGGGATGAATGCAGCTCTGGGCGTGAGTGGCCTGCTCTTCCCTCTCCCCTGCTTAGTCAGGGCCACGCAGCCACTAAAGCACCCCAGCCTCACCCAGACAGGAGGGAAGTGTGGGGTCGCTCACCCTCTCCAGTGAGCAGGGCAGGCTCCAGCAGCTCTGACATATACTCGGCCTCCAGCAGCAGCTCAGGAAGGTCACACTGGGCCAGGACGAGGCTCAGCAGTGGGAGGAACTCATCAGCCCCCGCACCCTCCCCTGTGGGGCAGTGGAGGAGGGAGCTTCAGGCTCCTCCGGGGGCCCCAAGCTCAGAATCCACTATGTGTCTTAGAAATTGACCCTCCCCTCTGCCCGCCAGGACTTGGGCAATGTGGTCTCTATGGCAACTAGGGGCAGGGCCTAGGCAGTAGACGCTCTACTTTCTGGGCCACAGTTTTACCATCTGTGAAACGGGAGGATTGGACCCTTTGTTTTTTTTCTCCTCCCTGTTGTGCTGTTCCTGGAGCTTCTGCTTGGTAGTCAGCCTCTGACCTGGCAGGGGGCCAGAGGGAGGTGGAGGGAGGGGCATACCCGCCTGGGTCCTCAGGGCTGTGTAGAGCAGCTTGCAGGCCTGCAGGAGCCGCTTGACCTGGGCGCTGGGTGAGTAGGCGCGAAGCAGCTGCAGCAGCTTCTGGCGCACCTGTTCCATCTCTACTGGGGAGGGCAGGCTTAAGTGGGACCCGAAGACTCCAGGACCTTGGGCTCGGGCCAGGCGGAGGCCCTCAGCCAGGCGGCCCAGGGAGCCATTGGCGGAAAGCCGGCGCCGTAGGCGGGCCACCAGGATGGGCCGGAGAGGCTTGAGCACAGAGCGATGCAGGGACTTCTCCAGGATGCGTTCTGTGGGGGAGAGGCAGGCAGGGGTCAGGGAACCAGGGCGGGGGTGGGGGGCTAGTTCTTGGGAAGGAGCGGCATGACCAGGGAGGGAGAAGGATGGAAAAGAGGAAGAATCTTGGTGACATGGGAGAGTTGGGGGAGACGGGCAGTGGATGGAATTGATGTGAATGGTGGTGAGACAAGGTGGGTTTGTAAAGCGGTGAAACAGACTCAGAGAGACAGGCTGGCACTGTGGAGAGGTGGAGAGTGGAATGCGGAAGAGCTGGAATTATGGAGACAGGCTGCACCAGCGGAGCTCTGAGCTAGAGCCTTACCCAGCCGTTCATGGGGCAGCAGCTTCTCAGGGCTCAGCTCCGCACTCAGCATGGCCCGGGCCCGGCTCAGTGCCTCACGGACACCCTGCAGCTCCCGGGGCTCTGGGCTGGCCCGCACCTGGGTCAGTAGGTCCTGCACCAGCTGGCCCACGGCCGTGTGCCGGTCCTGCATCAGCGCTGAGGCCACACGGCCCACCTGCCGTTCAGGTGCCAGCAGGGAGCAGAAGGCAGCGCTCATGGACCGAAGTAGGGGCCGCCGGCGGCCCAGGCAGGGTGAGGTTGCTGGGCTCCCCTGGGACCCTGGTACCCCCTCCTCCTCTGAGCTGCTGGGGGAGCCACAATCCACCTCCTGGAGGGAAGGCAGTGGCGGGAGGCTGGGGCCGGTGCCCCCAGGCACACGGTACCCCACTGAGCTCTCCCTCCGCAACAGCTGGCGAGGGGGCAAACTTTCTGTCTGGTTGGGGGCTGTCCCTGGCAGCACTGGGACTGGGGGAGGTGGCACAGCTGGGGGGGACAGGGGACTGGAGGACTCTGTGGACACGCGCACTTTGAAGCTCCTCTTGAACTTCTCCCGCTTGGTGGGACCCAGGTCCCCTGGGAACAGGGGGTTGAAGAAGCACAAGGCAGCTCCGGTGCCCTGGTCCAGCTCTTGCGGGGACCGGGGCTTCAGTCGGGGCAGCAGTGGACCTTCAGATGGGCCTAGCTGAGCCTTAGTGTTGAGGGAAGAGCTCCAGAACTCTAGGGAAGAGAAGCCGTTTGGGGCCTCGGGGTTCAGGAAGGGTGCCCGATGGAGGGAAAGGTACAGGCTTCAGGCTGTGCGCTTACATGCCTCCCCCTTCCCTCTTGGCCTCAGCTTGTCTATCTGTGCAATGGGTAGCAGGGGCATGCTTACCAACGCCCAAATGGGAGATGGCTTCCAACTCCTTGTGGGTGGCTGCCTGACGGATGGCTCTGGGGAGCTGAAGCGGGAGGAGAAGGATGTCCCTGAGGCCAGAGAGGGAAGCAGTAAGTCAGGGGTGAAGAATGCTTCAGGCTGCGGGCACTGAGAGGGACTGTCAGGTGGGGAGGACAGGGTGTCCCAGGGAGCAAGGCTCTATGAACAGCAGGTGCCCTGTGGGCAGGCTCACCGGGTGTGGCAGTAGGCACAGATGAGCTGGATGAGGTCCAGGAACACGAGTTCTGAGCCCTCCAAGGAGACGCCTGAGAGACGGATGGGCAGTGAAGTCGTTCTCTGGGGAACCCACTCTGCGCCCTGCCCGGATGGCTTCCAGCCCCTTCCCGCCAGGCCAGTCCCTCTCACCCCCAGGGTTCTCCTGGATGCAGTGGCTGGAGACGAAGGAGGGGCCACTGGCCTCTGGCAGCCGCACGCACAGGGCTTGGCACTGGCGAGTGTTAGATTTCCGCACCAGGAATGTCTGCGAGTGGACAGGGATCAGAGGATCAGGACCTCCGTGTCCAGCCCCTCTCCCTCCCACCCTTAGCCGCCAGGACCCAGGGGTGGGGAAAGACTCACCCCCGGGGGCTCAGTCCTCAGCACGTGCAGTGCAGCCGCGGCGTTGGCCCTCAGCTGCAGCCAAACGGGCCGGGTGAGCAGCAGGCGCTCCCGCAGGCTCACGGTGCGCCCGGGCCGCTGGGGCCTAACTGCCAGCCTACCACTGGCATCAGGCACATCATACAGAGGGTCCTGGGCTGGCCTAGGGGCGGGCACAAGACCTAAGCAGGGGCCCAGAGGCTGGGACCCTGACCTAACCCTCTCCCCCTCCTTTGCCCCAGGAGAGACCCTGCTCTGCCGTCCCTCCCTGCCCCATCGGGCTACCCTTCCAACTTCACTAACTTTTCTCTCTCTGGGTGCTCAGGCAAGAAGCTGGTTCGGGTGGGGGCTCCGAGAGGGTCTGCTCCTGGCTCCCCAGGGGTTTCCATGGCTGGGAGCTCCTTCGGTTTCTCCTGGAACTCAGGAGGATAAGCCAGCCCCCAAGGCAAGAGCACTCACATTCCCAGTGGTGAGTAACACTTCCTGAGGGCGGTTCGCCCTGTCACACCCGACAGTTAACTCTTGTGTGCCCACTCAGCCCGGGCAGCGCCTGCTTCCTCTGTTCTGCGCCCAGCCTCCAGGGGCAGGGATCCTCTCCCTGCAAGTATCACTCAGCACTCCGAGGGCCCAGCTGTGGGGCTACCACCTTCATGCTGTATGTCCTGCAGCCTTGCCAGCCCCCTTGAACCATACAGGTGGGCAGGAAGGGGTTAAGCAAGGCCCATCAATGTCCCTACAGGCCCAGACCTTGCCCTTGGGGCACCTTTAAGTCTGTGGTCAATTGCTCATCGGGTCAAGGCCCTGTGGTCAGCCTATGGGAGAGCGCCCCCTACTGTTTAAAAGTGACTCATTCCTGAGCCTAACTTGGGTTTTGGGATTTTAGGTTGCCATGGAGAAAGGATGCTGTGTCTCCATGGAAACTAACCCCTCTGCTTAACTGAGGTTCTGGGGGTGGTTCCAACACTCAGTGCTAAACAGGGGGGAGTCTGGCTGTGAGGTCGTCAGCACACGGTGCTGCTGATGGCTGCCTCCCACGCGCACCGGCCGTGCCAGCCTGCCTCACCAATCTGCCAAGCTACTGGGGCAGGTGCAGACATGACCCAGTCTCCAAGCACCAGGCACCCAGCCCCCTTCCCTGCCCAAGGCCACGTGTTCAGCCTGTGCCACATGTTGCTTCAGACTCTGCTCAGCAGCACCAGGCAGTCCAGGGCCCAGCACCCAACCTCTGTGGGGGTGGGGGGTGGGAGAACACCCCTTCCCCAGCCTATACCCCAAGTCAGAGAGGGTAAGCTCCTGCTAGGTAGTGAGAGGAGGTACCAGGGACCCCAGAGGAGACGGCCTATCTCAGGCACTCCCCATGAGAGCCCAATTCCCTTGCAAGGTAAATCAGACACAAGCAGGTCATGCCCTAGGAAAAGCTTTAATTCCATTCTCTGAAACCTGGGAGGCAGGCACCAAGGCCTCTTGAGAAGACCTGGGGAGCCTGCCTTCTCACCTCCAGCAACAGGCAGGACACACAGGCCCCCCCAAATATAATTTCTGGCTCAGAGTTCCTGCAAAGCGGAGCCCAGCTCACTGGCTCAGTGACTAGGGAGCCAGGTCCAAGGTCAGCAGAAAGGATGTTGCTTTGGCTTCAGACCAGGCAGGTCTCTGTCAGGGAAGGCTCCGAGGAGGCTGATGTTTGGGATGTGGCGGGGAGAGCTGGTTGGGGATAGGGGAGACAGTCTTGCCTGGCTAGGGCAGCTTCAGGCTGAAGCTGTACAGGCCCCTGAGGAGGGTCAGAGGAAGAGTCCAGACCGGTGATGGCTGGAGAGGAGGGCCCAGCAGCAGCACCAGAGCTAGCTTGGCAGACCTGAAGGGCCTGGCAGTCTGCTTTTCTGCAGCGGGAAAATTCGTATCCTGGGTTTGATGCCGGCTGCTCCAAGGGGCCCCCTGGCTGTGAACAGCAGAGTCAAGGTCCTAGGGGTACACGGGAAGGGAAGAAAAAATCACTGCAGGTGAGAGGAAGCTGAACCAAGAGGGTGACAGGCACTTCAACTAGGGGGACGAGAAGGGTGGCCTCAGTCCAGCCAAGAGCAGGCGAGGCCAGAAGAGCACAGGTTAGCCCTTCAGCCCTCATCCACAGGCCTCCCTGGTACTCCAGGCCCACCAGGGCCACCCAGCTGCTGAGGTTCAGCATTCCAGCCCTCCCTAGGCAGTCCTGGTGGTGGTGGTGGTGGCAGTGGGGAGGGGGCCATCTCCCAGTCCCGTTAACCTACAGCTTCCCCACCCCGACCCTAACTCACTCCCACAACGTCCTCAAACCCAGACCATCCTCACTCTCAGGTCACTGATCTGATGTAGCCCCTGCCTCCCCTTGGGCTCTCTTCCTGCAGGCTGGGCCGGGGATGGGGCAATGGGAGGCAGAACACACCAGGGGTTCTTACCATCTGATTTTCTCTTCTGAGGGGACACAGCTGCCCTTGCCTGGGTGGGTAGAAGGAAACCCCCCTGAGAGCCTGCCTCCAGCTAGGCAAGTCCCCCCTCCACATCTGCCTCTCTGGGGTTGGGGGCACAAGACCTCGTCTAGGCAAAGGTCTGCTGTGCTCTCCTGTAGAGGCCCAAGCAGCCAGGCTGCTGTCCTGCCTTCCCTCCCTCCCTCCTCCTGCCCCGTCCCAACCTGCCCTGAACAAGGAAGGGGCTGATGCAGACCAGTTCTGTCTTCCAGGGCGGTCCCAGGCAAACAGTGGCTTGTGAGCTCACAGCAATGCCAGGGAACCTCGGCAGAGGGTGCCGAGGTTCTGAGCAGAGAGCCCTCAGGCCCTCAAGAGAGTCCACATGTGGAGAGCCTGCAGAGGCCAAAGCTGGTGTCTGGCTAGGGGTGGGGGGTGCACTGCCAAGCCCCAACCTGAGAGAAGCAGCACTGGACCCACCTTTTTGATAGCCGTCCAGTCCTCCAGGATGTCGATCTCCTGCAGCATGTACACGATGTAAGGGCCTGCAGCAGGGGTCAAGGAAGCAGGAGGCCTGGCCAATGGGGCAGGTGATGGGCCTCGGCCTCGGAGCTCCAACACTCAGGAGAGGGGTGCCACGGACAGCAGGGCAGGGAGCTGAGGAACCCGGTTACAGCTTGGGCTCCACCTACCTCTTGGCCCTCAGATTCTTGGTGGGGTGGGGGTAGCATTGCTATGGCCTATTCTACCCCTCCAATCCACGGGGGAGTTCCAAGCCCCAACCCTACCACCCTTTGGCTCCCCTCACCTCCTCTCTCTGGTCTCAAGGCCAGAAGGCCCAGGCCCATCCCACTCACTCAGAGATCTTGTTCATTTCTCATCAGGCCCCTTTCCCCATCTGCAAAGGGACCCTACTCTCTTCTATCCTGAAAACAATCCTCCTTCGGTCTCGCACTCCCCTCTGGGGACCAGCCACTCTATCCCTGAAATCTCCACACCCTCACCTCCCATTCGCCCCTCAAGTCCATACAGTCCAGACTCTTCCCTCCCTGCTTGAACCAAATTCCCATCACCAGGAGACGGTGATGCCCTAAGAATCTGGTTGCTGCAGGAATACAGGCAGGGGTGGGTGGGGTGCACGTGAGAATTCAATTCAACTCAACTCTGTGCTGGGAGTGAAGGCACCTCAGGCCCCAGACTGAAGAGGCTCGCACCTGCGGTGGGACAGAGGTAACTACTCCCAGGTGGGATGCAGGTGCCACAGTGTAGTTTAGGTACTAAACAGGGGTGCAGAGGAGAGAGAAGCCTTAGCCATCCGGGGGAGACCAGGAGAGGCTTCATGGAGGAAGTAGCAACTGAGATGACTGAACAGGTAGAAAGACGTCCGAGAGGAAGGTGGAATGTCAGCAAAGGAATAGGGGTGGGAAAGCCTGGGACATGCCCAGGATGTCATGGGAAAGCCAGAAGGGCCTCAGAAGAGACCTCACTCAGGAAGTTATGGGGGAATCTCTGGACAGATGTTTCTACTTTTCTACAGTCCACGGAGCCCAGGAAAGGTCCAGGGCCCCATAAAGTATCCCTGATAGCTAGACTTGCCTGGACAAAGGCACAGGATGCCAAGTGACCATAAATAAGTCTAGTCTGCCTCTGCCTTCCATGTCCCTCCACCCGCCTCCACCTTGACGTCCTGCCAAGCTCGGGCCACTGTGGGTAGAAGGATACCAGAAACCAGAGGCGCCTTCTTCCTCTTGCTGGGTGGCAGGGAGTCCCAGGTCTTCGAGCTGCCTCTGGCGTGCAGTTTGTCATCCCACCACTCTGTGTCCCAAGACCAGAGTCAGGATCAGGTGCTGGCCCTTCCAGGACACCCCCACCTTGTAGTCTGTGTTCCTCACATGGGCCAGGCCTGCTCTTCCCCATCACCCACCCCCAGGGTGGCAGAGAGAACCCTGGCCTTGGGGTTGGAAGCTGAAGTCAGCCCTCGGGAAGAGGTCACTGTGCTTTTGTGAGCTTCAGTTTCTTCATTTGTTTCATGGATGGTGGCGTGATGACAATTTCTCCCTCCCCAGTGCCCTGCGTGAATGTAGGCACTGTGGCCATGGCATGTGTGGGTGTGTCACAATGACACCTCCTGTTCTAGAAAGAGAGCAGGGAGTGGGGGACCTGCTCTTCCTGAGCCCCATGGTGTGCCAGGCTCTGGGCTGGGCCCTTCTCCGCTTGCTTTCATTCAGTCCCTACAGCGACCCCTCAAAACAGGTCCTCTTATAATCCCCTGTGCAGGCAGGGAAGCTGAGGTCCAGACCGGGGGATGGGCACTGACAGGGCAGGGCCCGGGGCAGGGGCGGGCCGGCCCTTTGCCTCACCGGAGCTGATGTCCAGGCTCTGGCGGTCCTCCTCCAGCCTCTGGATGCGCTCCTGCAGCTCTCCCTGCAGGGTGTCGTAGAGCAGCAGCTTCTCGCTCTGGAAGAGGGGAGCAGCTCAGCCAGGTGGGACGGCGCCCATTTCAGCCCTCCCCCACCAGCGCCCTGGCACATTCACCTCCAGGTGCTGCTTGGCTCCCTGCAGCTCACACTCATACTTGTTCCTGATCACATCCAGACAGAAGCCCTTGTAGATCCCTGTGGAGGGAGAGGGGTGGGAGGCCCTGCTTGGCCAGGGACCCAAGAGCCCAAAAAGGGGGGCCGGGAGCACAGGTGAGGCAGGGCAGGGGTGAGGGAGGAAGGGGACAGAGCGCCACAGGTTCTGGAGGGGGGACAGGGCACAGGACAGCCCACAGACCTGCCACCTGAATGCGGATCTTGAGGCTCCGCTGCAGCCCCCCGAGCGGCTCCGTGTACTCGGGTGCTCTCTCTGCTCCCACCTCCTCCAGCCGCACCCGCAGTTGACTCAGCCGTTCCCTGAACAACCTGGGAGGTAAAAGGCAGTCACGCACCCCTGTGCTCATCTGTCAAACATGGGCCGAGTGCCTGCTCCACTGTGGGACGGGTGTTAGGCCCTCACTGGCTCTGGGCCCCTGCCAGCCCTGTCCAGCACCAGGCCTGCTGCTGCCTGGAAGCCCAGCCCCAGGGTCCCTAACTCACTTCTCCTTCAGCTCGGAAAATTGCTTCTCCAGGTCCAGCATTTCACTGACACACTCGCTGCGGCGCCGCTCGTAGTCCTCATCGTCCATCTCTGCGACAAGAGGCCGGTCAGGGCCGGCTGGAGGGGAGCGGGCGGGGAGCACAGGCGTGTCAGGGCTCACCTGAGCTCTCCTCCTCGGATTCGGTCTGGCTGCCGCTCTGTTCCTCCTCGCTCTCCTCCTCCTCCCCATTCATCTCAGCAGCTGAGTCGCCCTCGGCTTCCATCTCCTCTGTGTCTTTGCTTGGAGGCTGGATGGGCATCTGGGCTGTGGGAGAAGGAGTGGAGCCATCACTTGCCACTGCCCACAGCTCCATGCGGGAAAGTGGCCACTCAGGGAGTCAGACCACACCTAAATGCAGACGGGGACAACTGGGGAAGTGACTGGACTCGCCACACCCTGAGCACACGCACAGGCTGGGTGGGGTGGGTGCAAGTGACCCTGTCTGCACATCTCCCAGAAGCCTGGGAGCCAGGGAAAGGCCCATGCCTTTGGACGTGGTTGGTGAGCCCATTCTGGGATACTGGCCAAGGTGATGACTCATAAGATGGGAAAGGCCAAGGGCGGGCTCCTCACTGCCTAATGGGACTGGCCCAAATTCTGACCAGGGCTTTCAAGGCCCTGCAGAGACCAGACTTGAACTCCAGCTCCTCCACCCCACCATCTAATGGTCAGTTCTCAAATACACCACGTACTTCCTCCCCAGCCCCCGCCACTCACTGTGCTGTTCCTTCTGCCTATAATCCCCTCCACTTCTCTTCCTGAGAACACTCTACAATGCTCTTGTCTTCTCATTCTGCTCAGACCCTATCTCTTCCTGCTTCTTCTAAGATGTCATCAGTGCTCCCCTCTCTCCTGCATCTTCAACTCTCCCTCTTGACAGCTCCTTCCCGTGAAACCGTAGACATACTCAGCTATTTCCCACTGTACAGAAAAAGCAGAAACACAAAACCTCACCCTATTCCACTTACCTGCCCCCTGTTTTCCACCTCACAGCTACTTTTCAAGGCCTTGTGGACACTTGCTATTCCTACCCTTTCACCTCCCACTTGTTCTGATCTGTTTCTGTATCATCACTCTTGGCTGAAACTGATCCTGTACAGTTAACCAACGACCTCCCTGTACCTAATGCCGATATTTTTGAGTGCTTATCTTAGATTGACTTATCAGCAACACTGAACACTGTTAAGCATTCCTTCTTTTATTCACTCATTTAATATTTCCTGAAAATCTAATATACACTGGGTAACATCAGATACTATGGTAGGTACTGTGCACAAGTGTGACAGACAGACATAGTCTCTGATCTCAAGGAGCTTACAAGTTTCTGGGAGATTGAGGCCAAGAAGCAGATCATTACTGTGTGGTGAGAAGAGTTAGGACCAGGGGCATATGGGATAGGCATCTAACTGGAACCTGGAGCTTGTTGCAGCAGCAAGGGCTTGCAGAAGATGGGCCAGGCAAATGAGCTGAGGTGGTTGAGGGAAGGAGCATTCCAAGTCGAGTGAGTAGCATGTGTAAAGACCTTGAAACGAGAGAAGGGGCAGGTTGGGGGCACATGGGTCTAAGCCTCAGAGAGAAATCTGGGCTGTAGAGATCAGGTCATCACATACAGTGAGTTATGCAGGTCTTGGGAGAGGGTACAGCAAGGCAGAATGCGTGGAGTGAGAAGACGTTCATGACGAACTCCCAGGGTCACCAAAGTGGCAGATGATGAGACCCCAGAAAAGGAAAAGGAGATTAACAAGAGATGGAGGAGGAAAAACTCAAAGCAGGGGGAGAGAGAATTTCAAAATGAAAGAGAGGCGACAGTGCCAAATGCTGCCAAAAGATTACCCAAGAGGAAGACTAAATAGCCTTCTCAACAGATCATCTCTTTGCCTACTAGGGTCTTCTGTTTCACTGTGATGTTCTTCTCTGGGCACTTCTGTGTTGTCCTTTAGATCCATGTAGACATCCTTCCTTATTTCTCATGTCTGTCTCCCCAGTCAGTCTGTAAGCCTCATCAGGGCAGGGCTACACATGTGCTTTATGCACCTAGCACAGTACTGACTCACTTGATGACTGGAGGATTTGCAAATACAAATTAAACAAAATAAACTTTTGCAGGGCAGGGATTAGGCTTCAACTTCTAGGTAGCTTCTGGCCTCTGTGATGGTAGAAAACACCAACTCGAGTAAATTAACTGGTCTAGAAGACAGTTTGGAAACATTCCTCAGTGATTTCATGAGTTATCTGAATCTAACCTCGGTTCGCCAAACTAGCCTCATCCTCCCCATTCTCAAGCCTCAGTTCCTGCAGTTTAGAAACTGCAATTCCTCTTCACTGTTATATATATTTACTTTGTAAGACGCAACAGTAGGTAAGTCCTACCTTTCAGGACCAGAAAGGGCGGTCTCTCCAGCTGTCTCTGAGTTTACTGAGTGACCTAAATTAAACCACAACCTCCCCTCTTTATCCTGGGTACAAAAAGAGGATAATCATTGTTACTCTGACTGTTGTAAAGACTGCATGCAGTAAGGGATGGAAAAGCAAATCATAAGGCGCTATATATATGCAATTTATCTTCTCAGAAAGTAAGCATGTCGAAAGCAGTCCTCTTTGGAAAGAAGATTCTTCCCTACCCTCGAAGAAGCCAACCCAGCCCCTCCGCGGCGTGCCGAGAGCCTCCCGCCTGGCTCCATCTCCGTAGGTGCCGGCGCGGGCAGGAGAATCACTGGCTCTTCCGCGGCCAGCTTCGGTCCCGCGGCCTTCGCACGCGTCGGCCGGTTTAGTCGCCGCTTCGGCCTTGGAGATTGGGCCGGCTCCGACCGACTGGCCGGAGAGAGTGAACCAGGCACCAGAGTTGGCGTTACGCACCAGAAGGGAGTGAGGCCTCCGGCTTCACTTCCAAGACTCCCTGAGAGGTGCCGGAGGCTGCCGGTATTGGCCGCTGCCGCGGGGCTCCCGGAAGAGCTGCGCCGGTCCCACTTCTCCTGGGGCGGGGCCTGTCCACGTTTCCGCATGCGTCATCAGGAGGCGCCCGTAGCAGTGCTCGCAATTAGACAGCTGGGGCCGAGGCTTGCTGGGATACCGCGGGCCGGTTTCCATAGCAACCGACCGAGATTCACACAGGCCTTCAGCTCGCAGTAAAGGCCCTTGTGTTTTCCTTGTTTTGCAGCCCGCGCGCCTGTTTGCAGCCGCCTCCCCGCAGCGTGAAAGGGGCGAACCCGCAACCCGTCCCCCTCCCTGCCTGCTTCAGGAGAGTAATGGAGCCAGCTATAGGTGTGAAAACTCATTTATTACACATTGTAATCGGTAGGCAAATTACCCAGCCCAGCCTATTCAAGGGTACACATCTCAGACTATCACGCACAGAAACTGCAGACCCTTCCTTTCTCCCCGAGGAGGCCTAAGACAACCAGGAAGTTTAGGTTCCCGTCCCAAAGCTAAGAACTAAATTCAACGTCCTTATCTGATATCTTTACAAAAAGTCCATTTTGTTAAGTACTCAGAATTCTCAGCTGTGCCCCATTCATACTTTGTGCTCTCCTGTAGCCCACCCAAAATTGTTAATAATAATAACAATAATAACAACAATAATACTGTAATAATATTAATAATACTTCACATTTGTACGAAGCTTACAGAATGTTTTCACATATAGCATCTCATCTGAGCCTCCCAACAGTTCTGTGAGGTAGGTATTCTCACCTCCCTTTTACAGACGGGGTAACTGAGGCTCAGAGAGAGAACAGGATTTGCTCAAGGCCACACAGCTAGTTAGTGGTTAAGCTAGTGGTTAAGCTTGATCCCAGCACCCCATATTCAAGTCCAGTGTTCAAACACCACAGCTACCACTGTAAAGTGGAGTGACATTTCTTACCCAAGTCAGGCCTGAGGGGAGGCCTAAGGAGGGAGGAGGCTGAGACTTCTCAGACTAGGGGAGGGAAAGGCTCAGCAGTGACGTGGGGAGTCAGGGTACTTGGCCTTCAACTCCTGTTTGAACTGACGGTAAAGGATCTTATTGTGCTGATTTTCAGCCTCCTTTTGGGGATGGAATTTCAAAGCTTCTTTGAAGCCCTTATGAACCAGGAAACCTTCGTTCAGCACCTCAAAATCGAATCCGGCCACGTGCAGCTCACAGGCCTGTAGAGGGAGAGACAGGTCAGCAAAGTTTGAAGACATTCCCAGGGCAGAGACTGACATCACTGCTCACTCCAGCATCCCCATTCCTCTGGAGGCATCCTGGATCTTCCAACCATCCAACCACCTCCTAAACTATGATCCCTCCTGCCTTATTGCCTCCTTTCCATCCAGGGCCACTCATAGCTCCCTGACTCCACTATCTTTCTTGTCCCATTTCTCCTGCCCTCTCCCTTATGAGCACCTGGCTGATGCGATTGAAGCCATACTGCCGAAAGCGCTCGTCGAAGGTGGGCACCTTGCCTCCTGCCACGTAGAATGGCTCCCAGGGGTCTTGCCAGGGGACTACGTAGGACGGCCTCAGCAAGGTCTCTTCAGGCAGGTTGACCCAGCGGGAGTAGTTGGTGGGCGCCTGGCAAGGTGTACACAGCCCATAATAGAAGGGCCGCACCTCGCCCACCTGGTAGAGCTGCAGCAGCTCGTTTTTGTTGGTGGGCATGCGACGGGCTCGACGGATCTCGAAGGCAGGCACCACCAGGGCTGTGCCCGCCCACTGCTTGCTCTGATCCAGCATTTCCCGCAGGCTTCTCCACAGCCCCTCGCTAGGCACCATGTCCACGTCGATCACCAGGGCATAGTTGGCTCCCTCACGAGCCAGATTCCTCAGCAGGTTATTGGGGTAGGAGACATTGGTACCCAGCGCGTAATTGACCCCGGGCTGGGCTACCCTGGCTAGCTTGTCAAAGACCTCCTGGCAGGACCGCAACAGGGCAAACTCCCCTGGCTCCCGGGGGTCAGGCACGGCGGCCTCATAGCGCGAGGGGCACACAAGGTGCATGGCGACCCTGGCGCGCATATCGGGGCAGTGGCTGCTCAGTGCATAGGTCAGCACCGTGGCCAGCTGCGCCTCCTCTTTGGTGGCCGCAAACACCGACACAGATAGGGGGCCCTCCCAGCGCTCCAACAGGCCTGACAGGTGCAGCAGGTTGTCCACACTGGCGTGAGTGGCCAGGATCACATCGTTGGGGTCCATGGTGGTCTTCAGTAGGCCCCTGTAGACGCGGTAGTCGCCGCTAGCGTCCAGGACGCCGCCGGAGGCCAGCGCGGTGCGGAGCTGCGCCTTGACTTGATCCACCGACCGCGGAGACGGGGGGAAGAACTCGAAATATTGGTCTTGCTCGTCCTGTCCGTGCATTCCGGAGAGCAGCGACAGGTAGAGCAGCTGTAGCATCGCCACCAGCATTAGTGCGGCCAGCAGCAGCTGGTAGAAGGCGCATCGGATGGCGTAGGACATCTGCATGGCTCTCGGGGCTCAGGATGCGCAGCAGGGACCACCCGGCCGCAGACTATCAGCAGCCGCAAGCCCGGATTTACCGCAGCCAGCCGAGCGCGGCCGAAGCGAGCCGAGGCGAGCCGAGTCCAGCACGCAGCCCCGCCCACCCGCCAGCTCGCGCGGGCCTAGGGAGTGCCAGCTCGCCCCCTGCTCTCGAGGAGGAGCTACTACACTCTCCGACTGCACCGCGCGCTTTGCAAACGCTGAAAACTGCCCGCTGCCGCGCCGCCGGCCAGCCTGGTTCCCAGGGACATGCACCCCCTCCCTCCATGTCAGCGCGCGACTTCCTGGACCAAGCGTGTCCTGAAAGCCCAGCGCTCTCGCCCCCAACTTAGAGAGGGGAAACTGTGGCAGAGCTCGGCTGCAGTGTGGTGAAGGATCGCTCGGGTTCTCGGCAGTGACAGGCAGGAAAGGAACACGAAAAGCCTCTTTCTTTCCGCGGTCTCTTCCTTCTCTAGGTCTTACCTGGTCTGTACCGAGGAGTGGGCGTAAAGTGTCCCGGAAGGTGGGGAAATAAGAGATAGGGGAGTATGGAAGGCATAGGTTCTACGTGGGACGAGGTGGCCGAGTGGTTAAGGCGATGGACTGCTAATCCATTGTGCTTTGCACGCGTGGGTTCGAATCCCATCCTCGTCGGCCGTGTTTTACACTGGGCGTGATTCTTCATTTTCCGCGTCCCTCTTGTCTGAAGCGACGGGTTGAGGAGAACTGAACAGCCTGCGTGACACAATTCGGCCCAGACTGGGCTTCTCTTCCGTCTTTGTTCAACGCGCATCTCTGACCATTTCATACCACAGGTATCTGAACCGAACCTTCTGGACAAAGTTCGGAGTGTGTTTTTCCTTCTCCCTAGAACGAGGATCCAGGGTTCGGGGCAACCTAAAGACCAGAACCGAAATTCTGGCCAAAGCCAAATTGGGAGCTGATTGTCTGCAGGAATTAGACAAGACCCCCTGGGGGAGCCGCCCTCCCTGCCTAAAGTAGGGGAACTTGGTGGTGGTGGTGATAGTGATGTCTGATTATTTAAATATTACATCTGTTTTATTTTATCTATTAAACTCACTGATTCCCCTCCCTCCAGCACTTCTCCCTGGGCAGAGACCTTGTATGTATCCACTCCTCTGCCTCCCTAACACACACACACAGACACACACAAGCAGAAGGCCCCGAATATCTTAACACCAGCCAACGTACACAGAACGTGCTTAATGTGTTTGTGGAATGACTGATTCATGGACTCTAAAAGAGGAGTGGCTGCCGGGAAGAGCAGGTACTTCCATCTGTAATAACTGTTCGAATGCTGTGAATCTCGGGAAGGTGCTTTGGAGAGGACTTCGGATGTCAGGATAAGGTGTTTGTTGGGTACCCCTACAGGCAACAGCGTACTGAGGTGGTTGAGTTGAAGAGTGACCAGGAGACCTGTATTTTGCTTCCCCAGCTGTGGAATCTGATGCTGTCTCCAGGTAGTGTCAGAATTGAGCTGTATTGTAGACTTACTGGTGTGGGGAAAAAACACACACACTTCAGAATTGGTGTCAAATCTGTATGTACAAAAATAAAACTGAATTTTATGTGTTATTCTTGAATCCTGCAACTTTGCTGAATTCATTTATTAGCTCTGTGTGTGTGTGTGTCTATTCTTCAGGATTTTCTGCATATGTGTATATCATTTGTGATTCTGAATAGTTTTACTTCTTCCTTTTCAATTTGAATGCCTTTTATTTCTCTTTCTTGCCAAGTTGCTCTGGCTAGGACTTCAAGTACAAAGTTGAATAGATGAAATGGTAAAAGCAGGCATCCTTGTCCTTTTCTTGCTCTTAGGAGGAAGGCTTTTAGTCTTTTACCACTAAGCGTAATGTTAGTTGTGGATTTTTCATAAACACACTTTATCAGGTTGAGGAAATTCCCATTTATTCCTTGTTTGTTGAGGGTTTTCTATCTTAAAAGGGTGTTGGATTTTGTCAGATGCTTTTTTCTGCATCAGTTGAGATCATCATGTGGTTTTCCCTCTTCTTTTCATTAATGTGGCATGTTACAGTGGTTGGTTTTTGTATGTTGAACCGCCTTGCATTCTAGAGTAAATCCCGCTTAGTCATGATGTAAAATTCTCTTAATATATTGCTGGGTTCAGTCTGCTAGTATTTTGTTGAGGAATTTTGCATCTATACTCATAAGGGATATTGTAGTTTTCTTGTGATGTCTTTTTCTGGCTTTGGCATCCCCATAACGCTGGTCACATAGAATGAGTTAGAAAAGTGTTCTCGCCTCCTGTATTTTTTGAAACGTTTGAGGATTGGTGTTAGTTCTTTAAATGATTGGTAGAATTCGCCTGTGAGGTCATCTGGTCCTGGAATTTCCTTTTTGGGGAGGTTTTTGATTACTGTTTCAATCTCATTCCTTGTTATAGATGTATTTAGAGTTCCTGTTTCTTTTTCAGTCACTATTGGTAGTTTGCGTGTTTCTAGGAATTTGTCCATTTTATCTAGGTTTCTCATTTGTTGGTGTAGAGTTGTTCATAGTATTCTCTTATAATCCTTTTTATTTTTGTATAGTCAATGGTAATGGCCCCCTTTCATTTCTGACTTTGGTAGTTTTAAAGTCTTCTCTCTTTTTTTCTTCATCTAGTTAAAGGTATGTCAATTTTATTGATTGTTTTAAAGGACCAGCATTTTTTTTTTCCTAAGTTGTATAGATCTTCTGGGACCAAAGTTAAACAAAATGAAAATGCTTCTCTTGGCTCCTCGTCAGGAGGAGAGTTTTGCCCTCAGGAGCTTGGAGGGTGTGCTGTTGTTTTTTTAAATTGAAGCGTAGTTGATTTACAATGTTGTGTTAGTTTCTGGGGTACAGCATAGTGATTCAATTATACATATATGTATTCGTCTTCATATTCTTTTTCATTATAGGTTATTGTAAGATATTGAATATAGTTCCTTGTGCCTTATTGTTTATCTATTTTATATATAGTAGTTTGTATCTGCTAATCCCAAACTCCTAATATATCCCTCCCGCCTCTTCCCCTTTGGTTACCATAATTTGTTTTCTATGTCTGTGAGTCTATTTCTGTTTTGTAAATAAGCTCATTTGTATCATTTTTTAAAGATCCCACATATAAATGATATATGATATTTGTCTTTGTCTGACTTACTTCACATAATATGATAATCTCTAGGTTCAAAGGACCAACTTTTGGTTTCATTGATTTTCTCTTATTTTTTTTTCTGTCCCCCATTTTGTTTATCGCCACACTAATATTTTATCATTTCCTTCCTTCTGCTAGTTTTGGGTTTAATTTGCTCTTCTTTTTCTAGATCCTTAAGATACAAAGTTAGTTTATTGGTTTGAGATCCTTCTTCCTTTTTAACATAGGCATTTACAACTACAAGTTTCCTCTCAGCACAGCTCTCGCTGCATCCATGAATTTTAGTATGTTATTCTCATTTCCATTTGTCTCAAAGCGTTTTCTAGTTTCTTTTTTAATTTATTTTTCTACCCATTAGTTACTTAATTTCCACATATTTGTGAGGTTTCCAATTTTTCTTCAATTATAGGTTTCTAGTTTTGTTTTACTATGATTGAAAAAGATACTTTGTGTGATTTTAATCTTTTAAAAAAATTTTTATTGAAGTGTAGTTGATTTATAATGTTAATTTTATAATGTTGAATTTCTTGTAAATACCATAAAGTTGAATCATTTTTGAATCCATTCTGACAATCTCTGACTTTTAATCTTTTTGAGTTTTAGAGCCAAATCAATTTACAAACCAGGAAGTATCCTCCTCATAAAAGAGTGTGCTGCTTGAGGATAAGGACTGGCCTTCCAACGTTTGTGTCCCTCCACCAAATCCATCTCAGTGCCCTACACAGAGACCTCTCCAAATGTTTGCTCATGGAAATTGGCTGCTTCTGAGGGAACCTGGGCCTGCTGGCAGAGCTGTGTCAGGCTGGGGAGGTGGCAGTGGCCGGGGGGGCTGGGCATCAGGAGAGGGATGAGTGAGTGTAGCCCATCAGACCAACCATTTGTTTCCAACATCAAAAACCAGTTGCATCCTTATCTGATGGGAAAGTTGGGCTGGATGTACCTGGAAGGAGGATGGAAAGAAGGAATTCCAGGTTGTGACATCACAAGAACTTCTGAGGGGTGAGTATCCTCTTTCTGGGCCCATCCTTCGCTGCTCAGCCGAAACTGGGCTTACTCCAGATGACTGTGGACCAGCACCAGTGGGTTCCCTGGGACTGTTGCCTGGCCTGCGAGGGTAGGTCTGGCAGGTCTAGGGAGCTTTCAGGTATAACGGACAACAGTCTCTGAAGGTAGAGAAGAAGGGGCCATGGATGTATTGGGGTCCTGCCCCCACCAGTCCCAGTCAAAGGGTGCAGCTAGGCCTAGTGTTCTGCACAAGATACTCCCAGGACTACAAGCACCATTTAGTAAATGTCATTCTGTACTCCAGCCCTTTCTCCAGGACTCCAGGCTCCAGGCCTCCCAATTCCCAATGCTTGTGAATGAAAGAGCCTGGGACAGTGCACATGCACTTACCCACCAAGTTAAATGGCCTCTGTAGAGGCAGCCACCTTCTTGTCTCCTGCCTGCCTCCTGTTCTTTCTAATCCCCTGGTTAGGCCTCAACCCTAAGGCCCTTCATCATCTGTCCACAGCCCACTGCCCAGCCTCATCCTCTCCCCTTCTCCTCCCCACCCCTGCCCCTGCTGCCAGAAGTCCCCACTTTTCTGTGAATATTTCATGTCCATATCTTCCACATTCTCTGGTACCTCTGCCTGGGATGCCCCGCCCCCACCTCAATCCAGCAAACTCATAGTCATCTCTCAAGGCCCAGCTCAGAGGACACCTCCTCAGGGATGACTACCCTGACTTCACAGTGAGGTCAATGGCCCCCTCTTCTGGAGTCTTAGATAACACACTTCTGCAGGGCCCTCACAATCTTCATCACAAGTTACATTCTGCTTCCCATGGCCTTGGGAGCACGGACCACAGCTCCTTTGTTTCAGGGTCACCAGACCGGCCACAGTGAATAATATTTGAAGCAATGAATCCTCACTTGGGGTTGGTCCTTTGGCTTTATTGGCTTTATCCAGCTACTAAGGTCATATCTTGCCTCATTTTCCTCTTTGGCAGCAAAGCAGCCTCTGGCTCCTAAGCAGGGGCCTTGTGCTGGCTTAGTGCCTGGTGTGTAATAGCTGCTCAGTGAATGGTCACGGGAGGCAGGAGGGCAAGTGGGCAGAAAGGCTGGTGCCTATAGCCTCAAAACCCCCTGCCTTTCTGTGGGCTCGGTGGGGTAGCACAGGTGTGTCGTGAAGCAGTCCTTTCCTCCATCCTTCTGAAAAATTTGCATCTCTCTGCAGCTCCATTTCTGAGAAGGGGGAGCCTGGGAAGGCAGAAGACACCAGTGGCAGGAGAGAGCAATAGTCATTCACATGGCCAGGCACTTCGCCCAGGAGCACAGAGCTCCTGGCAAGCCAGTCCCCCTTGGCTATCATGTGGTTGAGAGGGCCCAACACAGAGGTACCCATGAATTCCTGCCCCTCTCAGGGTCTCGGTCATCCCATTTGTCAAATGGGTACAACCACCCCCACCCCCACCCCCTCCAGCTCATCAAAGCCAATAGAGATGAAAGCACTTCGGAAATAAAGACTCAGTGAGTTCATTGTACAAATGAAGAACGTTGTTATTAGACCCAAGAACAGGGTCAGAGGGGAAAACAAGCAACAAGGTGGAGGAAGTGCTTGGGATTCTCGCCTTGAGCCCCTTGAGGAAAGAGAAGCAGGCAGTGGGCAGGAAGAACAGCACCTACAGGGAGGTGGGGGCTGGGTCCTGGCTCTGCCAAGAACCAGTCACTTCCCCCTGGGACTCAGTTTCCTCACCTGTACAAAGGGGAGCCCAATCCCTGCCCGGCTCCCTCCAAGGGCCTCAATGTGGCTTCAGTGAGAGACGGTGTGGAAGAGCTTTGCAAACTGTAAAGTGCTGTACACACATGCAGGCTAACTGCAGTTCTGGGACCCAGGCCCAGCGGGGCTTGGGGGGTAGACACAGTCAGTGTTGGCGATAACAACACTGTTACTCCTGTTCCTTCTCCCTGGTCCCCTCAACTTCCCTGGGATCTTCTGTTCTGGGGTCCGAGACCATGGGGTGGCTGAGGCCTGGAGAGAAGAGGAGCTCCTGCCCTGGGCAAGCCCCACTCCCATTCTGAACCCGAAGCTGGGGCCACACCAGCCACTCCATTGTCAGGGCCACACCAGCCACTCCATTGTCAAGGCCCCACCTGCAGCCTCTGAGCCCTGGTGATTAGCAAGTGCATTTCTGCTGATTAACAAATACACTCCTGGTGGGAAGGGAGGGTCATTGTCCTCAGCCCTCTCTTTCCTGATCATCACACTTTCAGTGAGGTCTTATGTGCATCTTGATAGTCTGCCTCTGCGCCAGCTCCTCTCTTGGATGAGGGTTGGAATGACAGGTGGTGAATTCTTCCTTGCAGCAACCCAAGTGGCCACTGGCCCAGGAAGGAGAGCAGCGCTCGCCTCCTCCTGGTACTCCAAGACCAAGGGGCCCAGCTTGGCAGAGTCCTGAGCCCCGCCTGCCATCCCCTCGTGCTGGGTCTCATTTCCGAAGAGAGATGCTGGGAGAGCCCTGGATGGAGCACTTCAGAGCAGCGCCTTGAAGAGGAAGGAGAGGGAGGCTCCACAGGAGAGCCCCAGGGCCAGGAAGAAGGTCATGAGGGTGCCGGCTACCTCCCTCTCGTGTGGCAGCACCTGCCTAGAACACACAGGAGTAGGAACTCTTAGAAAATGTGGTGCCAAACCTGGACCCAGCCCCTGTGGCCTCTGCCCTTACAACAAGACGCCTGAGTTCCAGTCTGGGCTGGCCCAACCTCTGAGTCTCTATGATTAGGCCCTTCTCTCTGGACTCCAGTTTCCTGATCTGTAAAATGAGGCCACTGGGCAAGGACATCTCTCATGCCCCTAGGGTCTAAATGCTCTTGTCTTCCCTCCTGACAAAATGTCCCCAACCTGGTCCTCTCTGTCACTTCTACTCTGCCTGGATTCTCAACTCCTTTGTCCTGAGAGGAAATGGCCCAGGAACTCTGCTTTTGATCAAGACCTTAGCTCCCCTGCAACTGAGAATTTTGAGAGTAGCTGGGCCCTAAGGGATGATAATCCAACCTATTTATTTCACAGATGAGGAAACCAGGGCCAGAGAGGAGGCCCCAGAACCAGTGCCTGGGCTACTATACTAGGCAGGCACCTCACCCGCCAAGTCCTCCTCTCCCCAGCTCCTGGCCTGGGGCTGGCTCAGCGGTTAAGGCCTGACTTGACAGCTGGGACCAGTGAGGCCTGGGCTGGGCTGGCCAGAAGCCTAACTCTTGCAGGCTGCCCGTCTCAAAGAGCAAGCCCGCCTCCCCACTCCCAGGCCCTCCCTCCACCTCCCCAACCTCCAGACCTGGGCGCCAGGCACATGGTGAGGGACACCAGGTAACCATTTGAAACAGCAAAAAGCAGCATGAACGTGATGAAGTAGGCGTCCTGTGGGAAGAGGATGGGCAGCCGAGACCTCTCAGGCACGTGGCACAGCATGAAGAGTGGCACGAACAGGATGCGGAGGCAGACCAGCAGGGGCAGCAGCCGGCTGTCCTCGTCTGGCTGTGGCAGAAGGTAGGGGTGAGGGCAGTCCCGTGGTCTCTGCTCCAGAGCACCCCAGACAGACTCAACTATCACTTCCCCTGACCTGCCTGGGGCTGGCCTCAGCCTCTCCTGAGCTCCAGCTGGTGCTCTCCGTGGCAGACATGGAAGAGCATCTCTGGTTTTCAAACTCAGCTACTCTGAGCACCCCTGGGGATTCCAAAGACTCCTTTGGGGCCAGTGAGGTGGCTGAATGGGATTGGAAGTTGGCATCCAGGCCCTGTCCTAGCGTGGATCAGAGCAGCTCCTCTTTGATCTACTTTATTTGTTGTGTGTCTTTGGAAGACTTCGTTTAAAGAAGCAGCATCTTGGCTACAAGCAATCCAAATACTAGGAACCTTGTCCAACCTCTCACATGGCGTGGAAATAGTCTCTAAGCACTGAGAGTCTGGTCCTCAGCTGGATGCTGGGAACATGGACATGGCTTGACAAGAACATGGTCAATTGGACATGGCTTCTGCTTTCAAGGAGTTCACAGTGAAAGCCCTGGCTGTGTATCTCCAGGGTACAGGTGCTCACCGCCAACTGGCTGGCGTCCCGATGCCTGACCCAGAGCAGGTGGACTGTTGGGATATCGCCTTTCTGTGCACTCACACCCTCTGATCCCCAGCTGCTTCCTAAAACTGTCAGATGACTCCAGCCGAGATGTGCTCACCCACAGGAAGTAAGAGGTCAGGCTCCGTCCCAGACAGTCCATGATGTTGAAGAGAAGGAAACAGCAGATGGGGTTGAAGAACTGACCTGGAAGAGGGAGAAGGCTCATCCCGGTCCGACTCCCCTCTTCCGTCTCTACCCCTTCACTCCCAATGCCCTGTCCTCTTCTGCTTCCCAGCACTCACTCCATTTCCCAGGACTGGTGGAGCTGGTCACCATGGCTGTGATGGCGGGGAAGACGGACAGGGTGACTGTGAAGACCAACACAAGGCACAGCGCCGTCAGCCAGATCTGGGAGCCAGACGCAGGGGTGTGAGTGGATAGAACAGACCCGGAGCCCCACATGCAGCCCCAACCCTCCCGCCCAAGCCCTGGCCCAGGAGCAGGACATTGGGGCCTGGCCCAGCATGTCCCTGACTCACCATGACCCTGTCACCTTGGGGTGAGTACAAAGGCCCCAGTCCATCCTAGGACCCTCTGGGGAAGGCTGGAGAGAGCAGCCTTCTCTTCCCTAGGGATGGTGGCCGGGGGCTATAGCCAAGCCAAACCTTCCGGAAGACAAGGAACACTGAAGGTTTCCCTGGCTTCTGGGGTTCCTCTGGCTCCATCTCTGGCTCCTTCTCAGGGTCAAGGTCCAGGGTCAGGGCTGCCTTCTGGGGGCTGTTGGGAATCCCGTTCTCATCTGGGGCAGGAGAGGAGGGCAGGGTTATGCCTGTGAGCCATGCCTGTGACAACCAGACCTGATGGAAGGAAATTCCCAGCGATTCAAACAAGTGACCCTCCACTAGCCCGGGGTGCAGGCAAAGAGAATGAGCAAAGGAAATATGCCTGGCTGCTGTTTAGTAAGCACACATGTGTGCCAGGCAGAGTTAGGCACCTTACATGGATTGTCTCACTGCCATTGCTTTACACATAAAGAAACTGAGGCTCAGAGGGGCTATGTTACTTGACTAAGGTCACACAGCTTGGATGTTATGAAACTAGGATTCAAACTCAGATGCACTTGGATCTAGAATTTTCATGCCCGAAGCTCTACTGCCTCCCATTTTATAGAGGAGGAAGATGAGGTCTAAAGGGCAACAGGGATGACTTCAGTCTCACTGACTTTACTTCATGGTCTTCTGCCTCTATTCATACAAGGCTACTAGGGATGAGGGTTCTAGCTGGGGACAGAGGGGAAAGGCTTCTCTGTGGAGGTGGCTCTAGTCTCCTCTGGTTCTCCCACCTCCCCAGCAGGGTCCCAGGCTTACCAGACTGGAGGAGCTCTGCTTTGGTCTCCAGCTCCTGACCCTGCGCCTGTGATGGTTTCTTGGCCAGGTAGTAGCGGGCAAACTTCTGCAGAATGAAAGCGTTGTCCCTGCCTGGCTTGGCTGTGATGTCTGGATCCCGCCCCACCCTGTTGGCTTAGAGGCTGGGGTCCCCCAGTGGCTGAGTCCTTTGGGGATCAGGATGGGGCCCAGGTCCCCTCTGCCTCCTTTGGCCTCTCTCAGGGCCTCAGACTCAGGGCTGTATCTGTGATGCTCTGAAGTGGGCCTGAGCCCAATACCAGGCTCACCAGGTGGGGCAGGCTCAGGTAACACACGATGGACATGAGGATGCCCACACAGGGCGTGATGAAGTACCCCAGGGCGGAGGTCTGGGCATCCACGCCACCTGTATAGAAACTTCAGCTGCAGAACGGAGGTGGTTGGTCCACTGGCTCCCACAGGGCTTACAACTCTTGTCCTCCTTCACTTTGTGCATGTCTCAGATTCACCTCCTGGCCTTTTCCACTCCTCCCACTGACAAACTCAGAACTCTTGTACAGGGGGCCTCAGCCCAGCTCTTCACTTCTCTCACTCTTCTCTCGGTGTCATTTTTGTTGAGCACCTACTATGTGCTCATTATTACTGAATGTTCTTTACTGTCTGAGGACAGAGCTATAATAATCATTTAGGTGGGGAAACTGACACAGGTAAGTGCCTTGTCTGATGCCCATGGCTAGGGAGCGGTGGAACTGGGATTCAAACACCAGTCTATCTGAATCCCAAACCTGTCTCCACTTCCCTCACCCAACCTACTGCCACATGCCAGTACTGGCCTCAGGAATCCTGCCCCAGTCATTCTCTCAAGGTAGAACTCAAGAGCTCAACTCCCCACCCCCAAACTCCATCCCCAGCTCCCCCATTACCTCATCAGCTCTGTCTCCACCAGAGCCCAAGGCATCTCACTCTTGGCACACTCTCTCTGCTCCCCAGAATCCCAGAGGCACCCCTGCCCTCCAGCCACCCAAGTCTACTCACTGGCCATGGACATGAGCATGGCCAGGGCAGCGAAGATCCCAGCCAGGCCCTGGCCGCTGAGGAAGAGGGTGCTGTACGTGGAAGGCATGGTGCCCAGCTGCCCGAAGAGGCTGCCCTGCAGAACTGCACCAAAGGCTGCGGAGGGACAGGATTGGAGGCTTGCTGCTCAATGAGGCAGGCCTCAAGGGCTCCCTAGAGGAGGTGTCGGCAGGGTGCACAGGGCACTGTGGACTAGGGTGGGTAGGCATGAGACTCTGGCTACTCTGGTGTAATACCCCACATTCATTCCTCTTCCAAGGTGCAGCCCTAGGTCTGAGGGGCTAAGGGCCAGGGGGCCTGCTCTTAGGTCACTGTGGGGCCTGGGACAAGTGACTTTTCCTCTCCTCTGGGCCTTAGTTTCTCATCAGGAATATAGGTAATGCTGCTGTCTTCCCTTCTTAGATACCTTGGGCCTTTCAGTTATAAAGAAGTGTCTAGGCTGAAGCTCTGAGGGGCTGAGTAGGGGGGTGGGTAGGGGCAGCAGTGCTCACAGTTGATGAACCAGACAGAGGCCATGGTGATGGAGAAGAAGAGCCCAGGGCTCATGTCCACCTTTACCAACACTGCCGTCAGGGCGAAGAGCAGCAGGATGACCAGCAGGCTGCCCAGAATCCGCACCGTCTCAGGGATGCTGCTCATAAGGAGGGCAGAGTGGGCATTGCTGGGCCCAGGCCAGGCAAGGGGAGGTGGGCAAGAATTTCATCCCGGGGCTGGACAGCGGGGGCTGGGAACAATGCAGGGGGAGGGGAGGAAGGGTGAGAGGTCTTCCCTGGGCCCTGGGAGCTGCTTCAGCAGTGGCAGGGGAGGGACGACAGAGGGATGGCGGGGGACTGAGCCCAGGGAGCAGGGCTTCTCACCACTGGTATAGGAAGGAGTTGAGGAGCGTGAAGAGCAGCAGGGGCAGCTGGGACAGCAGTGTCACCCAGTTGTTGAAGTTGAAGGTATCTGCAGGGCTCGTGTGGTTGGTGCCCAGGGTCTCAGCGGTGCTGTTGGCCCCCGTCAGCCGCCCCTGGAAGTACTGCCAGGATGCCAGGGGAGTGGGGTACAGGGTCACCCTACAGCCTACCCTCAGGAACCCCCCCAGCCTTCCCCCTCTGCCTAATCCCATGCTTGGGATTGCTTGGTGAACTTCTGCAGGACTGTCGTCTGTCCTTGTACTGTCCCCAGCACCTGGCACATGGTCGGAGGTCGATGAATGTGCATCAGATTGAACAGCTGAAGTCTGAGACCAAGCCCAAGCCCTAAGAACCCCCAACTTGGGCCTTGCTTTGTATTTGGATCACCCCTCTCCCCTGCCCTTGTTCCAGCCCCCACCCCAACTCCTGCAGCAGCTTCTATTTCAGAATATTTATGGAGCTCCTACTATAAGCCAGATTCTGGCCTAGGTGCTGACCAAGTGCTTTCTCTCTGGAACACACGTCCTGCCATGCCTCTGCTTAACTCCTCCCTCTGCCTCCTCCCTGCCCACAGTTGCCTACAGGGCAAAGCCCCAGGGTTTTGGAACAGCATTTGGGACGCTTTAGAATCAGACTGTGGCCTCCCTTTTGTGCCCCATTTCCTGCTCCATCCTTCTAAGCTCCGGGCATCCCAAGCTCTGGCCCTCTCTGAAAGGCCAGCACACTCTTGTCTCTGTGCCTTTGCAAGGCTGCCTGGAATGCCCTCCGCACTCCTACCACTCCCCTCCCCAACACAAATGCTTTATCTAGCCTTCTCCCGAGTTACAGATCACCTCTTCTATTAAGCAGAAGGAATTGCTCCTTCCCTTGGGGACCCACAGGACTCTGCTCCCAGCCTGGATGGCATGTGTCTTGTTACATTATTAATATTTCTTTGGCACCCACCTTGCTCTCAAGATCATGGGCTGATTCATCTTTGGGTCTCCAGGGCCCAGCACAGAGCCAGGCACTGAAGGGGCATCTGGAAAGTTGTTGCATTGAGTATATACGAACAACTCAGTCCCAAAGAGAACACAAACCCCCTATGCCTGCCCTCCCTTGAGAGAATGTGAGCTATGTGAGGATGAAAACTTCCTCTGCTGTGTCTCCTCCTGCACCCCTGTGCTAAGAACACTAGGTTCACATTAACTATTTGTTGGATGAATGAATGCAATTCATGCTATTTCAAAGAAAACCAAAGGCTTGGATAACCCACTTTTGGAGTGACTAGCCCAGGAATAATGACCAACAGGGGAGGTAGACGGCTGGCTGGCTTGCTGGCTCCACAGGACCCTCTAAGCTGGTGGCCTAGTCCCTGTAGAATCTGGGCATCCCTGAAAGCTTGGTCTTCCTAGCCATGAGAGAGGCACCTCCCCTCTCTGAGGCTTCCTGCTTCTGCCGACAAACAGCAAACGGGCATAATGAGGAATCAAAGGCAGCTGCAGCAGACGGATGATGGTTGTGGCGGTGTGGCTGTCTCTCCAGCCACGAGTCTCACCGGGATGGCTGTGATGAAGAAGTTCCAGGGTAGGAGGGTGCCCAGCCCCAGGATAAAGAAGCTGATCCCGACCAGGTGGTAGCTGTGAGGATCAGTCAGAAGGTCACCCGGAGGACGTCCCGCTTTCGCCGCCCTCCCTCCTCCCAGGCCGGCCCCTCGGGATAGCGGACTACAATCCCCATCACCCGGGCTCAGGCACCCGAAGGAGGCGGCTGACGGGAATTGTAGTTCCATCTGGTCTGCTGTGAGCTTTGGAGCGCTCAAAGGGAGCGGGTCTGTGCTACCCACGGCCACCGGATCCCCGTAAGCACCCCACCTGGTCCCCAACTCGCCTGTCCTGCGGGGCGTCTCCTCGCGCCATGGCCGCCCGGCGGGATGCGCCCGGATGGAAGAGAGGTGGAGAAGCCGCACCTGCACCTGCTCCGGCGCCCTTGGGCCCAGCCGGGGACCTGGGAGGCTGAGTTTTGCCAGCAGTGGGCAGGGGAAGGGGAGGGGGTCAGGTGTTGGCGAACCTGCGGTCGGGTAGGGGTGGGTGCGAGCCAGGCCCGGAGCCCCGGGCGGGTTTCGGCAGTTCTCAAGCTCTGCAAGCTCCGACCTCGGCTCCGCCTCTGGGGCGGGGACAGAGGGTCGCACCCCCCCACCCCCACCCGGGCGTCCTGGCCGGAGACTACACTCCCGCGCCGGACCCCGGCCCGACCTCGCAGTACTCGGACCCCCCCGCTCCCCGCGCCGTCCGAGAGGCGCTGATCCGGGGAGGTTCCCCAGCCGCCTCCCCTCTCTGCGGGCGCCTGGCCCGGACCACTGCGCGCGGAGCTGGGGGCAGCAGGAGGGGAGGTAGCCCCCTCCCCCGGCGAAGTGCTGTGGAGAGGACCTGGATCTCCCGGCTCAGCCAACTCCGAGGTGGCGCCGTGGCGGCGCTAGCGCCCCCTAACGTGGGAGCCCCCCCAGCCGAGGGTGTAACCCGAGCAGGGCTGGCCCTGGGGGAAGCTGGAGAGACCGTCTGTCGCCAGCGGTTCTGGCGAGCTGCGCCGAGCTGGGTCTCCCGGGAGGCAGATGAGAGGGCCAGGCGCCGGTGCTCGTGGAGCCCCCCGGGCCATCTAGAAGACAGATGGACAAACAGACCCTTCTTCAGCGGGTGCCTGGGAAAGCTCCTGGCCTTTGGGGAGCACAGCGCAAGGGCTTGCCCCTCCGGGGCGTCCAGGCGGGCTTCCCGGTGGCGGTGTGGCTGAGCTGCCTTTGGAGCAGTGACGGGCTAAACAAAGGCTCGGGAGGAAACGATGACTCGGCGGTGAGCCCAGGCCTACTTCCTAGTCTCGCCTGGTGCCCTACCACTACCACCACTTTAAAAAAAATTACTTTCAGCGGTCCCAGGACACAGCGTATCAAAGATTAAGACGAATCCACTTCGCAATTTTTTTTTCTGTGAAAAGCTTAATTTTCTCTAATTCATATAATTTACGAGTGGGTTTGTTTTCTGTGCAATCACCATGTGTATTCGGAATGCTGGAGAAGTGACAGGCTGTAAATCACAAATTATTTTCATAAGTAATGACATTTTATGGCCATTTCCAGGTTACCCGTGTTTTTTTTTTCTCCAGCCAACTGTTAGCCAGTGAGACAAAGACTGTGCTTACCTGGTTAGTGTTTACTGCAAACACCTAGCGCCACAGCCTGGTACATAGCAGGTGCTTGATAAATGTTTGGTTAATGAATGGATTCCGATGATACACAAGTGGTATTTAGGGAGAACAGAGACAGCATTAAATTACAGTGAATGAGAAAGTTACTCTCTCTTCAATTTGCTTTCAAGCCTTCAGAATATATCAAGGGGAAAGTCTCAATCCCAATGATAAAATGTTTCTACACCTGTTAATCTCTCTCTCTCTCTCTCTCTCTCTCTCTCTCTCTCTCTCTCTCACACACACACACACACACACACACAGCTGGCCTCAGGGCTTCTGCTGAAAATTTTACCCAATAGAGGTTAATAACTTTTATTTCCTTCTATCCATTTTTATAGTTAATTTTAGGGCTACTTATGCTGGTTTCCTATCTATTATAATGGGGAGGAGGGATAAATTAGGAATTTGGATAAATTAGGAATCTACTATATATAAAATAGATGAACAACAAGGACCTACCCGTATAGCAGAGGGAACTATATTCAATCTCTTGTAATGACCTATAATAGAAAATAATCTGAAAAGGAATATATATTATATATATGCATAACTGAATCACTTTGCTGTACACCTGAAATTAGCACAACATTGTAAATCAACTATACTCCAATAAAAAGTTACACTTTTCCTTGGAAATAAATTTATTTATACATTTAATATAAATTAAAATAAATGTATTTATGAGCAATGAGTCATTTAAAGAAACTAAATGGGACTGCTGGTGGGACACAGTTATGACAGAAGTTACAGTGGAAGGACATGAAAAACTGAGGTTTGAGAAACACTGCATTTGAGAGGTGGTGATTGAAGAGGATGAGGGCATTTCATGGAGAGAACAGCGTGTACCAAGGTTAGGGACACAATTTTGCCAACACATTCTGAGACACATAAATAGATCCCTTTGGCAGGGATGGTGGGAGGAGGGGACAGAGCCTCTGCGACAGCTGTTCTGGTTATGACAGGCCTGAAGGCCAAGTAAGGAGTGTGGATTTCATTTTAAAGGAGAGGTTCTCAGCTCAGACTCAGTTGCCCACTAATAGCAAATATTTTGTTACTATCCTGCAATGAAATTCACCTATAATAAAACCTATCTACATGCCAAAAAATTAATTTCAATAAAATATCCTAATAGTACTACCCGGGATAAAGAAAAGTATCTAAGGAATAAAATAATGTGTGTTTGAATATATTGATGCTCAGACCCTGACACAGTCGGTTGCTGGCTCCTCTTTATAAAACCACTGTGAACACAATGGCTGTGAATGCATACAGAGTACAGGCAAATCAGTCACTCAGAGACCACTAGTTTGCTACTGGTGATGTGATTTTCTGAAATGGTGAACAAGTCTTGGCAAAGTTCCAAACAAAACAAAGTGCAGCTCTCTCTACACAGAGAGTATCTGCGGTACCAAAAAATGCTATATATATTCAAACCTTACAAATAATACATTGTGTCTACATGTGAAATGGGGTTAGCTTGTAGGCCAAGAAAATCATCAACATAGGTTTTAAAAATAAATAACAGATTTTATTTTTAGTACAGTTTTAGATTTACAGAGTAGTTGAGCAAATGGTCCAAAGAGTTCCATGTATCACTCTCCCACCTCATTGCCCAGTTTCCCCTGTTACTAACATCTTTTGTCAGTGTGGTACATTTGTTACAATTGATGAACCAATATTGATATATTATTATTAACTATAGTCCATAGTTTACATTAAGATTCACTCTTTGTATTATACAATCTATGGGTTTTGACAAGTGCATAATGTCAGGTATCCACCATTATACTTTCATGCAGAATAGTTTCAGTGCCCTAAAAGTCCCCTGTGTTTTTCCTATTCACTCCTCACTCCATGCCACAAACCTCTGGCAACCACTGATCTTGTTACTGTCAGTATAATTTTGCCTTTTCCGAAATGTCATATAGTTAGAATCACATAGTATGTAGTCTTTCAAACTGGCTTTGTAGCAACATGCATTTAAGGTTCCCCATGTCTTTTCATGGCTCAATAGCTCATTTCTCTTTAGCACTGAATAACATTCCATTTCCTGGATTTTCACAGTTTGTTTATCCATTCACTTATCGCAGGACATCTTGGTTACTTCCAGTATTTGGTGATCACGAATAAACTTCTATAGACATTCAGGTGCAGGTTTTGGGTGTGTGGACATAAGTTTTCAGGTCAATTGGGTAAATACCAAGGAGCACGATTGCTGGGTCATATGGCGAAACTGTTTAGTATTTATTGTAAGAAGCTGCCGAACTCTCTTGCAAGTTCCTGTACCATTTTTCATTCCTACCAGCAATGAATGAGCATTCCTGTTGCTCCATATCCTTGGCAGCATTTGATATTGCCAGTGTTTTAGATTGTAGCCATTTCAGTAGGTATGTAGTGGTATCTTGTTGTTTTAACCCTAATGACATGACATCTTTTTGTATGCTTATTTGCCATCCGTAGATCTTCTTTGGTGAGGTGTCTGTTCACATCTTTTGTCCACTCTTGAATTGTGTTTGTTTTCTTATCATTGAGTTTTAAGAATTATTTGTATATTTTGCATACAAGTCCTTTATCAGATATGTGTCTTGCAAACACTTCCTCCCAGTCTGTCGCTTCTCCGTTCTCTCAACAATTTTTTTTTTTCACAGAGCAAAAGTTTTTCATTTTAATGAAGTCCATTTTATCAATTTTTTTCTTTCATGGATCATTCTTTTGGCATTTTATCTAAATACTTATAGGCAAGCCCAAATTCATCTAGATTTTTTCCTATGTAATTTTCCAGAAGTTTTATCACTTTGTGTTTTATATTTTGGTCTAACATTCATTTTGAGGTCATTTCTGTGAAAGAGTTTTTTTTGCTTGCATGAATGCCCAGGGAGTCAATTACAAGTTGTGAGGGATGCAGGGTAGGACTGTCCTGTGCATTTGGGGATAACTGTTATCCCTGTCCTCACCCACTAATTGCCATTGCCTCTCCTCCCATTCCTGTGACTACTGAAAAAGAAAAACCTCAAATGCCCTAGCAGGTAATACTGTCCTTCTAAAGGATCATACCCCCCTGACATGGGAAACAGGGGAGGGAGGCATTCAGATAAGATATTGAAAGGTTACTGAGTTGCTGTCAGTTTTACCACATATATCCAAAAAATGATTTTTATTTTGTTTCATATTGAACTTCATATAAATGCTATTTGCTTTTTAAAAATCAACACGGTTTTGAGATTCATTCATAATGATGGATTTGGCTGTTGTTCACTCACTGTTCATTGATATGTAGTATTCCACTACCACATCCTGTGGATAAATCTTGTTGGATAAATGTTGCAGGCACCTAGGCTTCTTTCCAGTTTTATTCTAGCATAAGCAATGCTGCTCTGAGTGGTATTGTATCCATTGCATATTTCTCCTGGGCCCCTGTGCCAAGAGCTTCTATCATCACGGTTTCTCAGCTTCAGCACTACAGACATTTAGCCTGATAATTCTTTGTTGTGGGGGCTGTCCTGTGCATTAGAGGACATTTAGCATCATTCTAGACCACACCCACTAGGTGCCAGTAGCACCTTTCCCCAGTTGTGATAATCAATGTCTCCCCGTGTTGCCAAGTGTCGCCTGGGGACCAAACCCCACCCTGGTTGAGAACTGATATTCTGGGACACTTGTTCTTAGCTCTGCCAGACCCAACACTGTCTTTTTATAACATCTTGTAACATCACTTTGGTAATCCTAAAAGAGACTCACAAGTAGCATAATCCATGGATACAATTTAAAAAACAATGGGGGGAGGGGATAGCTCAAGTGGTAGAGTGCATGCTTAGCATGCGGGAGGTCCTGGGTTCAATCCCCAATACCTCCTCTAAGTAAACAAGTAAATAAACTTAATTACCTCCCCTGCCAAAACAAAAAACCCCACAGTGATAATGCTCTAAGTGTAATACAAAGGAAAAATAAAGTGAAAGTCATTTGTAATAAGACAGTAAGTATTTTGGGATGAAATCTTTGGGCACAGCTACACTAAAGTGAAGACTTTGATGCATTCTAATGAATACATTTAGTTTTAAGAAAAATAAGATCGGAAGTCAATTAAATACAAGAAGAACAGAAAAATGAAAGCACAATGATACAAGTGAACACTAGAACAAAAGCCACAACTAGGATCAGTAACAAAGAACCAGTCTTATTTGTGTGTGCTGAGAAAAACGGGGAAATAACCTTACCTTTGAAATCTCACCACATGTTAAGGCATAGCATGAGTCCCTAGTAGTTAAGAACCTGGGGACCATAATGTCTTATGGTAGGCAAAGACTAATATAAGGTGTGTTTGGAAAAAACAAGCAATAATTTAAGAGGTTATGGAATTGGTTAGATTTCTGGGAAAAGTTTCTGAGTAAGACTCTTTAAATATTCAGGTAATCCCAACATAAGTAAATAATTACAATGTGTAATTCTCACATTGTAGATTTCTTGTCATTGGGTTGTAAATATTTTAAAATATGACTTTAATAATGTGAAGTACTTTTAAAACAACCTTTATTAATTACATACAGTGAGATCCTTGCATTTCATTTATTGCTACTAATTAATAATATTTTGTTCTAAGTCTGTTAATGGAAGTCCCCTCAGATTTCTTCTGATACATATTTGCAGTTGGTTTTGTAGCTTTGAGGCAACCATAAGAATCTTTGAAATATATACATATGTTGTTGGAAATGCTATGATACATTGTATTTCTCTTTCCAAAGAAGTGGAGATAAAAGTCATAACTGGATCCAAAACCTTTCAGAAATAGGTTGATTAAATCATGTAAGGGTCTCAAAAATGTTTAAAGCTTAGTTAACTCTCCCTGTCAATGTTGACTGACATCCCGTACCTGCCTCGAATATATTTAATATTCTAACAAGGCAATAACTTCAAACTGATCCTTAAATCTGGTTATCGTGTCTGTGTTTTTTTGCAATAGTATCCAAAATACAGAACCATGAAGCCTGCCTATCCTTATTGAATTGCTACAAAAAATGGAAACTAGAAATTCCCTATAAGATGGATTATGTGAAATCCCATAATTCACTTTATTTTGGTCAGATTGACCTTTGTTTCTGGCAGGTAAACTTTTCAAATATATCTAAAGATATATTATATCATTTGCAATATCTCTATTATGTTATTTAATATTTCCCTGATTTAAGATTTCCCCAATAGTATGAAAGAGTAAAGAAAATATTTTTGAAGAATTTCCTTTGGAAAATCATTTCACTTCCAAGGGTAAGACAAATGTTTGGGCCCTTCTTCATTGTCACTCTGAAGTTGAGGAAATAATCTACAGTTTGATTTAATAAAGGTTACCCTTTATTTTACTGTTTAGTTGAACAATATCAAAATGCCAATATTTGATCTTTTTTAACCACGAAAAATGTCAGTTCCACATGGTTCAACCTAATAACATGGGGAAACTTTAATTTTGAGTCTTTCATGAAGATCTCGGTGGCCAAGAGTTGTCAGTGTGACAAATTGCTGAGTTATCTGCTGCTACCTTTTTGTTAGATGGCCACAAAGTTTTATTGGCTCCCAACCCAGGTATGTACAGGGGTGTGGCTAGGAATGCATATGGGAAATGTTTTTAAAAGTATGAATGTTGCAGGGGAGAGCTATAGCTCAGTGGTAGAGCACATGCTTAGTATGCATGAGGTCCTGGGTTCAATCCCCAGTAGCTCCATGGAAATAAATAAATAAATAAATTGAATTACGTCTCCCCCCAATAAAACAAAATATTAAAAAAATATATATGATTGTAATTGAGTAGAATACATTGAATCTCCATAAGCCCATTAAAAAAATTATTTGTGGGTTTTTTTGGGGGGAGGGAGAGATAATTAGGTTTACATATTTATTTACTTTTAATGGAGGTACTAGAGATTGAACCCAGGACCTTGTGCATACTATGCAGGCACTTTACCACTGAGCTATACCCTCCCTCCCGCCATGAGTCCATAAAAATAAAAAAGAGATAAAAAAACAAAACAAAACCCAACCTTCTTTGCCGCCATTGGAGGTGGCCATTACGTCAACTCTTAGCTTGCAACATTGGTAATTAAAAGGACAAAATTCAGTTGTATAGGATGTCATTAGAGTTGAAATGTCATAATACTTTTTTTTTTACCTTATGTATATATTATTTTTATTTATTATATCTTTATATAATTTTATCATATAGATGTTTTTAACGTGGCAAAGTATCAACCATTGTTGCACCTAGGTTGTGGGTATATGGTTGGTCATTGTGCTATTCTATCTTTCTGTAGACTTGAAGCTTTTTATAACAAAAAGCTTAAAAAATAAGAATTTTTCTTACCTTTCCTATAGCTTAACTATTCATCAAAAATAGTTAACAAACTACCAGGTATAAAATAAGCTACAAGGATGTATTGTACAACATGGGGAATATAGCCAATATTTTATAATAACTATAAATGGAGTATAATCTTTAAAAATTTGTGAATCACTATACTGTATATCTGTAACATATAATACTGTTTATCAACTATACTTCAATTAAAAATATGATATTATAAAATAATACATAAATAAATTTTAAAATGGTTAAAAAAAGATGTTTTTATATTCCCCCCAGCACTTCAGTTGTGCAATGTCAGAAGCAGTTTCTCAAAATCGTATTGCCAGACTCCTTAAACTTAAAACAACAGCAGCAACAACAACAACAACAACAACATCAAACCCCCTACATAGTCGTTCATTGTGTAGCTAAACACAAGTTTTAAAGTAATCTCCTATTGATGGCCATTTAGGTTAGGTTGTTTTCAGTCTTCTGCTATTTAAACAATGTTGCACTGAATAACCTTTGGGAGTATATTTGTAGATTAAATTCCTGGAAGTAGACTTGCTTTTGAGGATATGTACATCTGTAATTTTAATAGATGCTGCAAAATTGCCCTTCAGAGCAGTCTTTTCAGTATACACTCTATGACCATCTGCATATATTGGCGCCTATTATGCCCATCCCAGCCAGCAGGATGTTATCAGTTCTTAATGAAACTGTACATGAAAAATGGTATCTTAGTGTGGTTTTAGTCGGCATTGATCTTCTTGTCCTGGTTTAGCACTTTTTAATAAATTGCATAATATAAACTTGCCATTTTTATAGCTCAAAAGCCCTTCGTATTGGCAATTTCATGCAGTTCAGGCTAGTATATTTAAAAGTGTTTGCATTTAAAATAAAGACAGAAAGGAAGTCTTTGTATATTAGGGAAATTAACCTTTTGTCTGTCGTATGGGTTGTGAATTTTTTTCCAGTTTGTTATTTGCCACTTGACATTGCTGATAATGGTTTTTCCCTGTAGATATTTTTGCTCATTATGTATGGGAAGGTGGCAAAACTATTGCCATAAGACCAACAGCATACTGTATATTTGTACACAGACTAATGAATCTTGAGTTGTGAAAATAATACGTAAATGGTGAGCTAACCCAGATTTCTTGAATGAATGAACAACAGTTGCTTGGCTTTTTGTACTCAACATCATTCTCTGTGGCTTTATCCAGGTTGTTCATCAGAAGTTCACTCATTTTCATTGCTGAGTAGTATTCCACGGTATGGATATGCCATAGATTGTTTAACCATTCACCCATTGAAGGACATCTAAGTTATGTCCAGTTTAGGACTAAAAAAAATAAATCTGCTATAGACATTCATGTCTGGGTTGTTGTGTGAACATGAGTTTTCATAAATGTCCAGGAGTGCAACTGGTGGGTTGTATTGTAGTTGCATGTTTAGTTTTTAAAGAAATGGCCAAGCTGTTTTCCAGCATACCTATACCATTTTACATTCCCACCAGCAATGTATGAGTGACCCAGTTTCTATGCATCCTTGCCAGAGTTTGGTGTTTGTGATCCATTTTGAGTTTGTGTATAAGGTGTGAGACAGGTTGAAGTTCAATTTTTTTTTCTTTCCTATGGATATCCAGTTGCTCCAGGACCATTTGTTGAAAAGGCTGTCTTTCCTCCTTTGGATTGCTTTTGGACCTTTGTCCAAAATCATTGGGTATATGTGTGGGTCTATTAGTGGATTCTCTCTTTTCCAACAATCTATGTGTCTAATACTCTGCTGCTGTCACACAGTCTTGATTACTGAAGCTACGTAAGTCTTGAATTCTTTGAGTTATTCCTCTCACTTTATTTTTTCAAAATTATTTTTAACTATTCTAGGTCCTTTACCTTTCTATTTGTATCTTAGCATAATCTTGCCTATAGCTATAAAATATCTTGCTGAGATTTTTATAGGAATTTTATTTAACCTATACATCAATTTGGAAACAATTGACATCTTTACTATGTCATCTTCCTTTCCATAAACACAGTAGCTCCTCCATTTATTTAGATCTTCGATTTTTTTCATAAGCATCTTGTAGCTTTTAGCCTTCCAGTCCTGTACATTTTCTGTTAGACTTATACCTATGTAAAGTGTAAACACTCCATTTCCCAGGCTTGCTTATAGCTCAGGTTCTGGGTGTGATTTGGATCCTGCAAGCCGGATGTACTAACCTGAGACCTGACTGCAGTGCTGGTCACGCAGGATGGACAGTGGCACAAGAGACAGGGTACTGTGCAGCCTACCGGGCATGGTGAGTTCTAGAGCCAAAAGTTCCGATATTGATTTCCTGTTCCACAGATGCCAGACAAGGCAGTACATTCCCAGAACCAGCACTGTCCAATGGCAAGCCCCTCATCCTTGGCCAAAGTGGTGTAATTCCAGAGAGACATTTCTCTACATGTAGTAAATTCCTCTCATCTTAAAAACATATAAACATTCTCCTTATCTTAGGAGGAACTGATTTTCTGTTGTCAATGACCACCCCTACCTTTACTTCTCTTTGCAGAAAAGAAAACTGTTGATACTCCTTATCTCCAATTCTTCTCCTTCTGTTCTCTCCTAACCCCACTCCAACCTGGCTTCCAACTTGGCCATCCAAGGAAAAGGTCATCCATGACATCCAAGCCCTAAATTCTCAGTTCTCATCTATTGACCTCATCTATTCTCATCTCAGAAGTGACCTGGTGGGCTGCTCACCCCTCCTGGAGATCCTCTCTTCACTTGCCTTCTAGGACACATTCCTTTGCTCTTCCTCTTGCCTCAGTGGTATCTCCCTCCCATTCTCTCCCTCCTCCCTGATCTCTTCAGGTCTCTAGCCCTGGACCCCTTCTCTTTTCTATCATAGTCACTCCAGGTTTATGACTTTAAATACGATTTATACACCAAAGACTACTCCAAATTCTCTGTCCAGTTCAGACCTTCCTCTTGAATACCACACTTAGTTTCTAACTTTCTCCTTGACATCTCCTTCCCCTTTGTTGTTATAAGCAATGAAGAATTGGGATTTTTTTCTGTTACCACAGTATAACGTGGCTTACCATTACAGCTCCTAACTTGTCAACAAATCCTCCTTGGTACTTCATTTAAAATTCCAACCCCAGGGGTGAGGGTGTAGCTTAGTGGTAAGGTGCATGCTTAGCACACCTGAGGTCCTGGGTTCAATCCCCAGTACCTCCATTTAAAAACAAATAAATAAACCTAATTACCTCCTCACTCCCCCCAAAACAAACAAACAGAACAAAACCAAAACGTCCAACCCCAGATTTCCCAGTGTCATAACCCTGCTCTACATTTTTTCCCATAAACTTAACGTCTTCTAGTTTTCTTGTACATTATGTCCATTATTTGGTCTGTCTGTCCCCACTAGCCTGTAAGTGCCACAGGGGGAGAGACCTTTACCCGGTTTGTACACTGATGTATCTCCAGTGTCTTGAGCAAGATCTGGCATAAACATTTGTTGAATGCATGAACGATGTTGTCCTACTTGTATGTGACAAGTGTTTTTTTCCATGAAGGTCAACAGGAATCTTTCTGTATCCATGAAATCTAGTACCTTCAGGGTACAGTTTTGTTTTATCCTTTCATGTGACTCCTCCCCTCCCCCAGAACATGCATGGTTTTTCAATCTATGAATTCTTTATATATAAATAAAGGCCATTTCTTATTTCAGAAAAGTGTGATGCTATATATTTTAATATTTTTACTTTTACATTTTTATGAGCTCTTTATTGGGAAAGCTAGTTCTTTTACATTTGACTTCACTTATGAATCTTCCATCTCTATCTTCTTCTCTATAATCATTTTACATTGTTGCTCCCTCCCATGTTGCTTTGGCTCAGATACAGGCATCTTACTCAATTCCAGCCAATAAGCCAGTGGGAAAGATCTGTAGGGGAGAGTATCTGTCAGAATCCTGGGACTGAAGCAGGTAGTACAAACTGGGGAAACAGGATTATCTACAAAGGTATGGGTTTAGAGAATTAAGGGTCAGACAGCAAGACCAGAGGGCCATCACCACACCTCAGCCTGAACTTAGAAAGGGGGGCTCCGCACGGAGACAAGGCTCCAGTTTTTGACAAGGAAATTGCCACCAATCCATGGAGGCCCAGCAGAGATGGAGCTTGGAGCCTTAAATACCTCGAACTTACTCTTTTCCTGTCTTCTTTCTCTTTCCAATGACCTCTGTTGGCCATTTCACCTGGCAACAAATGGGGCAGAGGAGCCCGCTGATGCAATCAGAGATCACCCTCTCAGGTACAATGCACAAAGACTGACCCTACTGACTGTAGGAATAACATGAGAAATTTCATCTTCATCCGATCGCCTATCTACACCACGTGGAGTATGGTTAGTTTATAAGAATGTACTAGATATGACTCCAATCGAACATGCTCATGCGACATTGGAAATCAGACTTGAAGAGCCATGGAAAAACACAGCGACAGCCACATCCTTGTGCCCATCCCCACCCCCACCGCTATGTAGCTAAAATCTTGGGCATGGAGCACACCCCTGGGAGTCACTCAACGACAGATGTGCGATTGATGGGACATTACACATGGATAATTACAACACAATGGTAGACTGATGAGTGAATAAGGAATTTACCAACTAGCCTCAAACTGTCCCACCCCTACGACTTTCTGGAGCTACTGATTGCTCCAGAGGACATTAGTGTCAGGAGGCAAAAAAGGTCTACATGGCCAACTGTAGGCACACATTGTAAGAGAAACTTCGGGGTTAGAAACAGGGGATACATCAATATCATTCAGCAGCTGGTGGAAAGAGCAGGAGAGCGTGTAGGAGAAACTATTTGGGGTCATATGTGGGAAGTCTAGGTAAAGGTTACTTCCGGGTGGATTTCTCCAGCACTGTCAGAATTGTGGTAATGGCAGCAAATTCTGTTAACAAGCTCATGGGAAAACAGCAGAGCCATCCAGGATGAAGGAAAGATGTTGACTGAGTTGATGTCCCTTGAATGGGACAAGATGACCTTGACAGGCCTTGGAAGTCCAGGATCTGGTAAGTGGAGTTATTGTCACCCACCTAGAGACAATATGCCTTGTAGTTGATGGTTCACTGTAAATTCCTGAAAACCTAAACCACAAAGGTAGCAGTGCCTTTTAGCTTTAGAAATTGTGACCACAAGCCCCTTGGATTCCCTTGAAAGGTTAACACTCAACCCCTTGGCATCCCCAAGTGGGTTAGCAAAGAATAATGGGGAAGGCATTAGCAGCAGCAGCAGAGGCACAGGGTTTGAATCTTCATGAATTTCCACTTGAAAACAGAGCAACTAGATATTAAAACCAAATTACAGGAAAAATTTTACAACAAAACTAGGTGACAGAGTGTATCCCTTCACTCCAAAGTAAAAGTCAGTAGGAACAAACCACCCACAGCCCCTAGAGATTTGCATGGAGTCAGCATCTCTGCAGGAGGAACAAGAAAGCAAGAGACCTGAGAACAGTTATTCTCTGGAAAATTGGACAGGTCAATTTGAAAGCAGCAAGCTGAAACCAGGAAGAATTTTCTTACCCCAGTGGTAAATAATTGCAAGGAGCCCAACATAAGCAGGAAGGCTGCATTAGAAGATAACAATAAAATTTGAAAAAAAAAATATATAAGATAAACTGGAACATCTAGCTCCTATGAACTCTCAAGGCCACAGGAGATAGGGAAGAGTCCCTGACCCTCTTCTGACCTTGGGCTGCTCCATTTGCTGTATAGTGCATGGAGGAATAGCCCCAGATGAGCTGGCCCCTCCGTCTCTCTTGTGAACAGGTAAAGTCTCAGAGGGATATTCTGGACTCCCCTTTACCCAGCCACCTCATCCTAAAACCCCCTAGATCCAGGGCCTAGAGGTCTGGGCTCCATCCATGGCTGCTGAAACTTTGGGCAAAACATTTCACTTCTCTGTGTCTCAGTCTCAGCATCTGTAAAATGGGGTTACGTTTAGTGAGCGCTAACTTGTTTATCTCAAGAGACTATGAGGTGGATCAAAAGAGACTGTAGGTTTGGAAGCAAAGAGGTCACAAGCGCTTTTCACACAGTCATGACTTCAGGTGGCAGTTCTGCCCCTTACAGCTGTAGGATCTTAGGCAAGAGGAAACTTCTCACAGCCTGTTTTTCTCTCCTGTAAAATGGTAGTTCTCTCGTCTTCATGATCATGATCATGATCTGTATTTCAAGGATGCTGAGAGAATGAAATGAAGTGATACAGGGAAAGCGCTTAACAGTGATCTACACATGGGGAGCGCTCACAGAATGTTAACTACTAATGTTATAATGATGCCTTTGTTCGTTATGGTCTTAATGTGAAGACTGAGATCTTTTAAGCTCTTCCCTCTCACAAACGCCAGAGGGCGACATAGACGGCGAGATCACAGCTACAAGGACGCCTAACACAACGACATTAACAGCCACGCGATGGCGCTAAGCCACATAATGTCTGCTTTTCAGCCGAGTTTTGGGGAGCAGTGAGAGGTGGAGTGAGAGGGTATAGAAGGGTGAAGGGGAACCCTGGGAGCTGAGGATCCCTGAACCAAAGGATGAGGGATCTCTGCCTGGACTGAGTAGCTCCCGGATTCTTAGGACATAATAGAATCAGTAGGGAATGAATGGGTTTTGAAGCCCTTTTGATATGAGGGCGCCCCCTTCTTCCCAGGGCGGCGTCTGCATCCTGTTTCCTGGGGCAGCCCAGCCTCCGTGCCTGGACGCCTGAAAGAGGGAGCGCGCATCTCGGCGCGCTCCTCTCTTCCCTGTAGCTCATTCATCTGCGGCCGCGGTACGCCGTTGCCATAGAGACGTGATGCAGGCGGTGGAGAGGGAGGCCCCGGGTGACGTCCGCGCTGCTAGCAGCTCGTCTCTCGCGGTCTCCCAGTTCTTGCCTATTTTGGAAGAAAGCCGCAGCCCTTCTGCTGATGCGCGCGCGCTGGCGCCTTTTAAAGGCAACTGGCTGAGTTGCGGCTCCGCCAGAGCCCGAGAACTGTCCCTGCCCCCAATACTCAAGTCCCGCACGGGGCCCGGGCCCGGGAAGCCCCAGGTGCCATGCACCCGACTCCCCAATCTTAGTGCCCTCCACACACTTTGGGGACATTTCAACCGTGGAGAAAGAAGGCCTGGCCCTTGCCACCACTACTCCCCTCCCCCGTCCCCTCACCTCTCTCCAACAGGGAGACTCTTCTTCCGTAGGAGACTTGGAAGGAAACAAGATGCCAGGCCTAGAGCGTTTGGGGACCCTCTCTTGACAAGGCCACAGTTAAAACACCAGGTGAGGACTTCACTGCTGGCCAGGCCTGGGTCTCTAGAGACCCACGCCCCCTCCAGCCTCCTACTTTAGCCTTTTTCTTCTTGGGCTCAGCCTGAGTTCAGGTTAGGATCTTAGCTGGAAGGCCCCCTTAGTTTTTCCAACCCTCTCATTAAACTGAAAGAGAAACTGAGGCCCAGAGAATAGTAGTGACTTGACCAAGGTCACATGGCATGTTCCTGGAGAGCATGGGCCAGAGCCCAGGGAGGCTGACTTCCTAGCCAAAGGTCCTTCCCCCATTGCTTAACGTTGAGAATAGCTGGCACAGCATGCCAGTCTGTCTTCTGCCCTGTACCCAATAAACAGGCCAGACAACTCCTCCTGTGTCAGTGGCACCAGCTGCTTCTTCCCCTAGCAGAGTCTGGGCCTAGGTAGGCTTTCTGGATCGATAATGACTTTGGACAAGATTCTGGATCCCATGGACTCCATGACCAACCAACCAGATTGCTTCCATCAAAAGCTTTCAGCAGACCACCAGCTCTCTGGAACTTTCTGGAGCTAAATCTTCTCCATACTGCATACAAATGCCAGTTGGCTTCCAGATGGAGATGTGACCGGCAGTCTCTGGCAGGGCTCACCAGGGCCCTGTGGACCCAGCTCTTTGGACTCTCCTGCCCCATCCTGATGATGCCTCTGCTCTCCTGCAGCACCTGCAGGGGTGTTTGACCAGGACTCACTGAAGACAGCGGTGAAGTACTTGTACATACCCATGGAGCTATAAAGGACTTCTCTGAGCCCCTACTCTGGACCAGGGCTGGGTATCCAGAGGTGGATCTGATCCAGCCTAGCTGTGGGCATCAAGTCTGGCAAAGGAGAGGGGTCTGTGTCCTGGAGAAGTTAGTCCTGGAGCTTTGAATTGCTCTTCCAAGGGCATCCATTGCCAGGGCCAAGGCTTCAATGCACAGAAGGGGAAACTGAGGCAACCCTCTGCGAGATGGTATTTACCAAGGTCACACAGCAAGTCAGTGCACTGTTGAGACTAGGACCCAGATCCCTGCATCCTGGCTCAGACTCTCTCTACATCTTGATCCCAGAGACCAGTCTTTGAGAGGTGCACAAAGGTCACTGTGCTGTGAGCCAGGTACCTGGTTCAGAGTCCCCTCTACTAAGTGTTGGTGGTGTCACTTGGGCCACTCCATTCTGTGAATAGGCCTCAGTCACTCCAGGTGGATGATCTCTGAGAGGCCCCTACTCCAGGTTTGAGTCTGGAGTTCTCTGGATCGGGTGTCTTGCCAGGCTGTGGATCCTCTCTGTGGTGGTCTGTGGGACATTCTGGGGGTGTTTTCTTCCTCCAGACTGAAGCTAAGGACTACTGGAAGCAGTACTTGCTTCAGCCACAGGATGTGTATACCTGAGGATGACCTGGGGTCTGTTTTACAAACCTTGGAACCCATCAGATCCCTCTAATGGTGAGTCCTCTGGTGCTCTTAGCACAGACCTGTGAGAATGGCCCCTCATGGGTTCGGTTTGAAGAAGGAAAATCATACGAGTACTTGGTTCCATTCTTCCTGTACCCCTCCCCCCGCCACCATGTCTACACAGGCCAGGTGTGCAAGACCCAAGGTGGCCCTGACCATCCAGGGCCAAGGACTTGGTCCTCTGGGAGACTTCAGGCCCACCCAGACCCTAGCACTGGCACATGGGCTCATCCCCACCTGAAACTGGGTCTTGGGGCAGCAGCATTCTAAAGCTTGACGGTCATTGGCCAGGTGGAACCTGAGGCCAGAGATGCTCACAGTGCTGGAGATGGGAGAGGCTTTCTAAGCTAAGGGATCCAACCCACTGCATCTGCCATCTTGCAAATAGGGAAATGAGGCCCAAAGAGGGGAAGGGGTTTGCATAACACTCTAGTAGGCTGGTGCCAGAGCTTGGACAAGAATCCACGTCTCCTGACCCTCCTGTCCAGGACTCTTCCCCACTTCGAACATAATCCACTGACATCTAGACTGACCCCACCTCCAACTCTTCCCAGACCTTTGAATCCTTGACAGGAGCCTTCTCCAGCCCACCCCGATCTGCACTGGGTGATTCAGGAGCTTTCCCTGCAGATGGTCCTTTCTCCTAAAGCTTCCTGGTATCCCCTCCCCATCCATCCAGGACTCATATTTTCCTGGCTCCAGAAGCTGCTCTATCAAGAGACCATAACTGCTGCTATGCCCTTTTTGCTGTGGTTCAACTAGCTCCCTGCAGTTCCAGCGTTCCTGGGGAGGGGGTCATTATTCTCCCTGCTCTTGGGTGGTCTCTTGGCTGCTCCTAGGGCTTCCCACCTATCATGGGCCCAGGCCTACTATCACCCCAGCCTTGAATCTCATCAGTCTCTCCTGGGACCTCATGGACCACTCCCTGCAGACTTCCTCTCTGCTGGGCCCAGGGCCGGTGGAAATAACAATAGCCCAGGTATCACTGGGTTGCTGTGAGGTGTGAATGAGCCAATGCATGATGAGGCATATAAAGCACAGGTAAGTGCAGCATCCACAGACTCTCATGTTACAAGGTGTGTTAGGTGATAATGGCGACCTAAGCACCTGTAGGTCAAAGGGGCAAGAGAGCCAGGAGGACTTTTGGTAATGAGAAGTTATGGGAGCCATGAGGGTTTTAAGCTGGACAAGAACACGATCTTCTGGTTGGCTTCTAGAAAAATGGCAGGGAGCTTGGTGGCTGAGTACTGGAACGCCATGTTGGGCCGCCATCCCTGGACTTGCTGAGCAGTATGGCAGCCAGCTGATGGCCAAGGAAGAAGCACACTGGGACCCAGGCCAGAGCCCCCAGGATGACTTTGTGCATCCCCTGAGCTCCCCAGGCCCCCAGCTTCATCTCTGTCCTCCTCTTTGGAATTGCTGCAGCCCCCAGCCTGCCCCACCCCATCTGGCACTCTCAGACCAAGGTGGACCAAGGCTGTAAAAAGCCAGTGGGTGCTCAGGCCCTGTTTCCACACTTACAGTGACAGGGCGTGTGCTATCTCCCAAACCAGCTCCTGCTATCTCTTCAGAGCCTTGCTCAAAATCATATTTTCATACAGTTAAAATAGTGATGACTAACAGTCTATCATTCAACATTTATTGTGCTCCTTTTGTGTGCCAGGAATTGTTACAAGAGCTTTAATGCTTTAACTCATTCAATTAAATTGAGTTAATTTTCTCATCAATCCTTCAATGTAGGTGCTACAATTCTCACATCCTTATTTAACAGACAGGTCAACTGAAGCACAAGAGGTTAAGTCTCATCTCATAGCCTCCCTTCTGACCTCCATCTTCTCCTGCCTCTCTGAGCCACAGTCTCCCTCCCATCCACCTTTCCACGAAGAACTTATTGGCCTTCTGCCCTCGGGGGCCTTCTGCTCAAGGCTGAGCTCAGCTCAGTCCTGCCCCAGAAATCAAACTTCTCTTTCAAAGTGGGGATCAGCTGCCCTTAACAGTGGCTGCCCCTCTGCACTTTCATACTGTACATCTGCTAACACAGCCTTGGGCTTCGGTGGCTTCCTTTGTGGCTATGTGTCCCTATGTTGTCCCATCTACGATGCTACACCCTGCCCACCCCACCCCACCCAGTCAGCTCAGCCTAACCTGGTCAGCCAGTCACTTAACACCTGGTAACTCAGCTGAATCACACCTCCTAGTGGAGCCCATCCTGGACTCCCAGGCTCCGTCTGCTCTCCCCAAACACACTAAATTCCTTCTCCACAGCATTCATCCCACATAAATGGCTTGACTGAGTTCTCACTTTCTCACCAGCTTGGATGCTCTGTGAGATGAAGACCGAGCCTGTGTTGCTAAACCATTGCATTGCCAGTGCTCACACAGAGCCTGGCACAAACTCAATTCTTGGATTTGTGTTCATGAATGAATGACATATCTGAGGCCCTGCTCTGGGCTGGGCCCTGTGCTGGATGCTGAGAATATGGAGACCAGGAGTAGATGCTGGTGGGGAAGACAGACAAGTAAACAGGTGGTGACAATGAAGGATGAGAAGTGCACTGATGAGGAAGCACAGGGAGCTGTAGGGGTCATTGAGGAGGGGCCCAGGATCCAACCAGAGGACCAGCAGGATAAGGAGTTCACCAGCTGGAGAGTGGTGGTGGAGAGGACTCTGAAACTGGGCTGAATGAATGAATGAATGCGTGGAGACTCTCTCTCCTCCCTAGACCTTCAGCTCCTCAAGGGCAAGGCAGATGTCCTGCACTCCTGTCTCCCCCATGGTGCTTAGAGGAGTGTTGGGTCCCTGCTCTGCATTCAAAGAATGGTTTTAGTTGATTGATTTTCCTTCCCTCCTTGGAATATGGCTGGTCTGACACACTCCTCACTGTGTTGCTTGTGCTCTTTTCTCGCAGCCTCTGCTTCAGTTCCTTGCCCAGAAAAGCTTTCCACCTGAGCTATAATCTCCCCCTCCCACCCTCTCCATGGTTCCACATCCCTCACCTTCTCTGCTCAGCCCACTCACCTGGCTCTGACCGTCTCAATGCGTGGGTGCCAGCGTGTACCCTCTTCACATGAGATTTGTTGATTTCATAACCATAAATAGATGAAACATTCTGAATACTTCCCTATGCGAGTAGAATTGGGGGAGTGATAACATAATGAAAAGACCTTAAGAGAAAGAAAACAGCCTGCTAAGACGCAGCCTTTGCACAAACCAACTCTACATGAGGATTATACTTTCACTGCAGACCAGTGGACCCTAGACCCAGGACTGGGGAGGTACTTGGGAATCTGTTAGAAAACTTTCACATTGTTTCAAACTCATGAATTCAAAAGAACAATCTAGTTAAAAGTACAAAGAAGTAGAAATCGGGAAACTTGTGTTCTAATTCCAGATTTATCTAATTCTAGCTGTGTGACCCTGGACAAGTTACTAAACCTCTCTGAGAAAGTGTAAAGAAATTCTCCCCCTGGGTTAAACTAGAGGCTCCAGAAGACCAGAGACACCACAGTACTGTTATTTTTCTCCCACCAGGACATTTATTCTTCCTATTAATACCTTAATTACCACCCAAAATGCAGTTTTGAGGCTGAGGTTGGGATAGGGATGGAATGGAATGATCTAACTCTTCATTAATAAATCCAATTCATGTTGTCAAGGGAACAGGATGTGGAGTAACCCTTCTGCATAGGGAGGCTACAGAGGGGCTAGAAGCTTATAAAAAGCCTAGCCCATAGGGCTTCCCAATCTCTTCACTCTTAAGGAGTACATCCTCTACTATAAAAGACAGCAAACTTTCTGTAAAGGGTCAATTAGTAAATATTTTAGACTTTCAGACCATATGGTCTCTGTTGCAACTGTTCAATTCTGCCTTTGTAAGGTGAAAACAGCCATCGACAACATATAAACAAACGGAGGTGGCTCCATGCCAGTAAAACTTTATTTGCAAAAACACTCAGTGAACTAGATTTGGTATGCAGGTCAGAGTTTGCAGACTTCAACTCTACCCTATGGTGCAAGAGAAGGAGCCTGGGCTGGGGGGCAAGAACTAGCCTTAAAGCCCAGTGTCACCAATAACTTGCTGTGTGACTTTGAGTAAGTCATTGTCTCTGAGCTTCAGTTTCACTATCTATCAAATGAGCATTATAATATCAGTCAGATTTGTCATGAGAATGGGTCTAACATGTCAGAGCAAACCTGAAGTCTTTTCATCCCTCTGGTCCATAACTTCAAGTAGAGATAACCACCCTCCTTCGGCCATGCCCTTACCTGCTGAGGGTAGTGGCAGCCTGCTGGAAGGGGAGAGGTGAGTCAAATTCTTGGTCTGGCTTTCCAGCCTCCAGCCCTAAGTGACCCCATTTCAGCAGCAAGCCAAGCATAGGAGGAAATGAGGAATCCCTTCCTTTCCACCGTTCAGTCATTTGGCAGGAGGCTACAGTTCACTTGAGAAAGTGATGTGGCTGTAGTGGCTGGTGGCCAGGCTTTAGAGGAGGCACTTGAGACTCAGACTAGAACTAGAGTTATAAAAGTTGATCTTCATTGCTCCCCTAGATATTCACCTATGGCCCTGGGGTCAAAGTCAAGTAGCCACCACACCTGTGGTCTGGTGGTCACTTGCAGCATGACCAGTTGCCTTAATGGATCCGTCTTGAACCATCTTGTCTACCTGTCTGGCCACCATTAAGATCTTTCATCCTTTGGCATCTTGTCACCTGTTCTGAAGACCTGTCAAGTGATTCATTCATTCATCAATTCATTCCCTTTCCCTCTCTTCCCCCTACTCTCTCCTTCCTTCCCTCCTCTCTCTTTCTCCATCTCATAAACACATTTGTCCAGGGCAAGATAGGATCCACTTTGACAGTCCTCTGTTAAGATTCTTGCCCCAAGTCACCAGAAAATCAGCCCTAACTAGAAGTCTCCATTGCTGTTTTAAAGAAGCAGACTCCCCACTCACCCTCCAGCTCCCTCCCAGGAAGTCATCCTCCCTGAAATCTCTAGAAAAGATTTACCTCCTCTACTCTGTAGAGAGTGAGGGGTGATGTCCCTCCAGGTCCCCAATAAAGCCATATAAGACAGAACAAGGGATCTCACTGCCTGTTCTTGCTATAAAAATCCCTTTTTCGGAAAAAATAATAAAGAAAGAAATCAGCCAATCCCTTCTCGATGCCATCACCTCTTCTTGGTGATTTTTCGGGGAAGGAGTGGGCAGGGTTGCCATGGCAACAGATGCGAGCTTGTCTCAGTAAAGAAGGGACCTTGATATTTTTTCTCTCTCTTTCTCTCAGTTGTGTATGTGTCTATGAGTGTGTGTGTGCACGCGCTGCGCATGCCTATGCCCACACCAGGAATTTTTTTTAGACCCAAAGAAAGCCCTTCTTTTCCCTCAATTCCCCAAATATGGAGAGATGGAAAACTACTTACTCCTTCAGGCCAGGGACGATTCAGGATGGTTCAAGAGAAAAGGGAGAGATCCTATGGGGCTCCCTTCCTCTGTCTTTTAGCTAGAGATTGCACACAACAGAGACCTTCACAAGTGGTTGGGGGCCAGGACTGGAAAGGAGGGAAGGTGCTGGGTTGAGAGAGGTGATTAAGGCATAAATTGTGCAAGAGCCCAACAACTGCCATCTGAGAGAGCAACAGAAGTTGCATTGAGGCTAAGGATGCATGCAAATCCACACACACCATTGGATGCTGAGAGAGAAAGGCATAGAGCCGACTCAGATGTGGACACAAACACACACATGGATAGGGAAGCACACAGAAAGCTGCAAACATATAAACACATACAGGCACAAACAGAACTACACAGAACACAGAAAGTCATAGGCATTTTTTTTATAAAGACAGGTATAGATGCAGGCATAGGCAAATGCACAGATTTAAAGGGATATAGATACACAGCTACAAAGACATATGGAGACACACAGAGACAAATACGCCATGATCAAATGGACAGAGAGACACACATGCACATTCTCACAGACTGGCTCCCTTCTTTCAACTGCCCAAGCACCCTGAGCAGCAGTGATAGCTGGGAACGCTGCAGGCTCACAGAGAGGGTTTGAGTGGGTGACCCCTACTCCCCCCATTCCTTCTACAAACTCACCCCAAAGCCCCTCTCTCAATTCACTCCCTTGCCCACTCTTCCATAGCCGATGGGCTCTATTACCTCCCCCATCTTGGATTTCCAATTCTTAGCCTATTTTGCTGCTGCTGCCTGCTGCTTGGGGAGGGGTGTGTGTGTGTGTGTGACTCAGCCAGGCCAGGATGACTCATACTGCCAGTATTTTTAGCAGCAGCCAGGAGCTCTCTAGCGTGCCAGCCACCCCCCTCCTCCTGCTTGCTATTTTGGAACCATCACTGGTGATATAAATAGCTCCTCTCCCACGGCCTGAAGCTGCTGCCAAGCTATTTTTGGTTCTTCACAGTTAAAAATAGTGTCATGGAGGTAGGAGGCAAGGGGAGTGGGAGCTGGCCTGGGGAGAGAAGACATTGGGGGCATACAGAGCTTCTCAACTTGAGTAAGAGTGGGCAAGCTAGTATAAGCCCTTCTGTGCCCCTTCCCTTTTCCCTTTCTAGACCGTTCTTCCCTTCCAGAGTGCCTTCCCCTCCAGTCCATTCTCTTGGAAAAATCCAAGGGCTTTTCCCTTGAGCCCAGTAACTCCCTTCTTACTTCACTCCTACAGCTCAGAAATCTTGCCCCTCGCCTGCAACTCACTACCCTACTGACCCTCAGAGGAGAAGGGGACAGTCAATCGGGGTCTCATTGGGAGGCATATATAGACTCAAGCTCTACTTTAATGTCCCAGCCAGACCATGATCAATATGGCATACCAGGTGATAATTCAGGACCACGGACAGCGGGAAGGGACCCATTCTTTCACTGCGGATCTGCTCAGCTTGCTGGAGACCAGCTAGACCCAACAATTAGGCACCTCTTATCCTGGAGAGGAACACTGAGAATATCTCTCAGTCAAGGGTAATGCACCAGTGAGTGACGAAAACAGGAACATTGACCTGAATTTTCATACAGGAAGTGGGCCTAAAGATCAAGGGCTTGTCCAAACAGAAGCTTGAGTGAGGAGTAGATGGGTACATCAGGGGTCAGATAGAGGTGAAAGTGGAACGGAGACATACTGTCTGAGGGAACCATTTTTCTGTCACTGAGGCAAATAGGGCTAGAGATAGTGGCAAGCAGACAGACATACCCTTCCTTCCATCTCAGTTGTTGCACTGAATACAGTATGGTTGGTGTGGATGGCCCCAAACTCCACCAAAATACACAAGAGGTTAAGACTGGGACTCCAGAGATCCTCTTTTTTGACAGCCTTCTCCTCAGCTTTCTCTCCTCCCATTCTGCCTCTCTTACCACCACCTTTTTCATGAGAAATGAAGATTTCCTTGACCCCAAATTTTGCTTCTTGCTGTCAAAGCTTATCCCCATCCCTCCTATGTGATTTTATACAAGGGGGCCAATCCCTTTCCCCCAAATTTTGATTGGCCTAATTCCCAGCCCCTCAAATAACTTCACACATACTCCTACCCCACAGAACTCAATTTCAGATAAAATGTCCCCTAACCCATTTCTTTCTCCTTTTATGAGCTCCAGGGGGAAACAAAGGCACCCTTCACCCCCTAGAGAGGGATCATCTGTGCTAAAAAGAGGAAAAGGAAAGAAGGAAATAGGGCAAAAGCGACATGATGTGGAGACAAAATTTACAAAGAAAAGAAGAGACTCTAGAGAGCAGAAGGGTAACGTTTTGAGGGTAGAGGGCGCACAAAGCTGAGACAGACCACCTACTAGGCAGTGAGATAAAGAAACTAGTTATGGCGGAGGGAGGGGGGATGTGGAGAGTTGAAGGTGGAGAGACAGCGTGGAGTCCTACCGCCGATGATGGGGAGGAGGTTGAGGGGAGTGTGGAGGACAGTCTGACGAAGTTAAGGGGTCCTTGGTAGGTGCATGGGTTGCGCGGAGGGTTCAGGACGGCCCCTTCGCTTCTTTGCTGCTTCTCCATCTTCCCCGCTGGAGGCAGGGGGGAGCCCTCCCGAGCTGTGCGGAGGCAACCAGGCCCCGCCCGCCGCCGCCGCCGCGGCAGCCGCCGGAGGATTCCTGTCCTAATATGGAGCTGGGATTCCCCCGGCCCCGCCCCCGCCCCCAGCCCGCAGGGAGACCGAGGCTTGCAATGGGTGTGTGTGTGGGGGTGGGGGTGGTGGGAAACCTCTGGCTTTGGGGGATGGCAGTGGGGGATGGGATACTTAGGTGTAGACCCAGATCCTCACCAGGCCCTGGGACCCTGCCTCAGTTTCCTCAGTCAGTGGCTGAGGTTAATTAGCTGACAGAAACGAAGAACACTGCAGACTGCTGCGTTTGTGTGGTGTTCTTATTTTTGGCTATGAGAAAATAGAACCAAGGCCAAATTCAGTTGGTCCCTTTCCTTCAGGACCTCAGGACCCTTTCCCACCCTTTCTAGGGACTTAGACCCCCTTCCACGAAGCTCCCCCTGCTAAATCGCCAATGCCCGAGTTTAGAAAAGGGGGTGGGATTTGTTCTTTGAAAGTGACTAAGGGAATCCTAGACTGAGTAATCCCTAGAGAGAAACTCCAGCTGTGACATATCTCACAAAGGCCAAGGAAGGTCCTTCTCCCCCTTTAGACGAAAATGAACTATGACAAATAGGGAGGGGCAGTTTGTGGACGACCCTGCTCTTCCCCATTCACTTATCTCCTTGAAAAAAGTCAATGTCGGAACCAGTGCCTCTCTGCCCTCTGCAGACTCTCCTGCCAGAGGCTTCAGACCGCCTCAACCCTTGTCCTGTCCCTTCCCTCAACTGACCGCATTTGGACACTTGGGTCCCTGCACCCCCTTTCAGGCCTTCCTAATGCAGCACTTGCCTCTCGGCTCAGCTGCCGCCAGCCGTGGCCCCCTCCGCAGCCTCCGTTCTCCCCCTCCCTTCGGCACCCCTCCCGCTCGCGTTCTACGTCATGAGATGACGTCGGAAGCCAGGGAGGGAGGAGGAGCGCAACCCCCCCTCCCAAAGCCAGCAGCTCCCGCTGCAGCTTGCTTAGCCCAGCCTCCCGCTCTCCCGCCCCCTCTTTCTCTAAAGCGAGCCCCCCACGCCTGACAGGAGCTATATAAGGCGGAACGAGGCAGGCTAGGGGGGCAGAGCAGCCGAGCGGAGCCCAGGAGAGGAGAGAGAGAACCTGAGCGAGAAACGGGGAAGCAAAGAGGAGGAAGCCACCGGTGCGTCGGGACAGGAACGCAGGTGTTCGGAGCGCCCGAGCTGGAGCTCCGCAGCCGCTAGTCATGTACCGCTCCACCAAGGGCGCCTCCAAGGCGCGCCGCGACCAGATCAACGCTGAGATCCGGAACCTCAAGGAGCTGCTACCACTTGCCGAAGCAGACAAAGTTCGGCTGTCCTACCTGCACATTATGAGTCTTGCCTGCATCTACACTCGCAAGGGCGTCTTCTTCGCTGGAGGTGAGCAAACTGGGGCTGCCGGAGACCGGAGCTGGCGCGCACCGGGGACAGTAAAGCTGAGGGAACCCTCTGGGACTGCCGCAGGTCTAGGGCAGCGTGTCGGCGAGCTGGGGTGAGAAGGGACTTTGAGAACTTAGGACTTCCTACTTTTCCTTCTGAGTTCTGTCCAAACCCCATCTTAGTTCTGGATGAGGGTTAGAGAGCCTGGATAGTGTGCCTGGTTCCAGACTTAAGGGAGGAGAGCCAGGGCAGAATGGCCCCAGTCCCTACCAGCGCAGAGGTGCTCCGGGAGCCAGGGAAGGGAAGCCCAGAAGTTGTAGGGACGGAGACGCCAAACCCTGAAGAAGCACAGCAGCTCTTCTAGGTACTGGAAGGGCTCTTCCGCAGCTGTTGATGCTCTGTCCGCGGTGCTGACAACACTGCCGGGCGTGCAAGGCGCTGCCCGCGGTGCTGAACGCTCTACCAGCATTTGGAATGCTGTCCGTGGTTCTGAAATTCAGACCAGCCGTAGCCCCGACTTAAAGTCGAAGGGCTCGCTGGCTGGGAGATCCTGCAACAGGTTCCCCTGGCGAGAGTTGCGGGCATCAGGTCAACAGGTGTGTGCAGAGGCAGGTTCATGAGAAATTACTCTGGATTTTCTGAAACTTAGTCCATGTCTTTCTCACTTCTGTTTTGCTTCCCAGTGTGACTCCAGACTCACCATATCTTCTCACCCTGCAGGCACTCCTCTGGCGGGCTCCACAGGGCTTCTCTCAGCTCAAGAGCTTGAAGACATAGTGGCAGCACTACCTGGCTTTCTGCTTGTGTTCACAGCGGAGGGAAAGCTGCTATATCTCTCTGAGAGTGTGAGCGAGCACCTGGGCCACTCCATGGTGAGTGCTAAGGGTACTTTCAGCCTGGGCTGGGGCTCAGATGGGGACACGATGAGCTTTCCACTTCTGAGAATCTGAGAATTACTGCAGAGGGGGTGGCTATACCCTACAAGATGCTATGTGCCAAGGATTGGCTATTGCTGCCTTCACTAATGATCATCTTTTCTTTACCTTTCTCCAGGTGGACCTAGTTGCCCAGGGTGACAGTATCTATGACATCATTGACCCAGCTGACCACCTAACTGTGCGCCAGCAACTCACTCTACCCTCTGCCCTGGACACTGGTAAGAAATTCCTTCTCCCTTCCTCAATCCAATATCCCTCCTGCTATCCTGCTCCTTCCCACTTGCCATCTCTCTCAGTCATTCACCCTCTCATCAGATTTTCTCTTCACTCACACAGATCGCCTCTTCCGCTGTCGCTTCAACACATCCAAGTCCCTCAGGCGCCAGAGTGCAGGCAACAAACTGGTGCTTATTCGAGGCAGATTCCATGCTCATCCACCTGGGGCCTACTGGGCAGGAAATCCTGTGTTCACAGCTTTCTGTGCCCCACTGGAGACAAGACCTCGCCCTGGCCCTGGCCCTGGCCCTGGCCCTGGCCCTGCCTCCCTCTTCCTGGCCATGTTCCAGAGCCGTCATGCTAAGGATCTTGCCCTACTGGACATCTCTGAGAGGTAAGCCCAGAGTGTTCAGATCCCAGGAAAAAGACAGGTCAGAGGTGAGGGGACCCTAGATTCTGGAGTCAGGGGCAGGGAGGATTGGATCTAAAGGGGCAGAGAAATTTGGAGGGAGTGAGATGCCTGGGTATCAAGTGGAAAAACAGAAAGCTGACCTCACCCTTTCCACCTCCCCCAGTGTCCTAATCTACCTGGGCTTTGAGCGCAGTGAACTCCTCTGTAAATCATGGTATGGACTGCTGCACCCTGAGGACCTGGGCCACGCTTCTGCTCAACACTACCGCCTGTGTGAGTGTCCAGAGAGGCTGGGGACAAGACAGGGATCTGGGAAGAGGCATAAGAAACTTGACCAAGAAGGGCTGTGATCAAGACTGATATTGGGGAGATATCAGAGGCCAATAGTTTTGGGTACTATAGGGAGAACATTAGGGTGAGGAGTCAAGGTGAGAATAGAATCAGAACTGGCGGGCTCTGAGTGGTGAGGTCAAGGTAGGGAGTTGAATGGTACAGGTTAGGGTAGTCAGAAAAGAGGATGTCATGTATACCCAAGTTTAATGGAGAGGTCAGCAGGGGGTTGGAATTTAAGTTGTGTTGCCTGATGGGTGTCCTAATTCTGCATCTCTTCTTTCCCCTCAGTGGCTGAGAGTGGAGATATTCAGGCAGAGATGGTGGTGAGGCTGCTGGCCAAGACTGGAGGCTGGGCATGGATTTATTGCCTTTTGTACTCAGAAGGCCCAGAGGGTCCCATCACTGCCAATAACTACCCAATCAGGTGAGCTGCAAGGCAGGGGCCTGGGAGGCAGCTGAGGTGGACATGGAGGAGATACAAATCAGAGAACTTCTCTGGGAATGGACACCAAACCTTACCGGCTGCTTCTTCTCTTCTCTCCAGTGACACGGAAGCCTGGAGCCTCCGCCAGCAGTTGAATTCTGAAGACACCCAGGCAGCCTATGTCCTGGGTGCCCCGGCCATGCTGCCCTCATTTCCTGAGAATATCTTCTCTCAGGAGCAGTGCTCCAGCCCTAATCCACTCTTCAACATGGGGCCTCCCAGAAGCACCAATTTCCCCAGTGCTCCTGAGTTGGGTGCTGTCTCAACATCAGAAGAGCTTCCCCGACCCCCCAAAGAGCTGGGCTTCAGCTATGTGACATTCTCATCTGGCTCTGAGCCTTCTCTTCAAGCAGACCTGAATAAGGATTTTGTGTGCACCCCACCCTACACACCCCACCAGCCAGGAGGCTGTGCCTTCCTCTTCAGCCTCCATGAGCCCTTCCAGCCGCACTTGCCCACTCCATCCAGCTCTCTCCAAGAACAGCTGACTCCAAGCACCACGACCTTCTCTGATCAACTAACGCCCAGCAGTGCAACCTTCCCAGATTCACTCACTAGCCCACTACAAGGCCAGCTGACTGAAACCTCAGCCAGAAGCTATGACGATCACTTGACTCCCTGCACCTCCACCTTTTCTGACCAGCTGCTTCCCAGCACTGCCACCTTCTCAGAGCCTCTGGGCAGCCCTGCCCATGAGCAACTGACTCCTCCAAGCACAGCATTTCAAGCACACCTGAACAGCCCCAGCCAAACTTTCCCAGAGCAACTGAGCCCCAATTCCACCAAGACTTACTTCGCCCAGGAGGGATGCAGTTTTCTCTATGAGAAGTTGCCCCCAAGTCCTAGCAGCCCTGGTAATGGGGACTGCACACTCCTGGCCCTAGCTCAGCTCCGGGGCCCCCTTTCTGTGGATGTCCCCCTGGTGCCTGAAGGCCTGCTTACACCTGAGGCCTCTCCAGTCAAGCAGAGTTTCTTCCAGTATTCTGAAAAGGAGCAGAATGAAATAGATCGTCTCATCCAGCAGATCAGCCAGTTGGCTCGGGGCATGGACAGGCCCTTCTCAGCTGAGGCTGGCACAGATGAGCTGGAGCCACTTGGGGGGCTGGAGCCCCTGGACTCCAACATTTCCCTGTCGGGGGCTGGCCCCCCTGTGCTCAGCCTGGACCTGAAACCCTGGAAATGTCAGGACCTGGATTTCCTGGCTGACCCTGATAACATATTCCTGGAAGAGACACCCGTGGAAGACATTTTCATGGATCTCTCTACCCCAGACCCCAGTGGGGAATGGAATTCAGGGGATCCTGAGGCAGCGGTCCCAGGAGGGGCCCCATCGCCTTGCAACAACCTGTCCCCAGAAGACCGCAGCTTCCTGGAGGACCTGGCCACATATGAAACCGCCTTTGAGACAGGTGTCTCAGCATTCCCCTACGATGGGTTTACTGATGAGTTGCATCAACTCCAGAGCCAAGTTCAAGACAGCTTCCATGAAGGTGAGTCCAGCCAAAATGTTCAAGAACTCAAGCCTGTCCTGCCAATGAGACGCTGGGTAGAACTAGACAAGAAAATTCTCCTCTATGTACCTCAGTTTTATTAGTGCTGTATAGGGTAGCAATGAGATAAGAACTAATGAAAAATAACATGGAGTTTCTGAACAAGTAGGCCTAGGGGCAGAGGTTGGTGGTGTGGGATAAAATATAAGAGAATCTTGGGTAATGGTCTGTGCTTCTTAACTCTATGAGGGACCTATATAAGCCATCCCCACCCCATTTTACAGATGAAGACAATCAAGGTCCCAGAGTTAAAGAAATTTGCCTAAGGTTACACAACAAGTTGTTGGAAGAGGGACTAGAGCTCTATCTAAGTATTCTTGCCCCTTAATACAGAGCAAGAGTTTATAGAAATTTGGGAGAGTGGGACTCAGCCCCTGGCCCCATTCGAGGGTCTCTACTATGGTTGCATCCTTTTCAAAACCACAGCCATAGTTTCACTCCATTCATCCAAATTGCTCCTTTATCTGCTGAGCTTCTGGTGATCATTCAGTCACTGGACCAACTTACTTGTAGTCCATAATATGTGCCAACAGTGCACCACATCCTCAGCCTATCTTTCTTGATAGACTTAACTAACTATTCTCTCTCTCTCTCTCTTTCTCTGCAGATGGAAGTGGAGGGGAACCAACGTTTTGAATAAGTCTGTGACTTAACGTCGTCAAGTATGGCATATTGTCATCAAGACGTGGAGCCGCTCTCCACCCCCCGGGATTGTTGGGGGGGATTCTGGGGGCCAGAGGGGAATAGATCTGATTCCCCAGGCCCTATGGGATTTGGGGGGGGAGGTGGGAGGGCAAGGGAGGGGAGCTTCTTTTTAAAATTTAGAGACATCAAGCTATCCCAGTTTCCATTTCAATCTGTATTCACTCGTAGTGAGTTTCCTTGAATGGGATTTCAAGCGGAGAACGGGGGAGTCTCACTTCCCCACCCCGCGCTGCCCCATGGGCCTGGGCCAGTTCTCCACTCCTGGGGGCCAAGCCACCCCTGGGCCTTGGTGGGGGAAAGGCAGTGCCCACCCCGGGCCAGCCTGTGCCCTGAGGGGCCCTTGACACCCACGTAGAATTCTCTACACACCAGTAACGGGATTTCAATTCCGATGGACTCTGCCGCCCCGGCGGCCCTTCTTGTGACTTTTGCGCCCCGCACCTGGGGTGGGGAGCGCGAAGACACGCTACGTTCCTTTCCGATGGAGGAAGGCAGACCTGCCGCCGTCACACGTGTGCTTTCACGAGTGCGTGTACCTGGTGCGGGACTCACCCGGCTGCCAGACTGCCTGGGCCTGCCCAGGTGGCCACCTCGTGGTGCTGCGGTGACTTTGTAGCTAACTTTATAATAAAGTCCAGTTTGCCTTTTTGGTATCCCTAGTGTCATGCACTGCTGTGGAAAGGGAAGGATGGGGACTTGAGAAGGTTGGGAGGCCCCGACAGGAGCCTGGAGGCCAAGAGTTAAAGACTGGATCTGCTGACAGCCCTGGCATTTCATTCATTCTTCGTTCACTCAACCTGTGAGTGTTAAGTGCGTGGCCCACCTTGTGCTAGAAACTGAGTCTGGAGCTGAAACAGATGCTAAATCTTGGTTTCAAGATGCTTTGGCATCCAATGCTAAAGGGTACTGGAGTCTCCTCTCTGCTCCAGGCTTGCAGTGCTTCCAGTGTGGGAGGGAGCAGACGGGCCTGGGGATGTGGAGGGGATTCAGCTTGGCATTTTTCTGGACATGAATTTGAAGTTTCAGGATATGAGTTTCTTTCTTCATTCTGGCCCTAAAGGCAAGCAGCTGGATCTTCTCTTTGGAAACAATAAGCACCTCTGTGGTCCTTGTATGGGGCTTTCAGCTAACATACACTTTTATATCACTTATTCACTGCAGCAAAGCCTCTGGACAGGTGTATTAGCACCATTTCACTGATGAGGAAACAGGATCCAGGTAAAAAGTGATTTGCCCCCTCAGTTAGTAACAGGCACAGGTGGGCAACGTATCCACGCCATCTGTGTCCAAGCCCTGGTCTGTCCCCTCTGCCCCAAAGCCCATGAATCATCATCTCAAGTCATCCTGTCCCAGATTACCCAAGAGGGCAGGCTTGGGCTGGTGCAGGGGCTTCTTCCCTTCCAGGTCTGTGAGCTAGAGCGGACCCCAAACTTCTGAGCAGAATGTAATAACTTAATAGACCAAGAGAAAAAGTTTCCAACAGTATGTTCCTCCAAGATCGAGGGCCAAAAACCACAAGGTATGGTGGGGGCAGAAATGCAAATTAGGAGCCAGATAGACCTGGATTCAAATTCCCCCTCCACCAACTATTTGCTGAGTGGAACCTGAGACTCGGTTTTTATTTCACAGGTGAAATGGGGCTGAAAGAAATGGGATCGACCTCCCAAAGATGCTGCTAGGACTTGAGGGGGATCTCTTTATAAGCTGAGGAGCACAAGAAAAATACTGTATGATATCACTTACATTGCGGAATCTAAAAAAAGAAAAAGACAAACGAATTTATTTACAAAAGAGAAACGGACTCACAGAAATAGAAAACAAACTTATGGTTATGGAGGTGGGGGGAAGGGGTAAATTGGGAGTTTGAGATCTGCAGATACCAACTAATATATATATAATAAATAAACAACAAGTGTATGCTGTATAGTACAGGGAACAACATTCACTATCTTGTAGTAATTTATGGTGAAAAAGAATATGAAAACGAATATATGCATGTTCCTATATGACTGAAGTATTGGGCTGTACACCAGAAATTGACACAACACTGTACACTGACTATACTGCAATAAAAATACATAAAAAATAATAATTATAAAGCGAATTAGAAGATGCGGGAGACCTGGGAAATTTTAAAATACTAAAAAATTAAAAAAAATAAAGTCAATTAGAAGGCAACGGTGATCACAAAGATTTACAACAAGTTTCTTTCTCAAGGAGAGGAAGGAAACTCCAGGCCCCAGTCTGCTCCCACCAACAGTGAAATATGGGGGCTGGATTCTAGGAGCAGAGAATACAACAAACCTCCTCTCACTCCAAATTCTCCAGCACTGGGGCTGTGTCCTTCAGAGGTCCTATGGGAGGGATAACATTCCAGGGACCTGTCACCCCTTTTCCACCTTGGATGCATCCTTGGGTGGAACAGGAGGGTGCAGTCTTGCCCTCTGCCTTCCTGTGCATCTGATCTTCAACTTGAACAAAGAACTGGACTGCAAGCCCCAAGAGGCTTCTGTCTAAGCTCTGTCCCTCACTAGTGCTGAGCACAGAGCCAGACACAGAGCAGGTACATTAGAATTTTTTTTTCTTTTTTCTTTTTCTTTTGTGGGGGAGGGAACTAGTGTTTTTAAAATTTTATTTGTTACTGGAGGTGCTGGAGATTGAACCTAGGACCTCATGCATGCTGAGCATGTGCTCTACCACTGAGCTACACCTTCCCCCCACATTAGAAATATTTTATTGAGAAGACCACTTCTGAAGATCAGCCCAAGGATTTGCGTGGAGAGTCACCAATTTCTACCACAAAAACTTTGTTCCTAAGTTCCCAAGAGGGTTAAGGATTGTAACTCTCAGCTTTGAATCTTAAGTGACCAAAGCTCAAGAGACACACATTGGAGTCCCATCTAAAAACCTCCCTGGTGGAACCCTCCTACACTGTTGGTGGGAATGTAGTTTGGCGCAGCCAATATGGAAAACAGTATGGAGATTTCTCAAAAAAGTAAAAATAGACTTACTATATAATCCAGAAATCCCAGTCCCGGGCGTATATCTGAAGAGAAGGCTAATTTGAAAAGACACCTGCACCTCAATTTTCATAGCAGCACTCTTTACAATAGTGAACACATGTAAACAACCTAAATGTCCATCGACAGATGACTGGATAAAGAAGTTGTGGTATATTTATACAATGGAATACTACTCAACCATAAAAAGAATTAAAAATGCCATTTGCAGCAATTTGGATGTACTTAAATACTGTCATTCTAAGTGAAGTAAGCCAGAAAGAGAGAGAAAAATACCATGTGATATCAGTTGTATGTAGACTCTAAAACAAAAGAAAAAAGAAGACACTAATTAACTTATCTACAAAACAGAAACAAACTCACAGACATAGAAAACAAATTTATAGTTATCAGAGGGGTGGGGAGGAAAGAGGGTGCGAAGGGGTAAACTTGGAGTTTGAGATTTGCAGATTCTAACTACTATATATAAAATAGATAAACAACAAGTTTCTTTTGTATAGCACAGGGAACTATATTCAATATCTTGTAGTAACCTGTAATGAAAAAGAATATGAAAACAAATATATGTATGTATATGTATGACTGAAATATTATGCTGTCCAACAGAAATTGACACAACATTGTAAACTGACTATACTTCAATAAAAATAATTAAAAATTTTAAAATTGAAAATAAAATAAAATAAAATAAAACATCTCTGGTGGTCATCAAAAAAGGGAAGTCTGAAAAGCTGAAACAGCCAACAGCCAAGAGAAGCCTAAGGAAACACCACGATGAAATATAATGTATCCTGGATAGAGTACTGGAACAGGAAGAGGACTTAGGCTAAAAATGAAGGAAACTGAATCAAGTATTGACTTTAGTTAATAATAACGTATCAATCTTTGCTCATCGTGACAAATGTATCATATAAGTGTCCGATGTCGATAACAGGGAAGATAAAAGGTATGGAGTATATAGAAACTACACTATTTTTCACAACGTTTCCGTAAATCTAAATCTATTCTGAAATTAAAAGTTTCTTTAAAAAGTAAAACTAAATAAATGAACATTTTAAAAATAAAAGATATGTAAGAAAAAAGGAACATCTCGCTGGTGTGTGGTGGTGGTAGTAGGTGATAGTAGAATGTGCATTTTTATGAGAAGGCATCTGGACTTTCAGAACCAAGGATGCCAGGAGCCAAGTCCCAGTTAGAGATAAAAATTAGAAGAGCCAGTGGCTCCACCTGCTGGATAGAGAAGTATCTGCTTCTGTTCCTCTCTGGCAAGGTCCGTATGGCTCAGAGCATCATAGCTTAGAACAGATAGATAAACTGAGGTCGGGAGAGGAAAGGATTTGCCCAATAACACTCCTAGAGTCAGTGCAGAAGCCAAATCTGACCTTCATCCAGTTTCCTTCCCACAAATACCAGATTCTGCTGTGGGAGCAGAATGTAGGAGAAAGGGCTCAAGTTTTGGGTCATAAAGACTGACCTTAAATGCTGCCTTGGCAGCCTTATTTTTTAATGTGGTAAATATTTTCAATATCTACACATGCCAGGAACTGTTATGGGTGCTGGGGATGCAGCAGTGAACAGAACAGACGAGGTCCCTGGGCTCACAGGGCTTACATTCTAGTTGTGGGGAGACATAACAAAATGCAAACAGTCTCGAAGGAGGGTTTGTTTGTGTAGTCAGTTTACAATGTTGTGTCAATTTCTGGTGTATAGCATAACATTTCAGTCATACATATACGTACATATATTCCTTTTCATATTATTTTTCATACTGTAGTATGTGCAGTAAGGGACAGAGCCAGGATACTGTGGTAGAGAACCACAGCTCTGGTTTAGAGTGTCCTAATTTAGAGGGAGGTGTCGGGAAGCCCTTTCTAAGGAAGCAACATTGAGCTAAGACCTGAAAGATGAGAAACAAGAATAAGAATGTTCCAGGCCAAAGGAAAGCAAGAGCAGAGGTACTTAAATGAGAAAAGCTTTGACCTTTTAAGGACTAGCAAGGAAATCAGTGTGGCTGGATCAAGGCCAGCAAGAGGAAGACTGGTTGGAGAAGAGGGGTAAGATTACTCGGGGCTTTTCACCGTGATAAGAAACTCAGATTTTATTTTACGTGCAATAGGAATCCATTGACAAGATTGAAGAAGGGGAATGACATGATCTGATTCACCTGTTTAAGCCATCCCTCTGACCGTGTGTGGAGACAAGACTGGAGGAGGCAGGAGCGGAAGCTAAGAGACCAGCTGGGCTTCTGCAGTGATCCAGGCAAGAGGCGATGAGAGCTATTGCCAGACATGGATTGGGGGAAGTGACTGGATTTGGAACACTTTGGACACAGAACTAATGTGATTTGCTAATGCGCTTAGAGTGGGGTGAGGAAAAGAGAGAAGTGTTGTGTCTCTGACTTAAGTAACCAGGTGAAGCATTGCTGTTTATTTAGACTGAGATGAGGTGAACAGCAGGACTTTTGTAGTGTTGTCTGGCACCTGGAAGGACGAATTCAAAGCCTCTCTGGATGAGGGCATATCTATCTTAGGCCTCAAGGAGCTTACATAAGTAATGTGTTACAGGCATTGAGCAGGATGCGACCAAAGATAACCAGACACACAATGAGGCAAGACAATATGAGCAAGAACTAGCAACAGACAAACCTAGTACGTATATTGGAATAGGCAGTCACTGATTTTAAAACAACTATATTTTGTTGTATTTAAAGAAATAAATTCCAAAGTCAAGAACATCTACAGGGAACATGAAATGATAACAGTGATAAAGCAGACCTGAAAAAGAACCAATAGAACCTCTAGAAAGAAAAAAAATGAAAATTGAAATTTAAAACTCAATTGGAAAACAACTGGAAATGGAATATTGGAAGAGTCAGCACATACTAGAGCCATATCAAGATTTATTTTTTGGCCAACGATTATAAAACAATGTGCTGAGTGGCCCATTTGTACATTGTCTGAAAACCAACTGTCTGTGATTTGGTTTTTTTAATGTATCATGTACTAGGCCAAATTTTAGTGAAAGTGCACAATCTAAAATATTATTTTCTAAAAAAATTATTTTCTACTTCAGTTATTTCAGCACTTGAAGGAAAGAAAATCACACTATTGATACAATGAACACATAATTTTAAAAAAGTCAGTATTTGAAGAAAAAGTTGTGGGCATATACTGCATATGAAATATAGTTGTCATTTACAGTGGCAGTTACTTATGTGTAATGGTTTATTACACAATGTTCCATTGTGATAATCAGAGAAACATTAATTAGCTATAAAATTCATACTGCCAAAGACTTCATAGAGCTATAGAAACAACAAGAACTAGATGAACTGAAATTCCAGAGAGGAAAGAGCCCTTCCTGTGTGAACTGATGATCACAGTCATCTTCCTCCCTGGAGACATCTTCCTATTCTGGATGCATGCTGGTTGGGTTAAGTCCAGGCAGAGGGAACCGATTGAGAGTGAGCTTTGGGTGGTCATGAGGAGCTGTTATTAATAGACTGGAACTCCCAAATGCATGGTCTGTTTTCACCCACAGAACATTTGCTAAATTCTGGAACGGTACAGGAGACTGGGAGGCTGAGATGAAAGCTAAAAGGCAACCAAGAATCTCCCATAGTCTCGCGGTACTAAAGGGAAAAAACCCTTAAGAAGAAGAGAGCCTGCCAAAAACTCTTGCCCAGTTCCCCATCTAGACATTTGCCAGATTTCAGATCTTCATGGGAAGAGATGCTAAGCTCAAAACCTCTGAGGGGCAGAACTGAATTTCCCCAGTGTTTCGGAGCTGAAACAAAATAAGCCTTTCAAATTGTACAAGCAATTCAGTGGAGGAAGGATTGTCTTTTTCAACAAATTGTACTGGGGTAATTAGATATCTTTTTGGGGAGGGGAATTTCAACCTAAGCCTCGTATCTTATACAAAAATTAACTCAAAATGGGTCATAGACTTAAATATAAGACATAACTATACTCTGGATATCGTTTAAGAGGACGTGGTTCTTAAGACATAGCTATAAATAAAGTTTTTATGATGGGGACAGAGAGCTAAAAATAAACTACAACTATAAAACTTTTAGAAAAAAAGATAGGAGAAATTCTTAGATACCAAGAGCTTGGTGAAGAGTTCATAGGTATAACATCAAAAGATGATCCAGAAAAGAAACAAAATTTGATAAAGTAGACTTTATTGAAATTGAAACCTTTTTCTCTGTGAAAGGTCTTGTTAAGAAGATGAAAAGACAAGCTACACAGTGGGAAAAATATTTGCAAACTACATATCTGATAAAGGGCTCCCATCTAAAACTCTCAAAACACAGCAGTAAAAAAAATCATTAGAAATTGACAGAAAATGAAGAGACATTTCACTAAAGAATACAGATATATAGCTTATAAGGACATGAAAAGATTTTCAACAACATCAGCCATTTGGAAAACACAAATTAAGACCACAATAAGACACAACTACCCACATATTAGAACAGCTAAAGTAATCATAACAACAACACTACTAAGTTCTGATGAGTATGCAGAGAAATTAGATCACTCATAGGTTGCTAGTGATAATGTAAAATGGTACAGTCACTCTGGAAAATAATTTTGCAGTTTCTTAAATAACTAAAAGTACATTGACCATACAACCCAGCAATTGCACTCTTGGGCATTTATCCCAGAGGAATGAAAATTACATCCTTCAAGAATTCTCCAAACAGCTTTATTTGTAATAGTCAAAAAGTGAAACATCTAAATGCCATTCAATAAATAAATGATTAAATAAATTGTGTTACATCCATACCTGGGAATACCATTCAGCAATGAAAAAGGAGAAAAGTAGTGATACGTGCAAGAATTTGGATGGATCTCAAAGGTGTTACGCTGGGTAAGAAAACTATCTCAAAAGGACATATACTGTATGATCCTACTCATACAAAATTCTAGAAATGAGGACAAAGACCTTCCTTGGATAGACATAGAGAAAAGATTAGTGGCTGCCAGTGATTAGGGTAGTAGGAGAGAGGCAGGTGGGTGCTAATCCAAAAGAGAGAAATTAACTAAGATGTAAGCTGTCGGGATTAGAATAACCTAATCTTGGAAGTGACATACCATCACTTCTGCCATAGTCAGTGATACAGACCAACCCAGGCACAGTGTAGGAGAGTGTTTATTACTGGAGGTGGAGGTCTTTGGGAGCCATTTTTGAGAGTGGCGGCCACACCAACTAACATTGTTACAAGAATATCTAAAACATAAAGATAGAAAAAGGTTGAGAGGATGTAAAAAAAGATATATCATGTTGGCTCTAAACAAAAGATTGATGTAAGGGTATTTACTAAAAGGCACAAGAGACTTCAAGACAAAAAGCATTACAAGACAAAGAGTGACTGGGAGATGAACAATATCAACGATCTGTTTAGATGATTCTTTCAGATGTTACAGTGACAGAAAACAGAGAAATGGGGCAGTGGCCAAAGGGAGATGTGATGTCAGAAATGTTGCTTGTTCTTTAAGGATACCCGAGTATGTGTTTGTGCACTCTAGGTTTTTTTTTTTTTTTTTTTTTTTTGCTATTGAGTCATATGAGTTCTTTACACATTTTGGATATTAACCCTTTATCAGATATATGATTTGAAAGTTTTTTTCTCCTGTTCAGCAGGTACCTTTTCGTTTTGTTGGTGGTTTCCTTTACTGTGCGCTTTTTTTTTTTAAATTGAAGTATACTCAGTTTACAATGTTGTGTCAATTTCTGTTTTTTGGTGTTTTTTTTTTTTGAGGTTGCAGAAGTTTTTTAATTTGATGCAGTCCCACTTGTCCACTTATTTATTTTTGCTTTTGTTGCCTTTGCTTTTGGGGTCAGATAAAAAAAACTCATTGCCAAGGCCAATGTCAAGAGAAGTCTGTCTTCATAGGGAGGGTATAGCCTAAGTGATAGAGTGCCTGCCTAGCATGCACAAGGTCCTAAGTTCAATCCCTAGTATCTCCTTCAAAAAGATAAATAAATAAGCGAAATTACCCCCTCCAAGAAATGTGTAAATAAAGCTAAAAAGATTTTCTTAAAGCACAAAATAGAGCAACCTTCATAGGAAAAAAGAGACAAAAAAAGAGGAGTCTGTTTTCTTCTAGGAATTTTATGGTTTCAGGTCTTACATTCAATCTTCAATCTATTTTGAGTTAGTACTTTTGTCTGTTGTAAGACAGTGCTTCAGTTTCATTCTTTTGCATGTGGCTGTCCACTTTTCCCAACACCATTTATTGAAGGGACTGTCCTTTCCCCATTGTATATTCTTGGCTCCTTTGTCATAAATTAATTGACCACATATGCTCTGATTTCTGCAGCCTTTTGAGATAAGCGTAATTTTCTCTGTCTTAAAGATGAGGGGTCTAAAGCACAGAGTAGTCAAGTAACTTGCCCGAGACAGCCAGGCAGAATGGAGCTGAGGGTGGCCTCTGACTACAACCAGTGAGGAACTGAGACCCTCAGTCTGACTGCTCAAAAGAACTAAATGCTGACATCAACCACGTGAGTTTGAAAACAGATCCTTCCCCTGTCAAACCTGGTATGCGACCACAGCCCCAGCTAACACCGATTGCAGCTTTGGGAGATCCTGAAGCAGAGGACCAAATGATGGTCATCACAGGGTTGTATGTATTTTTCACTTTTTAATGCAAACAACAAAATACTCAACAGTTGAGGACTTGGTTAAATAAATAATAGCCTACCCATAAGACAGAATACTAAGAGTTATTAAAAATTGTTTTAGGAAGATAATTTTGAAAAAATGTTTTAAATTACCAAGTTAAAAGTAAAAGTAGAATACAACAATACCTAGAGTATGACCCAAATTAATTTTTTTAAAGCATTATATATAAATGCACAAGGCAAAAGAAGTAGACAAGATACACAGCAAAGTATCGGCAGGAGTCTCATCGGGGTGGAGGGACCTCTTGAGGCTTTTATTTTCTTGTAGGAGTTGTTCTGTGCTTTCCAAAACTTCTCAGTGTAAAACAAAGTGCCAAGAATGTAACAAGTGCTTGATAAATGTGACCCCATTTCTCCCGACTCCTTCTCTCTTCTCTGAGAGGAGAATGGTCCTTGATATGACAAATTATGGGAAAATAAAAGGCCAGGGACTTCCCAAGGACTTCTCCCACTGTGGGCAGGAATCTACTGAAGCTTTGCTGCTTCTGCCAGTTTGTAGCCATAAACCCCCAATACTTCATGTTCAGCTAACACCTGACCCAGAGCCAGGATGAGCTTAATAGAAGAGCCTGAAGTAGCCCTTGGGATCCAGGGCACTCCATGTAGTAACCCTGATTGGGGCTGTGACCTGAAGTCCCCAAAGGGGTCTGTTTCTGTTGAGAATGGCAAGTCCCCAAGAGATAAGAGGTATTTCTGATGGAAGCAAACACCTGCTGCTCCTGTATACCCAGGCCCACACCCACCCTGACTATTCCCTCACCCCTTGAAAGGGGGGAAAGACAGGATTTTGAATTGGAAGTCCAGGGTTCTCCTCCAGTCTCTGCCAATTCAGACCCTGTGCAAGTCGCTCTGCTTGGATAAGCCTCAGATTGTACATCTGAGAAACAGCGTGAAGACTCCTGCTTCCCAGGGCAGCTAATGTCTGTCCCTGGTGGCTACTGTCAGTACTAGTCCCTTTCCCTGGGGTCCCAAGGCAGAAATGGAGAGTGGATGACAAAAGATGTTTATTCAGGCTTGATCCCTTAAACAGCCATACACGTAAAAAATACATAATTAAAAGTCAGAAAAATAATAATCAGGGTGGTGTGACCTCCCTTCCTCCCCTTTGGCACAGCCTTCCCAACTGGCCCCATTCTGAGGTGCTCCCTTCAAAATCCTGGAACTGGGGGCACAGGGGTCACTTCTTGGCAGCTTCTGCCTGGGCTGCCAAGTCTGCCTCTTTCTGAGCAGCCATAAATAGGGCTCGCTCCTTCTGGAAAGTTGCCAGCTCTTCTGAACTGAGGCTGCAGGTACAGAAAAAACAGACAGTAAGTAAGGGGTCAGTCACTGGTGGGGAGCTCACAAGTGCCCATGTCACTGTCTCAGAACCTGTTCTCCCCTCCTGGATTTCCCAGCCTCCATACCTTTGCTCATCTGTTTCCTCTACCAGGAATGCCACTCCACCATCACCTCTGCCTTTCATTCCCTTCTTAAAGCCCTACTCATCCTTTGAGCCCTCAGCTGTAGCTCAGCCCAAATGAATCAGCCCTTCCTCTGTGCTCCAAGACACTTTGTAAAAGAAGTCATCAAGTGGTGCATGTATGTCTCCCTCAGGGCAGGGATCAAATTTACTCAGCTCCGTCTCCCTGGTTAAAAGTGAAGATTTGAGCAAAGTAAAGTCCATCCCTGTTTCATGCTTAACCCCACTCCTCTCAGGAAACAACCGTCAGCCTTTGCTGGGGGCAGGACACCAGCAACAAGAGGCCAGTGAAGGGTTGAGTGCTGCCCCTGCCATTGTCTGGGCCAGATGCTCTCCCACCCAAAATCTCACTTCAAAGAAATAATTCCTGATGTCATTTGAAGCGCATGAGGGGGCCCCCTACTGGCCTCAGGATCAGGTCTGAATTTGAGAACTAACTGGTTCCTGTTTCCTCACTGCCTCCTATTTCCCACTCTGCCTCTGGTCTGACACCCAGACCACACTGAACTTCTTTGCTTCACTCCTTCACTCTTTTTTCACCCAGCAGTATAATGGACCTGCCTCCATCTCTGGACTGTGAGATCCATAGAAGCTAGGCCAAGCATGGCTACCTCCTTCCTGCCTGCAGCCAATGTCCAGAAAAATGTCCAATATATACTGGGTAATTTATATTCCAAATGAATGAACAAGCCTCCTACCCCCAAGAATCTAAGGTCCTTTGACTCAGAAGCTAACTCTCCTATTCAGTGGGCCCTCAGCCTTGTCCCAGAGTCAAGAACTTTCCAGGCCCTCCTCTCATGCTGTACCACTCCAGACACTCACTCCTTCACCACACGAATGCCCAGGGAGCGGGCAGAGCCAATGATGGAGCGAACAACAGAGGACAGGGGCGCGTCCGGTAGGGCGAAGGCGTCATCCTGAGCTTTGACGCAGGCGATCTCATACACGTGCTTCAATGTCACCAGGCCTGCCACCTCTTTCCCTGGGAGGAAGAAACAAGTAGTTCTTCAGATGTCACTGCTTCCATCCAGAGCCCCCAGAATCCCAGATGCCCACCCTGTCCCTTACCTGTGTTCCGTGCCCCCTTCTCAATCCCAGCAGCTGCCTTCAGGAAGTAGGAAACAGTGGGCTGGCCAATTTTGATTTCAAATGTCCTGTCAGGCTTAACGAAAAAAAGAAATATGAGAATATGTCTTCCTGCCTCTCCCAACCCCTGCTGCCTCAGCCCAGGGAATTTCTAACTTCCTGTCCTCCACCCTTCCCTCATCTTCCTATAGTGCTCCTTGAACTGACCACAAAGCCACAGGAAAAATAAATCTGCAACAAACATCCCTGACACCTCTATTCCAGGCCAACTCTGTTCTGGAAACCCCAGTAAGCTGAAGGGGCAAAGGAAAAATCTGCAATATGGCAGGGTGGGCTCAGGAAAAATGTGGTCTAGTCTCTACTTTGTAAATGGGGAAAGCGGGGCCCGGTAACAAAAAGAGACTTGCTCCAAGTTTGGAGCAGAGTAGCAACCCCAGGTGACCACCTCGCTCCATGACCTGGGAAGAACTGAAGGAATGAGAAGGAAACTGGGGATCAGAGTCCCAGCTCCGCACCTTCACAAAAATCTTCGTAGGCAAAGGAATGCCTTCTTTGATGTCCTTTGTCTTCTCGTTGAACTCCTTACAGAACTGGTTGATGGAAACGCCTCGCTGTGAGGGAGGCACAGGGGTTAGCGTGGGGAGGAAGGGACGGCTTTCTACCACTCAGGAGGCTCCGTCCGTTATCTCCTCCGGCTTCACTTCTGTAAGTTCCCATCCTCTTTACTTGGATTTAACTACCATTTTACGCGCCAGGTGATTTGTATGGTTCATACCTCTCTATCTTCACAACAGCCCGTTGACAAAGGACTGAGGAAGCTGAGCCTCGAAGAGGCTGTGTAACTAACCCAAAGACATAAAGCGTGTGCGTCTTAGAGCCGCGTTTTGAAATCGAGGCCTCCCTGGCTCCAGCCCGCACCCTCCACCAGCGTTCTAGCTCCCTCGGGCTCCTCCTACTCCCGGTTCCTGCCGCGGCTGCACCTGACCCAGGACGGGACCCAGCGGGGGCCCGGGCATGGCCTGGCCTGCCCGCACGATGGTCCGGATCACGCCGCCGGCCTCGGGCTTCCTGAGCGCCCGAGTGGCCCGGCTTAGCTTCGACATGATGCGGGGTTCTTGGCCTTAGTTCATGTCAGGTCGGCAGGAAGAGCGACGGCTCCGGGCGCCGCCACCTTGGGTCAAAGTTGAAGGGTCCTCACGTTAGGCTAGGGCAGGTGAAGCCAACAAATTGCATCGTTGTTTCAGTCTTCTCCTCTCCAACGAGTAAGGCAAGGAGAGCGAGATGAAGTGGGTAAAACTTCTAACTTGCCATCTTAAGATTGGGGAAAGACCCGAATGGCTCGGATAAACACATTCCTCCTGGAGCGCAAACAGGCAGTGCCTCAGACAGCTAAACTGGAAGCGGGGGCCTTAATGCCCGCACTTCATTGTGGGTATGATAGTTTTGATCGCTTATGCAAATCCCACCAATTGCTATGCCCTGGGGCGCCATCTGCTGGACATGTGGGTAATTCCTGGGTTTGAAAACAGCCTAGAGCTCCTTACGAGTGGGAATTTTCACTTTCTGAGCCTGTTTTCCTCCTCTGTCGTTAAAAGGGAATAAGGTTAAGGGTACGGACCTTGGGAACAAATTGCTTGGTTGCTTCTTTTACTGGCTGTGAACTTGATCAAGTTATTTAACTTCTGCTCAGTTTCCTCCCCTGTACAATAGGGGTTAGAATATGTAGCACCTCCCACTTGGGATTCTTGCAAGTTAGCAAAGTGCTTTAGAACAATACCTGACACCTAGTCAGCATGTGCTATTCACTATACAATAAGGACAAAACCTTCGCAGAGCTGTCATGAGACTTAAGAGGCCCAGAATGTATTTAACACATCTTCTGTGTCCAATAAAATAAGCCGGCATCTTATAATTTCATTTAATTTTTTTTGAACACTTGCTACATGCCAGGTACTATGCTAAGCACTTTAAAGGAATCATCTCATTTAATTCTCACAATAGCATGAGGTAAATTTTATTATTCCTCCTTTACAAAAGAGAAATTGAAGCACAAAAAGAGGCCCCCAAACACCTACCCTATTTGTGATGGAGCTGGGGAAAAGTATTGGGATTACCTGATTCTAGACCTTGTGCCATTTACCATGACTCTATATTGCCTATTCTAATGAAATGGGATAATACATGTAAAACCACACTGTAAACTGTGAGACACATAAATTTTTTATTATGAAATTCGTGTTGGATTCCCACTAATTAAATGTGACTGTTCCTAACTCTGAAGTCAGCCATGTTCTTTACAACACGCAGCCTCATTAGCCTTATCAAAACTCTGGAACTAAGCAGGCTCTTTGATTTACTAACTATAAAACCTAGGGCACGGTAATTAACTTCCCTGTGCTTCTGGTTTCCTCACTAGTAACATGGGGTTAATTATAGTACCTACCTCCCATGATATTGGTTAATTCAGATAAAGCCTATAGAAGAGGGCCTGGCCCAGAGAAAGCCAAGCTGTAGGATTTCTCTCTGGGTGCCCCATATCATCTAGCCTGTATTTACAAATGAAAAAATAAATCCTTCCTAAATGAAGGTATCAGAAAGCAGATGGGCATGGGAGGTGCTTGATGGGTAATTTGTGGAAGAATGGGGACAAGGGCATTGCTGTTGAAAGATCGGCCCCCGTCCCTGACAAGCCAAATTAAGTCAGAGACAGGGTCTTGGAGCTTAGAAGAAAAGAGACAGCTTCATTGCTTTGCCAGGCAAAGGGAACTCACAGCAGGCTAGTGCCTTAAAAACTGTGAACCCATCTTGGGGATGGGACAGGGTGATTAATAGCCATAGCTTAAACAATAAAACATCAATAACAATCAACAGAATTATTTACTTGTCATAAGACTCAGGGTGGCGTCATGGTGTCTCCAGGTGACCAATTCTGTAGAGGCTAGTGGTTGTCTTTCAATCTCTTTATCTTATTAGTGCCCAAGGCGTGGTCTTCTTAGGCTATTTTGTAAAGTTACAGTCTCATGACCTTCTCCCTGGAAAAGGACTCAGTGACCAAGCATGATTATTACTTTTGATTACTGGAAAAAAGTAGAAACAGTAACATTAATAGCTTTATTTTAACAATGGGCCTGGAGCTGTGAGTAGCAACTGGTCAGTCAGGTTAGTTGGCCATTTTAAGAGCAAGCATAAGAATAAGCAATCTGTTAGCCTAAGTGTGGCCATTTTATTAATTCTCCTTCAGCATCAGGAGTAATGCCATGATTCTGGCATGAACAATCATGCCAATGAATGATTAGGCCTTTCATTTTTAGTGTTGGAGACACAGGAGCTGTGGGTTCAGGCAGAAGACAATCAGTTGAGCTTGGGGGTGTCTGTGTGACACCTAGCTAGAGGGTCTGGGAGAAGCAGACAGAAACACACTGGCATCTGAGGCCTAGAGACTAATAGTCCTTAACACCAGGGCCAGCAGTGAGATTGCTCGCAGTGGGGAGAAGGGAGGAAAAGAGAACTCAGCATTTAAAAAGTGAAAAGAGGAAAGGAGGGAGTGAGCAAAGGAAACCAAGAAGGAGCAGCCGCAGAGTTAAGAGGAAGACCAGGAGAGTCTAATACAATGTAAATGATATGTAAATAGTTACAAATAAAATGTAAATATTATGGAAATAGTTGCTGGCATGAGGCAAATTTAAGTTTTGCTTTTTGGAGCTTTCTGGAATTAAAAAAAATATATATTTTCAACTCCAGATTGGTTGAATTCAGAGGACCCATGTATTTGGTCTTTGTCCCTGTTCCTGGCAAAGAGTTCCTAAAATCCTTGGAATTTCCTAAGTGATAAGAGACATAAAGGTGAAGGGAGTCTTTTGTTATTCATAACAAGCCCCTTTTAACAACTAGTAACTTTATGTTAACGAGGTGATTTTCCCTAGGTAACCCTTGGATGCCAGGGAGACCACCACGTGACTAGAGGATTGGAAATTTCAGACCCATTCCCCAACCTCTGACCTCTGGGGAGGGGCAAAGGGATAAAGAGTTGACTTAATCATTGATGGCCAAGGATTTAATCAATCATGCCTACTTAATGAAGCCTCTGTAAAACCCCAAAAGGACCGGGTTCTGAGAACTTCCTGATAGGGGAACACATGGAACTGCTGGGAGGGTGGCATATCTGAGGCTCCATGCTCCATCCCCATACTTTGCCCTGTGCAGTCTCTTCCATCTTCCATTTGTACCCTTTGAAATAGTCTTTGTAATTAACTGGTAGTTGTATAAGTAAACTGTTCTCCTGAGTTCTGTGAGCCATTTTAGCAAATGATGGAACCCAAGGAAGGGTTGTGGGAACATCTGATTTATCATTGGTCAGTCGGTTGGTCAGAAGCACAGGTGACAATCTGGACTTTTGATTGGCATCTAAAGTAGGGTCAGTCTTCATATAGAGTGTAATTACAATTATGTGTGTGTGTGTATACACGTAGAAGAAAGACTGGAAGGGAAATACACCCAAATGGTAGCAGTGATTGTGGGCAGTACATTTGAGAATAATTTTTTTCTTGTTTAAATTTTTCTGTACATTAAAAATTTCCTACCTTGAATATGTAACACATTATCAGAAGCCTCTCAGTAGTTCCCCAGCATTCAGAAAGTAAAATTCTAATTTTTCAGTTTGCCTCCTAAGGGTTGCTAGATCTTAGGCTGAACTAACTTTCCAGCCTTACACTCTCCTGGCCCTTTGACCCTCTCCCCACCACTTCACCGCATTTAACTGCTTTCTGTAGTGGACACCTTTGGGTCCAATCCATGACCTAGATATTCCCCACTCTCTGAAAATGCACTCCCAATCCATGGGATTGAAATCCAGCAACCATTTTTGTATAACATGACCCTGCCTATCTGTAGTTGACTAGTCAAGTTGGGCCAAAGTTCCTCCACTTGCAATTTTTCATTAAAAGTTAGAAATTCTGTTCTCATTCTGGACAAGCTTCTTGAAATGAGAAGATATCAAAACTTGGGAGATGTGGGGCAGCCACTTCCTATCTCAGCCCAAGTATGTTGGTCTATAGGGAGGGAAGAGTGATGTCAATACACAGAGAGAAAGAGACAAGAAATGGGGAGAGACAACTCCATCCAGCTTCTGGTCATCTATTGCCACTCCTCAGGAAGGACTGTGTTCAGGTTTCTAAGGGTGTCAGTCAGGATTCTTAATTTCAAGCCTATAAACCGATTCTGGACAATCTAAGCAGAAAGAGGATTTATGATGGATACTGAGTAACTCACAGAATCTCTAGGCTGCCCAGGCAATTAGATGCAGTAGCTAGGCAAGTGGGAACACACCCAAAATCATGCCACAGAACGGGTCCTAAGAACATATCACTGACTCCCACTGGGCATAGATCCAGCATCATCACCATTGGCACCACTGGCAGAGGACTGCAGATTCTGCAGTTGGAACTACTTTCACTGCTACTTCTGAAATTGGACATAGCCACTGTCTTCACCACATTTGCTTCTTTAGGAAATAGCCTCTGATTTAGTATGAAGCAGATGCCTCTGATTGGAAGAATCCAAGGCGTATGTCTGCACCTGAGATGCAAGAGATGTTGGGAAAGGGAGTACCTGGCATTTTCAACTTTTATAATTGGAAATGGTCTCTGTCTCATCAAATTGGGATTACATGCACACAGAGACACAATAAAAGGTTTCAGATTATAGACAGCCAAAAAATACATCAAATGTCTATTACACTAGGATTCTGTAATACCCTCTTTCATCTAATTGTGGAATCTCTCTCTCTCTCTCTTTTAAAATCCTTATACAACCCATAAATAACACAGAACTTGGTGCCAGGAATGGGGTTTGAAAGTAACATCCATGATAACTATGGAAATGTCCAAATAGAGGCCAAGTGGTAAGAAGGGATAATTTTCATGACCTAGGATGCAAGTGGCAGTTCTTGTATCCAGTGGTAAAGCAATTAGCTCAGTTATTTCCCATTGTCTCTTGAGACTTGGTCAAGTACCCATCAAGGGTGAAGCAGAAGAAGGCTATCTCTGAATCTCCATTCCAAATTCCTAGCAGACAGAATGAGATTGGCCCAGTCTGGTCAGGTTGTCACCTTTACTCCCTTTAGCTGTGGCCATGGGATGACATCACAGAATTAAACATGATTGCTGGGGATGCAGCACTGGGGATTAGGGAAAAGTCCGTTCACTGGAATGACCCAAGGCAGGTACTTAATAACATTGTTGGTTAGTAGGTAAATAAATGAATAAATTAGAAGGCTATCAATATTTGAAGCTCTAGGGGCCCTTCCTAGCCCCTCCCATGGTTTCTGAGTCTCTCTATGCACCTGCTTTCACTGACTTCCTCAGTGCCTCAGGTTCTGCCCCCTCTTCACTCACTCTGGTCATGGCTCTCACAGCCTCACCAGCCTCCTCCTTTCACCTGGAACAACTCCTTACCCATTCAAATGTGAGGGTGTGATTGAACCAACTTACCTTACTTTTAACATTTTTACTGTAAAGTATAATAAACAAGCCAAAAGCTCATGCAACATAAATGTACAGCTTAACAAACATTATAAAAGAAGCACCCCGTGAGTAAGCAGTGAGGGGCACTCAGTCAAGAAACCAAGCAGCACCCTGGACAGCACCTCGGAGATTTCCCTCTGTAAGCCTTCCCGGGTAAAACCAGCCGGTTGGAATTTTGTGCTATTAACTTCCTTGCCTTTCTCAGTTTTACCACCTAAGTGAGCATCCTGAACTGCTGTAGCTTAATTTGGGCTATTTTGGGTATTTATATCAATGGACTTATAGAATATGAATTCTGCTGCTTGGCTTTGCTTGCTCAATGCTATGTTGTTTTCTTTTTATAAAAGCTATGTTGAGACAATTCACATATCATACAATTTACCCATTTAAAGTGTACAGTTTAGTGGTTTTTAGTGTACTCGCAGATATATGTAACCATCCCCCAGTTGATTTTGGAACATTTTTATTACCTCAAAAAGAAACGCATACCCTTTAGCTTTCACCCCTCATTCCAGCCATCCCTCCCTGACTAAGTAAACTCTAAGCCACTTTCTGTGTCTATAGATTTTCTTATTCTGATATTTCTCATAAATGGAATCATACAATTTGTGGTCTTTTGTGACTGACTCCTTTCACTTAGAATAATGTTTTCAAGGTTGTAGCATATATCAGAACATTGTTCCTTTTTATAACTGAATAATATTCCATTATAGAGATATGCTACCCTTTGTTGATCCATTCAACAATTGATGAACACTTGGCTTGTCCACATTTTGGCTATTTTAATAACACTGCCATAAACATGTGCGTACAAGTTTTTGTGTGGACATGTTTTCATTTCTCTTGGGTCTATCTATCCCTAAGAATAAACTGCTGGGTCACGTGGTAACTACATTTAACTGTTGGAGGTGCTGCTGGACTGCTTTCCTAAGTGGCTACACCATTTTACTATCCACCATCAGTGTGTGAGAGTGCTGATTTCCCCACATCCTGACAACACCTGCCTTTCCCCCCCCTAGTCTATGGGTCATCTTTTCCTGTTTCTCTGCATGAATTACAATTTTTTGTCAGAAGCTGAAGATTTTAGATAATATACTGTGGTGACTTGGCACTTGTCAACACCTCTCCCCACTCCACTCCAGGCCCCAGGGTTTGTCATTGTTATTTAAACTTTTTTTGGTGGGGGAGATAATTAGGTTTATTTACTTAATTTTTTAAGGGAGGTACTGGGGATTGAACCCAGGCCCTCATGCATGCTAGGCATGTACTCTACCACTGAGCTATACCCTCCCCCCGTTATTGTTATTTGCTGTTTAGTAACTGGCTGGATTATTTTAGTGAAGTCCATCCCCCTTCCCACAGCCTGAGTTTAAAGCCGCTGTCATTGGTCTTCAGGGACTGCAGCCCTGAGCATGCCCACCTGCAGTCACCTGGGATGACAGTGGTTTGGACAGCTCTTCCTTTGACTGACTCTTTCCCGGACCACACTCATCTGTTAAAACTCCACTCATTTCCAGCCGAGTTCTCTATTGTTTTCAACAATGTCCTGGGACATAAATTGCTCTACAAATGATCCAATCAAATTTGGGCTATGAAGGAGTAGGGTTTGGATCTCTAAATGTATCTGAGGGGTCTATCTCTTCCCACCAGTCCCACCCTCCAACCTACAACAAGGCCTCACATGCAGAGCCCAGCATCTTAGCTCTTCCTTCTCTCCTCTCCAAATCTTTTAGCCCAGAAAGAGTTTGTTGCCATTTTGTTTGTTTTGCTTTTTCAACATCCTTCCTCAATTAGATACACAAATATTCTTCCAAACTGTTTATGCCAGCCCCTGTCTTTGGGCACTTGAACCCAAGAAGACATAGAGAAACATATTTTGTTTCTTTCTTTGTCTTTTTTTGTTTGGTAGTTTTTTAGGGGGAGGAGATTAGGTTTATTTATTTATTTAAATGGAGGTACTGGGGATTGAACCCAAGTTCTCATGAATGCTAAGCATACACTCTACCACTGAGTTATACCCTCCTTCCACTTTCTCTCTCTCTCTCTCTTTTTTAACACAATAAGGTCAAGGCCTAGATTGAAGAGAGAAGGGAGGGGCTGAACAAAAAGATTTCAAAACAATAGTGCATATTTTTATCGCACTACCGGTAGGTACTATTATTATTCCCATTTTATAAATATGGAAAGTGAGTATTATTAAGAAGCTGGAGTTCTTGGGACAGAGCACCGGACTTAGAGCCAGAAGCCAAGGCTGGGACTTGAGAATCTGTGTCTCTGTTGGTATTGCAATTCACCCTTCTTCTACCTGACCTGGACAATGCAATGCTGGAATGAGGCCCATCCCTCACTCCCAGAGGTCCCTCGTGGTCTGGCTGTGTCCACCATGCAGCTCTGAGCCCAGTTCTTTACAACAGGAGAAATCTCTGCCTCCTGGGACAAATCCTTGGAACCTCTCTTAGTCCTTCCTGCATTCTAGTGTCAGGTGGTAGTACTGGGGCCCTGGTCAAACCTCAGCTCCATACTCACCTGGCTGTGTGACCTGGCAGCCCCCCACCCCCAGCCTTAGTTTCCTTCTCTGTAAACTGAGGAGTCTCATAATTCAGTGCATGTTCACAGAGGGCCTGCTCTGGCAGGCAATGTGCTGGAGTGCAAAGGGGAGTGAGTCTGTCCCTATCCCTGTGTCTTTGTGGGCTGGTATGGAGGTGGGCATACTGTACACATTTGGGGCTGGAAGCTACCCTGTAGAGCAGGGTTTGTATGACCTGCTGCCGGCAGCCCAGCAGTCCAGCCTGCTAGGTGCTGGGTGGTGGCCTCTCAGGGAGTTTCTCTTTGATATTAATGAGTGCTTCTGCCCCAAAAGCGTGTGCTGCCAGCTGCTTTCTTGAACAGTTGGCAAAACAGTTGATACCCTGGACTATTTCTAGGTGGGGGAGTTAGTGGCATGTGTGGATGTGGTGGGCCCAGGAGGAGTCTCGGAGACTGGGAGCTTCACAAGCAACTAGTTAGGGAGAGGGAAGGGACGCATGCTCCCTTTCAGGAATGTCTGGGCAAACTTTCACTTATCCTTCTTGACTGGGGGCAAAGGCTGCCTTCTCTGTGCAGCCTTCCTTGATTTCCTCAATAAAACATGCACTCCAAAGACTCGGATTAAAGTTCCATCCTCTGGGCTTCCCTCAGCTCTTGGTTTTAGTTCCAAACAGACCAAGAGATAATGAGCTGTAGGGATCTGATCTGATGCATCTCTGGGTCTCTCCTGCTCTGCATCTCTGAGCACCATCCCGTCATCCTGAGTCATAATAACAAGGTAGGAGTCCAGACTTTGGAGTCACATAGCTGAGATCCACTCTTGGCCCCTTTCTAGGAAAATAATCATGACCAAGTAAGGTTCCTAAATCTTTTTTTTCTCATTTGTAAAGTGGGTGATTTGCTCCTGGGCATATATCCAGAAGGGACCCTACTTTGAAAAGACACCTGCACCCCAATGTTCATAGCAGCACTATTTACAATAGCCAAGACATGGAAACAGCCTAAATGTCCATCAACAGATGACTGGATAAAGAAGATGCGGTATATTTATACAATGGAATACTATTCAGCCATAAAAACCGGCAAGATAATGCCATTTGCAGCAACATGGATGTTCCTGGAGAATGTCATTCTAAGTGAAGTAAGCCAGAAAAAGAAAAATACCATATGAGAGCGCTCATATGTGGAATAAAAAAAAAAAAAAAAGAACATAAATGTAAAGTGGGTGCTTATAGTGCTTGTTTCCCAGGAATTAAAGGGTTTATTTTGCTCAAAGCACAGCCCTTAGCACCTGGCACAGACTGTTAGACGAGATCTCTTGCAAGCCCAGGCCGGGGAGGGGACTGCAAACCCCCAAAGTCTCCATCCCCTTTGTGGCATCTCGGGTGATGTGTGCATGCTGCAGGGAGGGAGGGAGGAGTTCCTGGACACCTGGGGGCCCGAGTCGGCCGGAGGTCGTCCAGCGAGAAAGTAGCAGAGCTGGGCTGGAAGACAGGTTTGCGACTCGAGTCAAACGCAGCCGCTTTCCTCTGCCTTCCTGTTGACGCACACCCCTTTCTCGCCTCCTCTTGAATTTTCCTTGGGTCTCTCCTTCCCGACCCTGCCTTTCTCCTCCTCTAATTTCCAAGGCTTCCCCCGTTTGGGAGGCGGGGTCTCGGGCAGGAGGTGGAGAGTCCCGGCCTAAGGTGGGGAAAGGGCCTCCCACTCAGTGCAAAGGCCCTAGACTGCGGTGGGAGAGGGGGCGCCAGGGTCTCGAGAACCCGGGAGTCCCCTGAAATGAGGTGGGGTCTGGGGAGCCCGAATTGGGGAAGGGGTCTTGTAGACTGCGGGAGAGTCCCTGAGCTGGCGAAGTTGGGCGAGAGTTCCAGACAGAGTGGTGGGCGGGCTTCTAAGGGCTCGGGGCGTGGCCAAATAAGGGGCGTGACCTCCTGGGAAAGGGCGGGGCTCCGCCGACTGGGGCTAAGCTTCGCCGCAAGGGGTGGAGTCTAGAGTGGGGCGGGGCTTCCGTGGGGCGGGGCAAAGGGACAGGGGGCGGAGTGTGACTGTTCGCTCTCGTACCCCTCCCCCGGCCACGGGTGTCCCCGTGACGAGGCAGCGCGGAGCCGCCGCGGGCCGGGCCCATCCCGCCGCAGCGGCCCTGGGGCCGAGCAGGGGCGAGGCGCAGAGAGAGCGGTGCCAAGCGGGGTCCGAAGTGCGGCCAGGTGAGGCCGCCGGGGCGGAGGGGCGGGGGCTTCGCCGGGCGGGTCCCAGCGGGAGCAGGGGGCGTGTTTGCGTGTCGGGGTGGTGGGGGTACTCGGTCCGAGGGCGGGCGCCTGTGGCTATTTGCGCGATCGCACCTGCGGTCGCTGGTCTAGGATGGGTTCTGCGCCCGTCCGGGCACTGCCCGCGGGGCTCGGGTAGTGCTGGACTATGTGCGTGCGCGCGCGTGTTTGTGTGGAGGGGCCGCCGGGTGTGTATCTGCGTATGCGCTGGGCCGTCATTGTGCCTGCCCCGGCGCAGTCCCTACTGCGCGGGGATGTTTTCCAAACAGGCTTCCTGCGGAGATGGGCTCTGCTGCAGCCCTAGCGGGAGGGGGGAACACCGCCCCCACAGGCCTCCAGAGACCCAGGCGGCCCGGGGACTGCAGACTGACACCTGAGGGAGGGAGAGGGAGCGCACCCGGGAGGGGTCCAGAGGCCTGCCCACAGGGCGAGGACAAGATAGGGAGACTGAGGCAGATGGATGTGGAGGTAGAGGTAGCCAGACAGGCAGAGATGGGGAGGGTGGGAAGAGACGGCAGAAAGGACAGAGGCGGGGACAGAGAGTCATTGAGAAAACAGACAGAGGCCTAGACCGGCAAAGGGGCAGAAAGATTAAGATGGACAGATAGAATCCAAGAACCTGACAGAAGGGTTACTCAAAGGTCCTGGGACTGAGAGCTAAACCCAGGAACTGGGTCTAAGATAAGCAGTAAGGGCCCCTAACTCCTGGGGTGGGTTTTTTCCAAGCAAAGAAGCCTCTGGCCATCCTAAGTTTGGCCCTGCCAAATATTCTGACCCTCTATGTAGCCCCTCCTTCTTGGTTCCCATCTATCTCCCTTCCCTGGTATCCCAGCAACCCCAGCAGTTTGGGGGGGGTGATGTGGTTGCTGTAGCAACAGAGTGGGTGAAAGGTCACTCTGGTCTTAGCCTAGGTGGTCCTGGCATTCAGAGAGGTTGGGGCCGGAGGCTGCAAAGCTCTTTTTCTCCTCTCCCACTCTGCCCAGAATGGTGCTGGAAGGAAACCCTGAAGTGGGGTCTCCCCGAACCTCAGACCTCCGGCACTCGGGGAACCATGGTTCTTGTGTCCTCTCTTCTCCTGGTGAAGATGCACAGCCAGGGGAGGAGCCCATCAAGTATGGCGAACTCATCGTTCTGGGGTGAGCCTCTCTGGTCCAGGTGGGGTGGGGCATCAGGCACCCCAGAGGACATCCAGACCAAGGGCCCCAGCTCTCCCCACTTATGGCCTTCTGCTGTTTGTCCCTTCACACCTTCCTAGCTCACAGACAAAGTTGACCAAACCCACCTCAATTCATAATTGTTTTATCTTCCCATTTTCCCTAAATTACTGTGACAACTCTAACTGCCCATCTAAGTTTCTGAGCAGAAGAAAGTAAAACCAGCTGCCTTTCACAAAGCATCTAGTGTGTAGCCTGGGGTGAAGAACTTTGGTTCTCCAGCAAGACTACTTGGTTCATATCCTGCCTCTATGAGTTGCTTAACTTCCCTGTGCCTGTTTCAATTTACCATTAGGGATGATAATAATAATAATACCTCAGAGGGTTGTCAGAGGAATGAATGAGGTGATTTCTGTGAAGCGCGTAGAACAGTATGTGGCTCGCACCAAGTGTTCTGGGAGGCAGGCCTGTGCCAAGCCCTTTCATGGACATTATTTCATTTCAATCTTCACAAAGATGCTGTGAGGAAGGAGGTGAGGAAACCAAGGCTCAGAGAGGGGAAGTGACTGGCCCAAGGGCACACAGCTGGTAAGTGGCAGGGCTGGGATTTGGACCCAGGTCTTTCTTACTCCAAGTCTAGTGAACTTTCCCTAAGCCACAGCTGACCCTCATGCTACAGATGAGAAAACTGAGGCCAGGAGAGAGGAAGCGACGTGAGTTGGTGGCTGGGTGGACCTCATCTTTTCCTAGTCTTACCCTGACTGGGGTCCCTGCACCACCCACTTAACTTTGGCCCCAGGCACAGATTCCTCTTCCTCCCCTATCTCTACCTCCTTTTGGCCTCTTTCTCTGCCCTGAAGAAAGTATCTGATTAGCTATGTATCATTCTGATGATTATATAGAAAGTAGAATGACTTCTGTTTGTTGACATGTACATACCACATGCGTTTATCTTTTTTAGCAATAATAATAATGGCTAACGTTTGTCAAGGGCTACCTGTATATATGCCAAACTCTGCCAAGCATTTTTGAATGCTTTATCTCTAGTTCTCACAATGAACCTGTGAGGTAGGTCCTGATAAATTAGCCCCATTTTACAGAGGTGAGGTGATAGTGGAAGAGTCAGGATTTAAGCCAGGCCAGTCTGAGCCCCAAGACTTTGTCCTGAACTGCCCCACCCCCATATGTGGGAAGAGCTTACAAGAGCAAAAGTGATGCCCCTCTCAAGGGTCTTGTGTTAGAAAAGCAGCTGCTTGGTTTCCCAAAGGAAGAGCTGGCTTTTCAGCTGAGGGTGAGGCCACTGATCAAACCTAAGGCGACAGGCCCTCTTGACTGCTGTTTGTTCTCTGCAGAGCAGTGAAGCCCCACACTGGCTGGACATCAGAGCCACCTGGAGAGCACATTGAAAAATACTCATTGACAGGCCCATCCCAAACCTACAGAATCAGGATCTCCATGGGTGGGGCCAGGGAATCTATGTTTTAACAAGTTTAACAGAAGATTCTGCTTCAAGTGGTCCTTGACAGTATTTGGAAGCTATGCATCCTTCTCACTCCCTGCTGCCAAACCTTCTGTGGCTTCCTGCTGCTTACAGAATAAAGTCCAGAATTCTTAGTGTGGTGAGCAGGGCCCTCCCACCAACTTAATCTTCCTCTACTGCACTTCACCACCCAAGTCACCACTCCCTGATCTCATGAAACCCTGTTAGCTTCAGGGCCTTTGCTCAGAGTGAGCCCTCCATCCAGAAGGTCTTCTACAAAAGAGGCTGGAGTCAGACAGACCCCGAGTTCAAATGCAGACTTTTTCCACTTACTAGCCTAGGACCTCAGGCAAGTCGTTTTACCTCCCTGAGCCTCAATTTTCCTCATACGTAAAATGAGAAGAAAGATACTTGCCTGGCTGGACACTGCACAGATTCCATTAGGTAGTTAATAACATGAAGCACCAGGAACATGGAAAGCTCCAGAACATGGCAGTGGTCAAGGTTATGACTCACCCCATCTCTGCCTTCCTCAATCCTTCCCTCTGGACAAGAGCTGGAAAGGAAGGTAGATATTTGATGTGTGTGAGTATATGGAGGTAGTGGCCATGTGGGTCTATTTTTTTTCTTTCATTCTGGTTTCTAATAGTACTTGTGCTATCATAAATGACAGTTTGCTAAAGATGAATCCTTTCTAGTTCTTCAAGGCCCAGTATAGGTGTTCCCTCCCAGAAACCTGACCCTGGGGCCAGAATTCCCTTCTCCTGTCTCTGGGCCTGTGGCGCACTTGGCTTGTGCCTGGGTCATGGCAGGTGGCACCTACGTTCCTTGAAAAACTGAGGACACCCCTCCCCTGCCAATGGGGACACAGAACTGACTTACAGTGTGTCACCGTGTCACCTCTGCCACCCCAGTGCCTAGCACCTGGTCAGGCATGGTTCAGGAGTCCAGAAAACACTGGTTAAGTAGATGAAAGGCCTTTTGAAGATATTCAGACCCCCCACCCCACTCCCCAGAGGCACCAGTTTGATATAGTGGGGTCATCTAGTTTGGGATGGTTCTGGGGCTTGTTATTAAGGTAGGATCTGCCCAGAAGTTGGCAATTCCTCCTAGTCTCTCCAGGGCTCACTTTCTCTCTCTCCCTGCAACCCTTTCTTCTTGACCCCCACATCCACAGCTACAATGGGTGTCTGGCAAGTGGGGACAAGGGCCGCCGCCGAAGCCGCCTGGCACTGAGCCGCCGGCCACATGCCAATGGAGTGAAGCCAGACGTCATGCACCACATCTCCACACCACTCGTCTCTAAGGCAAGCAGCCTGTCCTAGCAGACCTGGGCACTGGTCTTTCCAGTCCTACCAGCCCCCAGCCCCACTGGAGCAGGGGAGCCCACTGTGTCTTCACTCACTGCCTTGGGCTACCAGAGAAATGGTGCTGATGGGAGATCCCTTGTAGTGTGTTACAGTTTGCAAAACAATTCCTTGACCTCCAGACTCCATCCATTGGACGGAAGTGATCAGCATCATTTTAGAGACAGCCAAGGCTCAGAGAGGGGATGTGACAGTCATACAGCAATGACAAAGGAAAAGCCTTTGGCTTTGGAGGGTTTGGGTTAGAATTCGGGCTCTGCTGTTTCCAGCTGTGTGACTTTAGGCCAGTGTCTTCTCCTCTCTGAGCTGCGGTTCCCTCAACTATAAAATGAGAATGATAACCATGCCTCCTTCGGGTAGGTGGTTGTAGGGATCAAATTAGGTAACCTGTGTAAAGTGCCAGCTGCACAATACACCCTCTCCAATGGGTGGAACTGCCTTTTCCCTGGGAGTGGCCGCTGAGCCCTGGGCTCCAGCTTCTGGCTCAGAGGCTCACACTTCTGGCCACCTGCCCAGGGAAGTGACTTCTCCTTTCTCTCACCAGGCACTGAGCAACCGTGGCCAGCACAGCATCTCATACACCCTGTCTCGGAGCCACTCAGTCATAGTCGAGTACACACATGACAGCGACACAGACATGTTCCAGGTATGCCCCAGCACCTCCACAAGTCTTCTGGCCACTGGGCCACCGGGCTTGGATACGCAGCTCTGCAGGTGTTCCAGGGGGAGGCTGGAGGACCAAAGGTCACGGAGCAGGTGCTTTGGGTTACTCAGTTCAGTGGACCACATCCCAGTGAGGGCTGTTGACTTCCCAGTCACACAGCAAGTCAGTGGCTGTATCGAGATTCAAACCCAAGACTGGACTCCCAGGCTTCAGAAGGCATACAGTTTAGGGGTTCAGAGTGTGGTGTGAGAGTCATACTTCCTGGCTTCAGCTCCCAGCCCTGTCAACCAGTAACTGGATAACTTTGGGCAAGAGTCACTTAACCTCCCTGGGCCTTGGTTTCCTCATCTGTAAAGTGGGGCCCATTGTAGTAGCCACCCTGTGGAATCGTTGGGAAGATTAACTGAGGTATTGCACATAAAATGCTTAGCATGGATATATAGTAAATACTTACTAAAAATTCACTTTAATATTTGAGCATTCCCAGACTATGGGTGTGAGTTCCCCTTTCACTGTTCTCTCCACAAATCGACTAGTTTTTTTGAGGGAGGTGCTTCCCAGAACTGTGGGGGAGACAGAGAAGGAGAAACCCCAAATAGCAGTGATTGGATTTGGAGACCCCCGGGGAATTGGGATGATGCTGGCCACTCATTGTTTAGTGACCCTGCATACAGAGCAGGAAACCCTGGCGTAGGAAGCCGGTGGGATTGATCTGTGCTTGACCTCCCATTCCTCCCAGATTGGCCGCTCCACGGAGAACATGATCGACTTTGTGGTAACAGACACGTCCCCTGGAGGAGGGGCTGCCGAGGGCCCCTCTGCCCAGAGCACTATCTCCCGCTATGCCTGCCGCATCCTCTGTGACCGCCGGCCACCCTATACTGCCCGCATCTATGCCGCTGGCTTTGATGCCTCCAGCAACATCTTCCTTGGAGTGAGTGAGCCCCCCAGGCAGGGACCAGTGCTTTATCTGAGAGTGAGCCAAGGGGTAGGCTGGGGAGGGGCAGCATCCTGGGGTGATGGACCAGCCTGCAGAAATCATAACCATGACCTCTGCAGAGGATAGCATCCCTGCTTAACAAATGAGCAAAGTGAGGCTCAGAGTGGGTCAGGTGATGCCCAAGGTCATTCAGCACCAATTCCAATCCTCTCTGGGACACCTCTGACCTTGAGGATAGAGGGGCAGCATTCCTGGCTTGCAGCCTGCTGGGGGCCACTCAGGAATGTGATCTGATCCCACATGTGGTCCCAGGAGCGGGCGGCCAAATGGCGGACCCCTGACGGCCTGATGGACGGCTTAACCACCAACGGGGTCCTGGTGATGCACCCAGCAGGCGGCTTCTCTGAGGACTCAGCCCCGGGTGTCTGGCGGGAGATCTCAGTCTGTGGGAACGTGTATACCCTGAGGGACAGCCGCTCAGCACAGCAGCGGGGGAAGCTGGTAGGTGGACTGTCCACCCTCCCCCCAAACCCCTCATCCTTCCCGGGCCCTCCCCATCTCCCCTTCCCCCTGCCCAAGCCAGGAGGTGATGTCCAGTCCTGCTGCACAGGGGAGCCTCAGCAGGCTCCATCTGGGGCCATAAGCCGCTTGCCCCACAGAGCAGACCAGATGAGCATCTCCACATGCAGACCACATGACTGCCGGAGGTCCATGGGGTGACGTGAGGTGGAGCACACACAAGCACACTGGGCAGTACCCAGTGACTTTTGAGGATGCCAGCAGCTTAAAAATTCACACCCTCTTATGAGGGTGACACGGCCTGCGTGTGAGCAGTTTATAGCCTAAAGTGTTGGCAGTTTGTAATGTGTCTGTCACGTTCAGACAGGTTTAGCTTTATTCTCTCCCAGCAGGCAAGGGCTTTAGAGTAGCTCTGACACAGGTGACAGTGAGCGTTCCACGTGGTACCGATCAGAGAACTAATATTAGGAGCTGGGAGGGTCCTAGAGAGAGGTAGGGGCTTACTCAAGTTCACGTGGGCCAGGCAGAGCTTTTCCTACGTATGAGCACGTCAGGCAAGGAGATGCCAAACCTCAAGGAAAAAGCATGGCTTATCTTTCCAGAGCATAAATTCTACTGGGAGAGCCGAGGAAACATTATTTTTTTAAGTATGCACGTGTTTCACTTGTATACACTTGTTGAGCACCTACTATGTTCCAGGCACTGTGCCAAGTGTTCACATTGATTGATTCATGAGAACCACTTGATATACAGGGAGGCAGAATCCATCTTAGGATAAGGAAATCAAGACACAGAGAAACTGGATTACTTGACCAAGGACACAGAGTTAGTAACCATGAGGCTGGAATTCAATCCAAGGCAGTCTAGCACTTAGCATCCTTGCTTTTAGCCACAGCCCTTAGGACAGCTGCTTTGGGCTAAGCCCCTAGCATTTTGGACAGAGGACTTTCTTGACTCTGCCATTAGGGGAGAGCCAGGGAAAATGTTTTAGAAAACCCCGACTTTGGTCCAAACCTGTTTTGGCAGATGAGGTGACCAAAGCCCACGTTCCACTGAGAGTAAGGGATGGTGCCTGCCTGGGATCACCTGCCTGCCCTCCCACTTGCTTCTGTCTTTTCTGCTCCTCAGTCCCAGCCCTCCCCCTCCTCTGATCCAGCCCACCCCGCTCCTCTGAAATGGCCAACCCCACTGATCCAGTGTGCTTTCTCCAGGGAGGTTCGGTGAGATGGATGGGTGGCTTGACTGGGGTGATAGCAGCCAATAGCAGGGAATTCCAGAGCCCCTTGGGCAATAAGGCCCTTCTACTGCCCCTGCAGGTGGAAAACGAGTCCAATGTGCTGCAGGACGGCTCCCTCATCGACCTCTGTGGGGCCACACTGCTGTGGCGCACACCGGCGGGGCTGCTGCGGGCACCCACACTGAAGCAGCTGGAGGCCCAGCGGCAGGAGGCAAACGCGGCACGGCCCCAGTGTCCCGTGGGCCTCAGCACCCTGGCCTTCCCCAGTCCGGCCCGTGGCCGCACGGCCCCCGACAAGCAGCAGCCCTGGGTCTACGTCCGCTGTGGCCATGTCCACGGCTACCATGGCTGGGGCTGCCGGCGAGAGCGGGGCCCCCAGGAGCGCGAGTGTCCTCTCTGCCGCCTCGTGGGCCCCTACGTGCCCCTGTGGCTCGGCCAGGAGGCTGGCCTCTGCCTGGACCCTGGGCCGCCCAGCCACGCCTTTGCACCCTGCGGCCATGTCTGCTCTGAGAAGACTGCCCGCTACTGGGCTCAGACACCACTGCCCCATGGCACCCACGCCTTCCATGCTGCCTGCCCCTTTTGTGGGGCCTGGCTCACTGGCGAGCATGGCTGTGTCCGCCTCATTTTCCAGGGGCCGCTGGACTAGACTCCCTGGGGTCCCCTGCTGCCATGCCCGCCTGCCTACCCAGGTCCCCCACCTCCTGCAGCCCAGAGGGAGCTCTGCATGTGGGACTCTACCTGCTGGCGCATAGCCACACCAGATGGATGTGTTGGTTGGGCTGTGCCCTTCCCCTCTTAACTCTGGCTCTGAAAGGGGTCCCTGGGACTCCTGCCCCAGTCAGAATGATGCCTCAGCACCAGCTCTGTCCTGGGCTGATGGAGGGAGGCCCACCCCTATACCCTAGCCCTTCCTGGGGCATCCCACACCATGCCGCCTACACTGTGCCCCTGGGGGAGTGAAGGGGCCCTGGGCCCCTGACCCCTACCTTAGGCTGGCTGTGCCTGAGCCTGCCAACCCACTTTCAGATAATCTCCCTGCTGCTGCTCTGGGTTCTTGTATAAACCTTGCTGCTCAGCTGCCTTCACAAATCCCGCGTGTCCCGCATGCGCAGTGCCTCCAGCACCCAGTGAGTGATGGGTGGGCGGCAGGCTGGGACCAACATCTGCTGATACCCACTATGGGCTGGACTCCTTGCCAAGTGGAATCTGGGGACACAGAGACAGTCAGACCTAGTTCCTTGCCTGGTAGAGTTCACAGTCTAGTGGATGACAGGCCAAATTACCCAGTGACAGCATGGCTTCCTGTGTGCTAGGATCAGAGAATTATCAGGGGCTGTGAAGCTGGTTCTCACTGAGGGAGGAGGCACATAAGGGCTCAGCCTCAGCGGTTGGGTGGGAATCCTCACAGGAAGGATGCACAGGCGGAGAGGATGCTCTAGGCAGAAGGGAGGCTGAGCACAGGCTAAGGTGTAAGTAAGCAGGAAATCAAGTGAGGGGGGTTCAGAGTGGCTGGAGCCTGGGATGCAGGGGCGGGCAGAAGGGAGGCTGGAACAAGAAGTTGGGGTCGTGCTGACAGGGAAGATGCTGGGTGGAGACTGGGAACCTCATTTCTGGAGTTGAGGGAGGAGAGAGGACTCACAGTTCGAGTGTTGGCCGTGACACAAGGGCTACCGTGACCGAATGCCCACCGTGTGCCCCGCGCTGTGCTAACAGTAGTAACTATGTTCGTTGAGCACTCACCAGGCACTGGGCTCTGCTGCTCAGAGGTTTTGTTGTTTAATCCTCACTATAACCCAGGGAGGAGGTGTTACTCTTTCTGTTTACAGGGAGATTAAAACACATGCTCCAAGTCACATGATTAGAAAGTGGCCAAGTCGGATTTGAATCCACAGCTGCCTGCCTGGCCTCAGAGCCTGCCCTCTTCTGCATCGTACTGGGCTGCTTTCCTTGGACAGGGGTGGGAGGGGTTGGGAGGAGTCGGGAGGGCAGGCCAGGTAAGGGGAACAGCATGGGGAAAGGTGTGGCAGGGGAAATGCTTATGACCAATGAGCCGGGTGTGGAGGGGGCAGAAAAAAGGAGTGAGGGGTGGGGTCTGGGGGGCCTTGGTTACCAAGGAGGCCAAGTCTGAACTGGATTCCTGTTCATCTTAGCAAAGTGTCTCCTCTCCCTGAAAGCCAAGGCAAGCTTGGGGTACTGCTGGGGTTGCCCCAGACCTTTCTTGGGTGAGCAAGCTAGAAAGACAAGTAGAAGGAGGTTCTGGAAATATAAAAATCTGAAGAGGCTCTGAGTATAAGCCTGACCTGGGCATCATCCCCAGAGGAAGACAGAGCCTTAGGGAGTACAGATTGCAAGGAGAGGGACCTGCCCCAGTCCACACAGGTGGTTGGAACCAAAGAGACCAGACAGGGGGCTGCTGAGAGGACAGAGGGCACCCTCTATTGGTGAGAGGAGGACATGGTCAGATTCTTGCTCACGGAGTATCATGCTGCCGCAGAGGGGAAGCCCAGATGGGGACGTGGGGGTGGGTGTGGGAACATTGCAACTCCTGCATACACACACACACACACACACACACACACACACACACAGCGATAGGAATTCAACTCTTCCCAGTTCTCTCTTTTGACCCTGTTGGGAATCAGACAGGAGAACATTCTCATGCTGTTTCTGTCAGAGAACCTCAGACTCTAGGGGGAGGGACAAGGAAAAGGCACAGACACCACACAAGGGAGAACTCAGAGGGGTTGGTGAAGGGTGTCAGATAGCCCTGGCCTTGGCTTAGCTTGGCTTTCTACTCTTGGAGCCTGTCTCATCAGCTGTTAAATGGAGTAACAATCCCTACATTGCCAGGTGGCTGTGAATACATGGGGGGCACCTGTAACATAGTATGTGCTTAATATTATTTCCTCATCTACCCCATCTTCATTCTCATGGGAAAGAGCCAAGGCTGCGGTTGGTCATGACTCCAGTGAGTGGACTGCTCCATGTGAGTGTGTGTGAGTATGTGTTTGTGTGTCTGTGTGCGTGTGCAGTCTGTGTGTGTTGGGGCAGATGGAGGGGACACTGTGGTGGAAGGTCTGAGTAAGGCTAGACCCCAGTTCAGAGACTCCCAAGGACTTCCTGGGTGGCCTTAGGGAAGTCAGTAAGCCCATTAGCCTCAGTTTCCCCATATGTACAATAGGTAAAATGATATCCTATCTCAGGGTTTTTGCAAGAATTAAATGAGATCCCCCATGTCAGGCTGCTAGCACAGAACTTCAGGAAGTGCTCATATTAGCTATGATAAAAGTGCACCTTGGTTGGAGGAGTTCAAGAGTACTGGGATCTTTCATTGGCCTGAGCTGCCCATTGGTGGCAATGGACAGCACTACCTCCTTCATTTATTTATGTACATTTCAACTTCACCCAAGTTAGGTAAGACTTTACACCCATTTAAAAGACAATGGAATTTGAGGCACAGGGAATAAGAGGGGTGATTTCTTAAGGACATAGACCAATTTATTGAGTTCCTGTCTATAATGATAATTACCATCAGAGTCAAAAGTTAGCAGCACTGTTGCACCAAGCAGGCCCTTGAGCACCTTTTGTGAATGAGAAGTTTGTGTTGGTGGTGGGCACATGCTGGTCTGTGCCTAGACACAGGTGTGGCAAAGTTTGGCAAGGAGAGTGTGTGGATTTCAGGTATTTCCTTTCCTCCGCCTGTCTCTACACAATACGAGGGAGAACTCAGATGGGTTGGTGGAGGGTGTCAGACAGTCCTGGCCTTGGCTCAGGTTGGCTTCCAACTCTTGGAGCCTCAGTCTCCTTAACTGTTAACACTTCACTCAAGCCTACAACATCTTCTGGATTGGAGACAATTTTTAGCCCAGTTTTCTGGCTGAGGAAGTCAAGACTCAGAGAGATAAAGTGATCCACCCAAGGACATAACCAGTAGGCAGTAGAGACCTGATTCAATCTTAGATGGCCTGGCTCTGTCCTAGCTCTGACCTGGGACCCCACTTGGCCCAGGTTGGGAGCTAGGTACTTCAACATGGCATGCCCCACCCAGGCCGTGAGACCATCCAGACATGCCAGAGCGGACCTCAGGCTCAGCTATGCCCTGGGCAGCCTTTCAGAGTCGCAGGCGGCTTTCTTATCCATCAGACACTTGGCAAGCGCCGGGAAACTGCCAGGCCCCTTGCCCTTTCGTGCTGAGGAAGCTGAGCCTCGACGATATTGAGCTGCTGCCTCCACCAGGCCCATGGCGAGTCGGTGGCGGTGCAGAGAACTTGGGAGCCCTGGTGGTGGGACCATCTCAGCCCTGGCAGGAGCCTGCTCGCCTGTAGCCCCAATTCCCTACACCGAGAGCTTTGCAGTCTCCGAAGAGTCTCCCCTCTCTGGCTCTCGAATCCAGTGAGGAAGGTTCACATCATCCCCAGGATGCAGAATCCCACATGCAAAACTGAGGTCGGGGGACTCAGAAAAACCCCAAAGGACAGCGAGGGTCGAGACTGTGTGTGGGGAAATCCCTGGTGCTCTGTCCGTGACAGCCACGTCCCCCAGCCTGGACTCGGGGTACCTTGTCAGCCCCGTCTGTCGCAACTAGGCCGCGGCCACGCGGGCCGCGGAGGTCCCTGACCCCAGCGCGAGCGCCGCCTGCGGTCCAAAGGCCAAGGCCTCTGGGGCCACTCGGCGCGCGACCCCGTAGCGCCTGGGGCGGGGAGCCGGCGTGCAGGCGGAGCTCTCCTCGGCGCGCCTATTGGCTAGAGCTGACGCCCGTCCGGACCCCGAGGCCCGACCATTGGCCGGTGGGGGCGGAGTTCGCGGAGCCCCAATGAATGGGGGAGCCGGAAGCAGGAAGTGAGTTTGCGATCGGAGCAGCTGCTGCAGGTGAGGCACGGCGCCCGGGATTCGGGGTCACAATGTGTGTCATACTCGAGGGACAGGGCGAGCCTGGACCGAGCGCAAGATCATTCCCTTTTTGCCCCGCCTCCCCATCCAGTACCCTTTCCAGATTCATCGCGGCCCCATGGCCAAGGAGCGCTCAGGGCAGCTAAGGGTTAACGCCCCTTTCAGAACCCAGGGTGTTGTGCTATTCGGGGGCAGGATCGGGAGTGTTGGGGGAGGTTGGAAACTCAGTCCCAGCAAGAGAGGGCGTTGAGAAGAAAACCCTGGGTTGGGAGATACCCAGGTCCCAACGGAGCAGTGAGACCTTCGGTAAGTTCATTGGCCTCTCTAAGCCTCAATCTCCGTATCTGTAAAATGTGTATTCTTCCGGCGCGAAACTTCTGTGGCTTGGTAGCTCCCCTGGCTGAGCGCAGGAAGAGGGCAGGAGGGCGCAGGGCCGAAGAAAAGGCAGTTAGAGGGATGAGAGTGGAACAGATCCCTGGAGCAGTGAGAGAGGAAGAGTCCAGGAAAATCATTTACTACTGTAGATACACGCCGTCAGATGTGACCTTATCTAATCTGCACACCCACCCAGTGAAGTCTGGGTTATTATCAAGCCTATTATACAGAGGCGGAAATCGATGCGCAGAAAAGTAAAACAATTGACTTGATATTAGGAGTCTCTGGCTGAGCCTGGATTGGAACTTGGATCTTCCAGCTGGGACTCTGTCCATGTGAACACACTGGTGGGCAGGATTGAAGAATCTGCAGAGGAATTCTGAAGAGGAGGCTAGGAGGTCAGAGTAGGAAGAGGGGAGACCAGGCCTAGGCTGGGAGTCTAGAGATGCAGATCTCTGTTTCTGACCCCTCCCTTAGGTTACTGGGCAAAGCTCCTAGCCCCTCTGGACCTGTTTCCCTGTCTGTAATACTAGGTAGTTGGCTTCAGTCTTTAAGTTTGAGAGGCACAAGCCAAACATTGCCCACCAATATATTTTGTAATTTCCTTGGGTGAGTCACCTAACCTTCTCTGAGCCTGTTAGCATATCTGGTGCATGGGGACAATGGGATTCCCTTCTTCATGGGCTTTTAGGGAGGATTAAATGAGACCATGAGCATGCAGAGCCAGGTGTGCAGTTGGCATGTGAAAAATGATGGCTGTGATCATGGTGATGGTTCTCAGCAGGGCCCATGGCGGACGCCCAGTACATCCTCCCCAATGACATCGGTGTGTCTAGCCTGGACTGCCGTGAGGCCTTCCGCCTGCTGTCACCCACAGAGCGCCTCTATGCCCATCACCTGTCACGGGCCTCCTGGTATGGAGGCCTGGCTGTGCTGCTGCAGACCTCTCCTGAGGCCCCCTACATCTATGCCTTGCTCAGCCGCATCTTCCGTGCCCAGGACCCCGACGAGCTGCGCCAGCATGCCCTAGCTGAGGGCCTTACCGAGGAGGAATATCAGGTCAGTTCTCTCAGGCCAGCCTGTATTTCCTGAGTGGCTTCTGGGTGTGAGGGGCCAGGAAGCAGGGATACCAAGGACTTTCTCTCTTTGGATTAGGCCGAAGATGTCAAACACAGGAACATCCCCTCCTGGAGTTTCAGTCTTCTCATCTGCAAACTATGCATGAGGGTAGTCCGTACCTCTTAGGGTTGTAGTGACCTGACTCCAAGATAAATGGTGGCTGCTGTGATTATAACAAGGGCTGTGGATTAAAGGAAACAGCTATGGAGATTCAGAGACGGTAGAGGAATTAGTCCAGTGTAGGAATCAGGAGGTCTGAGTTCTGGACCGAGAACTTCCTCTACCATGTTGTGTGTCCCTGGGCAGAATGTTCTGCCTGTCCTCTTGTTTTTGTTTGATTGTGGGCCTACTGACCAAGTAATACATGAATGCATTCTTAATGCATTCTTAATGCATTATAGCAATGTGGAAAGACACAAAACAAAACACGAAGATCATTCATTCTCAGTGCCCTCCCCAGAGGTAATCACCAAAGAAGGTGCAGTGTATAGTCTTTTCAGTCCTCTGTCAGTATTGCATACCTATACATGTGTTCATGGTCTTTATTATCTCTTTTTCATATGAGATCACACTCTACATATTGCGAGTTCTGCTTTTTCCATTGAACACCATGTCTTGGAGAACTTCCATGGGGTACAAATAAATCCACCTCATTCTTTTTTATTGACTGTGAAGCATTCCAGAGCAATGTACACTATAATCAGTTTAATCTTTTCTTTATTGATGGACATTTAGATTGCTCGCTATTCTTACAAATGATACCACAATGAGCATACTCTTGCACGTGTGTGAGGAGGACCTATTTCTCAAAGCAGAATTGCTAGGTCAAAGGCTCTGTATATTTACAATTGGTGCTGTTAAATCATCCTCTAAGAAAGCTTCACCAAGAATGTATGAGGATATGGTCTGTTTTTCTATATGTAAAATAAAGGGATGGATTGCTTATCTCTGAGTGGAGGCCCAGGCTGTTTCTTCTACCTTTTTTGAACTTTGAGTAGTCACATCCCATCTCTAGGCCTTGATTTACTCATTAAAAAAGCTAATGCCTGGGAAAGTGGGACGAATGCTACCCAAGTATTAACTATTTTCAGTAGAATTCTTTTGTTTGTAAGTAGCAGAAACCCACCTCAGATTGGCTTAAACGAAAAAAAATCATGACTTCCAGTTTCTGGTCTGGCGTGTGAGGAGCTTAGATGTCACCCATCTGTTCTAACAACAAGTAAAAAGCTGAAGAAACTGAAAAATCAACAACTCTTCTTAGATCCTTAAAAGAAGTGAGGTCATAGGGCAAAACCCTCAAATTGGAAAAGACAGACAGGCAGGTACAGAGAATCACAGTTTACCACAGCAAAAATTCAGGAGCAGAAACCTCCATAGAACCAGTGCTGGTGTAGGAGAACCTGACCTGTAATTGATGAATTGCTGGAGGCTCAGTGTAGAAAATTCTGAGAGTTAAAAACTCTAGGAGGACCCAGTCATAAGGGGGTCCCCACACTTTCGGGGATTTTACCTCCAGCAGCTTGACCTGGTTCTCACAATGAATTTCAGAGAAAAAAATCCCTCATGCTTCTTGCAGAAGGAGAGAAAAAAGAATCATTTTTGAAATAGGCTAGAACATTCTGTTCTTCTTAACATGATCTTCCCTCAGGAGGAACTATTTAACCAGAACCAAACCTGCTAGCGTTTTATCAGAGCCTAACTGATCTAAAAGAAGGGAAATACCCAATTCCAGACAGCTCTGAACATCCTGTCCCACCTAAGGGGAGTGGTGGGGACCTAGGACTTAGAAATACATGTGAAGTTCACAGTCTAGAGGCAAAGGCTCACTAAGAGACTGAAACCTAATAATGGGACTCTGGAACACTTCCCCTGCTCCCACACCTTACCACCACATTACTAAAGGCATATTTGTGGCTATTCCTTTTACCCAGTACCTTGTGTCTGGCTATCAAGAAAAAAATTACAAAACATTCTAAAAGGCAAAAAACACAGTTTGAAGAGACAGAGTGAGCATCAGAATGAGACTTAGATATGGCAGGGAGTTGGACTTATCAGACCCGAAATTAAAATAACCATGATTAATATTCTAAGGACTCTAATGGATAAAGTAGACAGCATGCAGAAAAAGATAGGCAATTTAAGCAGAGAGATGGAAATTCCAAGAAAGTGCCAAAAATGCTAGAGATCAAAAATCACTAGCAGAAATGAAGACTGCCTTTGATGAGCCTATTAATAGACTTGACACAGCTGAGGAAAGAAACTGAGCTTGAGGATGTCTCAACAGAAACTTCCAAAACTGAAAAGCAAAGAGAAAAAAGATTGAAACAAAACAAAACAGAATATCCAAGAACTGTGGGACAACTACAAGGAGTGTAACATACATATAGGGGTAAAACCAGAAGGAGAAAGAAAGAAACAGAAGAAATATCTGAAACAGTAATGACTGAGAATTTCCCCCAATTAATGTCAGATACCAAACCACAGATCCAGGAAGTTCAGAGAACACCAATTAGGATACTAAATGCAAAACAAAAAATAAAAAACAAATAAAACCTACATGTAGGTATATCATTTTTAAACTACAGGAAATCAAAGAGAAAGAAAAAAAAATCCTAAAAGAAGCCAGAGGGGAAAAATATCTTATCTACAGAGGAGCAAAGATAAGAGTGACATCTGACCTTCCAGAAACCATGCAGGCAAAAAGAGAGTGGGCTGAAATATTTACAGTGTTGAGACAAAGTCTACCAACCTAGAATTCTGTACCCTGTGAAATTACCCTTCAAAATGAAGTAGAAGTAAAAACTTTCTCAGACAAACAAAAATTGTGAGGGAATGTGTTGCCAGTTGACTTCCTTTGCAGGAAATTTTAAAAGATGTTCTTTTTTTTTTTTTTTTTTTTTTTTTTAATGGAGGTACTGGAGATTGAACCCAGAACCTCGTGTATGCTAAGCATGCACTCTACTGCTGAGCTATATCCATCCCCCAAAAGTTCTTTAGAGAGAAGGAAAATGATATAGGTTAGATACTCAGATCTACATCAAAAAAGGAAGAACATTGGAGAAGGAAGGAATAAGTGCAGGTAAAAGAAAAACTTTTATTGTTCTTATTCTTAATTGATCTAAGAGGTAACAGTTTGTCCAAAATAATAATAGTAATGACATATCCAACTATCTTTGCTTATGAATGACAGCAGTGATATGAGGGAGGGGAGGCATGAATTTGGATTATTTTGTTATTATAAGGTACTCAAACTACCCATGAAGTGGTATAGTGTTATTTGAAAGTGGGCTTGGATTATTTGTAAAGGTATATTGCAAACTCTAAGTCAACCACTAAACAAAGCAAAAAAAAAAAAAAAAGTACAACTGATATGCTAAGAAAGGAGAGAAAATGGAATCATATAAAAGGTTCAGTTAAAACCACAAAAGGCAGAAAAAGAATGGAAGACAGGTGCCAGCGTGATCTGGCTCTGGTGAAAGCCCCCTTCCAGGTTGTAGACTGCTGACTTCTCACTGTGTTTTCACATGATGGAACATGTGAGCTAGCTTTCTGGGGTCTCTTTTGTGGGGCACTAACCTCAATGACAGGGGCTATGCCCTCATGATTTAATCTCTTTCCAAAGGCCCCGCCTCCTAATACTGACACTTTGGAGGTTAGGTTTCAACATATTGATTTTAGAGGGACACAAACATTCAGATCATAGCAATCAATAAACCTCTAGCCAGGCTAACTAAGAAAAAAGTGAGAGATCACAAACTACTATCACTACTATCACAAACTAATGTCAGAAATGAAAGAAGGGACATCACTACAGATCCATGGGCATTCAGATGATAATCAAGGAATACTGTGAAAAATGTTATGCCCACAAATTTGATAACCTATATGAAATGGACCAATTCCTTGAAAGCCATAATCTGCCAAAACTCACACAAGAAGAAATGATAAGCTACCTAGGCCTATATATATTAAAGAAATAGAATCAATAATTAATAAATAACCTTCCGAAACAGAAAACACCAGGCCCCGATAGGCTTACTACCAAACATTTAAGGACAACATTATACCAATTGTCTACAATCTCTTTATGAAAAGGGTGGGGGGATGCTTCCTAACTCATTGTGTGAGGCCAGTATTACTCTAATACCAAAACCAGACAAAGATTACAACGAAAGAGAAGAAAACTACAGACCAATATCTCTCATGAACATAGATGCAAAAATCTCAACAAAATATTAGCAAATTGAATCCAACAACGTATAAAAAGAACTATGCACCATGACCAAGTAGGGTTTATCCCAGGTATGCAAATCTGGTTCATCTTTCAAAAATCAGTAAATGTAATTCATCACATCAACAGGTTAAAGAAGAAAAATCACATGATCATATCAGTAGATGCAGAAGAAATATTTGGCAAAATCCAACACCTATTCATGATAAAAAACTGTCAGTAAACTAGAAATCCTACAGGTAACATCATATTTAATGGTGAGAAACTGAAGCTTTCTCACTAAGATCAGGAATAAGGCAAGAATGTCCCCTCTTACCACTACTTCTTAACATTGTATGAAGTCCTAGCTACTGCAATAAGATAAGAAAAAGAAATAACAGGTATATATATGGTGAAGGAAGACATAATACTGTCTTTGTTCACAGATGACATGATTGTCTGTGTAGAAAATCTGAAAGAATCAACAAAAAACTCCTAGAATAAATGATTATAGAAAGTTGCAGGATGCTAAGTTAATACATAAAAGTCAATTGCTTTCCTATATTCCAGCAATGAATAAGTATAATTTGAAATTAAAAACACAGTACCATTTACAATAACACCCAAAAAAGTTGAAATACTTAGTCGTAAATCCAACAAAAATTGTTTAAGACTTATATAATCACTACTACAAAACTCTGATGAAAGATACCAAAGAACTAAATAAATGGAGAGGTATTCCTTGTTTATGGACAGAAGGATTCAATATTGTCAGGATGTCACTTCTCAACTTGATCTATAAATTCAGTGCAATACCAGTCAAAATCTCAGCAAGTTATTTTGTGGATGTTGACAAACTGGTTCTAAAATTTACATGGAGAGTCAAAAGACTTAGAATAGCCAACACAATAATGAAGAAGAACAAAGTTGGAGGGCTGGTATCACTCTAGGTTCAAGAGTTATTATAAAGCTACAGTAATCAAGGCAGTGTGATATTGGCAAAAGAAGAGACAAATAGATCAGTGCAATAGAATAGAGAGCAGAGAAATAGACCCCCATAAATATAGTCAACAAGTCTTTGACAGAGAGTAAAGGCAATACAATAAAACAAAAATAGTTTTTTCAATGAACGGTGCTAGAACAATTGGATATATACCTGCAAAAAAAAAAAAAAAGAATCTAGACACAGACCTTACATCCTTCACAAACATTAACTCAGAATGGATCACAGGCTTAAATGTTAAATGCAAAATTATGAAACTCCCAGAAGATAACATAGGAGAAAATCTAGATGACCTTGGGTATGGAGGTGACTTTTTAGATACAACATCAAGCATGATCCCTGTAAGAAATCATGGGTAAGCTGAACTTCATTAAAATTAAAGTTTTCTGCTCTGTGAAAGCTACTGTTAAGAGAATGAAAAGATAAGTCACAGAGTGAGGGTATAGCTCAGTGGTAGAGCACGTGTTTAGCATGCACGAGGTCCTGGGTTCAATCTCCAGTGCCTCCATTAATAAAACAAAAGAAAACAAGCAACCTGATTAAGCAATGGACCGAAAACTTTAACAGATATTTTACCAAAGAAAATATACAGATGGCAAATAATCACATAAAAAGATGCTCCACATCATATGTTATTAGGCGATTGTGAATTTAAAAAACAAGATACTGCTGTATACTTCTTAGATTGGCCAAAATCCAAAATGTTGACAACACAACTGGCAAGGATGTGAAACAGTAGGAACTTCTGTTCATCACTGGTTGGAATGCAAAATGGTCCACCACTTTGGAAGAGAGTTTGGCAGCTTCTTACAAAACTAAACACATTCTTGCCGTATGATCCAGCAGTCTTGCTCCTCGGTATTTACCAAGGTGAAAACTTGAAGTGAAAATTATGTCCACACAAAAACCTGCACGTAATTTTTATAGCAGCTGTATTCATACTTGCCAAAACTTGGAAGCAACCAAGATGTCCTTCAGTATCTGAATCAATAAACAAACTGTAGTACAACAGACAGTGGAACATTGTTTAGTGCTAAAAAGAAGTGAGCTTTCAAGCCATGAAAAGACATGGAGAAAGTTAAACGCATATTACTAGGTGAAAGTAACCAACCTGAAAAGGGTACCTACTGTATGATTCCGACTGTATAGTATTCCAGAAAAGGCAAAACTATGAAGATAGTGAAAAGATCAGTGGTTGCTAGGCATTGGGAAAGAGGATGGAGCACAGGATTCTTAGGGCAGTGGAACTACTCTGTATGATACAGAGTAATGTATCCATAATGGTAGAGAGATGTCATTATATATCTATCCAAACCCATAGAATGTACAATACCAAGAGTGAACCCTAATGTAAACTCTGATCTTGGGTGATGAGGTGGCAGTGTAGGTTCATCAGCTGTAACAAATGTTCAAGTCTAGTGGGGATATTGAAATGAGGGAGGCTGTGCATGTGTGGGGGTAGGGGGCTTTGGGGTGATCTCTGTACCTTCCATTCAATTTCACTGTGAATCTAAAACTGCTCTATAGAATAAAGTCTATTTTTTTTAAAAGGGAGAGAATTATTGGCTCATGTAATTGAAAAGTCCAGGGCTAGGGAGGCTTCAGGCACAGCTTCAGGAGCTCAGTGATACAACTGTGATGCAGTCTTCATCCCTCAGCTTTGCTTTCTTTCCTCACTTTGGTAGGGCAGCTCCAGGGGCTTCAGGTTTGATGATTCCTGGTGTAAAACAGAGGCTCTCTGCCACTGGGAAATTTCCTGGTAGGGCTCTTATTGGCCAGCTTGGGCCTATGCCCAGCCCTGGAGTTGGGGAAGGGAGATTTCCCCGCATCCCAAAAGGAAGATGTGAAGTTTTGTTGCCAGAGGAATGAAGACTAGATTTGGGGCCAGCAGAAGCCATCGAGTAGTTGACCAAGGCCCCTCCAGCCTTAATAGAATATTTGATGCTTCTGGTGACAGCTCCCTGCCAGGTTGGGGACTGAGGACAAGCTTCTGCAGAAGAAGGTGGTGTTCGCACTTGGCTTTAAAGATCATATGAGATAGCTGCAGGTGGCTGGCAGGGTGCCGATGTAAAGGGAACAAAAGTAGATGAGGGCTTAGATGTGTTTGGGAGCTGCTGAGACGACCAGGTTGGCTGGACAATGGATGTATGAAGATTGGTCTATGAAGGTGTATTGAGACCGACTGGGGCCTCCCAGGGTGTGAGTGCTGCCCCCAGATTTCCCAGCCTCACCCATACTGCCTTCTCTGGGGGGTTAACATCCGTGGGGCAGGGAGGCTGTGCTGCTGGCCTCTGATGCCACCTTCCCCCAGGCATTCCTGGTCTATGCTGCGGGCGTCTACTCCAACATGGGCAACTACAAGTCCTTTGGCGACACCAAGTTTGTTCCCAACCTGCCCAAGGTGAGCTGAGAAGGGCTGGGGAAGGTGGGGAATGTGAGGCTGGTGGGGTGGGGGATGGAGCAGATGGAGCCCCAGTGGGAGTGGGACCCTGAGTGGAGCCTTGACCCTGTCACTAGGCTCGCTGGGTGCTGCAGCCTCCTTCTGACTGTGCTGACCCAAGGGGCGAACGAGGGGAGGGCTCTGTGCACTGTTAGGTGCTTGCAGAAATGACACCTGTTGGTCACCCCTGGGGACAGTGGAGGAGCCTGGGCACAAGGAGTCCCTCCCCGGAACCATGGGGCTCGGGCTGTCTAGGGCAGAGGCGGCTCTTACACCAGGGCTCTCAGCCCTTACTATGATCACAAATTGCCTGGAAGTCTTGCTGAAATGTAGCTTCTAACTGAGCAGGCCTGCGATGTTGCATGAGGTTCTGTGTTTCTCAGGCAAAGCCAGTGTTGCTGGTCCATTGACCACACTTTGAGCCAGAAGGTCTTGTGGGAGAAGAGCTGGGAGGTGGGTGTGGGGGCCCCAGGAGGCAGGTTCGGGTGGTGTGGCCAGGTTGATGGCCTCCCTTCCCCCGCAGGAGAAGCTGGAACGTGTGATCCTGGGGAGTAAGGCCGCTCAGCAGCACCTGGAGGAAGTCAGGGGCCTGTGGCAGACCTGTGCGGAGCTCATGTTCTCTCTGGAATCGAGGCTTCGGCACCTTGGGCTGGGGAAGGAGGTGAGGCCCCAACCGCACTAGGGAGTAGAGGGCATCCTTGGAGGCCGCCTGGTGTGGAGGGAAAGGCACCAATGGGGAGGTGGTGGACTGTCCCTCATTCGCCTGAGGCAGAGTTGCTCTTTACTGCAGCCCTCAGTGTTGTCACCTGTAAGCAGGTTGGATGGAATGCTTTCTGCATGCCCTCCCAGTTCCGAGGATGCTGTGTGCAGGAGGCAGGAAGGAGAGAAGAGCTGGTAGCTGGAGGGACTGAGGAGGGGGGATGGGAAAGGAGGGGGCCCCAGCTTCCCACCTCTGGAGGCTGCTTGGGAGCTGCATGGGGTGAGGGACACAGCAAACCTTTGGGGTGGGCTGGCCTGTGAGAGGCTGGAGCAGAGCTGCAGGAAGGCTGGAGATGGACCTCTATTTGTTGTTCGCGTTATAATTTTTTCCCCTGGAAAGACATGGAGGAGGACAGTGGAGGCTGCTGAGAGGAGGTGCAGGAGGCCTGAGGCTGGAGAGGGTGGCTGGGAAGAAATTCGCCAGCTTCCCCTGCGGCCTCCAATCTCAGCAACTCCTATTTCCCATCTGCCTCTTCCCTGACAGGGTATCACCACCTATTTCTCTGGGAATTGTACCATAGAAGATGCCAAACTAGCCCAGAACTTTCTGGACTCACAGGTTTGGGGGTTGGGGAACTCGGGACAGCGGTTTGATGGGGTCCCCTTGACACTGGCGCCCACTCCTGGGTCTCATATTGGGCCCTGAGGCATGGGCGTCTTGGGTCCTTGAGGTGGAGAAGACTTGGGAATCCTCATCTGAGGGTCAGCCTGGCTTGAATGAAGGTGTCCCCGTGTGTGCCCTGATGGAGCGGCCCCCACCCCATGCCAGGCTGAAGGGCTTTGTTACAGCCTCAGGGCAGGATGACACAGAACATCACAGCCGCTTCTGTTAGGCTCTGGTGTCCTATGTCGGTTTCACTTCCCAGCTCAGCCACTCAGCCTTTCCTGTAGCCCCCGGATTAACTGAGGTCACACGGTACCTGGCATAGTTGAATTAGCACTTAGTTAGTGCTCAGTGTAATGAGCAGAGCAGGAGTCTACCCTGGCCTGCCCACCCCGCTCTCTCCCCTCCCAGGCCCCATTCTACTTTGCCTCTGTATCTTCTTCCTGCGGTGACCCACTTTCCCTCCCCCATTCCACAGCCCTCTCTGGACTTACTCTCCCCCAAACCCCTACACTGGTCTTTTCCAGAACCTCAGTGCCTACAACACACGACTCTTTAAGGAGGTCCGCCAGGATGGGAAGCCCCACTACGAGGTGCGGTTGGCTTCCGTGCTCAGCACAGGTGAGCTCATGCCCCTTCTACTCTGTCCTCAGCATTCCTGGTCCAGGGTGGAAGGGGCTGGGGCTGAGCACAGGGGTTAGCCGACTACGGTAGCCGCACAGAGTAACACCTGTTGTAATGGCAGATATTGATTGAAGGCTTATTGGGTGCCAAGCTCCATGCTGTACTCAGCATATGGTGTTCCTGTGGGGTGAGCACTCCTAGTTCTGGTTCTGGTGGTGATACAAGGGGGAGACATGAGGGCAGGGGAAGGGCCTAGGTTCCAGCTGACAAACGTCGCCACTGCAAGCCTCTGACAGGAGCCCTGTGTTGGCCATGATCCCCATTCTCCAGGCAGTGTCGCAGAAGATAATAGTCCAGGTAGACAATGGGAATAGAGGCTGAACCACATGTCCCATGACAGCCTAGAGGAGAAATCCAAACTGCACATCAGTGAAGGCTTAACGGAAAAGGTGACCACATGTGTCTTGGAGGTTGGGGAAGATACAGTAAGGTGTGGGGCTGTACCTACTAAACTCCGCTTCCTAAATATCTCTTAAAGTACCTTCAGGGTATAGCCCAGATTCACTTCTAAGGGCTCCATCATCTGGAATTTCTTGGCTACAAGTGAAGAACCTATTTCCAATTTGCCTAAAGCAAAAGGAGATTTTACAGACTTGGGTAGTTAAGAAGCCCAGAATAGTATGGCTTCAGGCACAGCTGGATCCAGCTGCTCAGACAGTATTCTCAGAAATTTCTCCCTCTGTCTCTCTCTCTTTCTTTTCTTTTAATGTATCCTGATTTTTTTCGTGGGGGGGGATGGAATTTAGGTTTATTTGTTTATCTTTAGAGGAGGTACTGGGGATTGAACCCAGGATCTCATGCATGCTAAGCATTCGCTCTACCATTTGAGCTGTATCCTCCCCCTCTCCCTCCATCTCTAGACTCAGCTTTCTTTGACTTCATTCCACAGCAGACTGCTCCTACACAGGGACTGATAGCCACCAGCCTGGCCACTCCAGCAAAAAGAGGGCCTTTTTCTCTCAGAAGTGTTTTCATAAGGTCTGGGAGTAGCTCAGGTTTCTCTATTTTGGGTCCTATATTTGTCTGTGAACCAATCCCTGTGGTTAAGAGCCAGATCTCTGATTGTCTAGACCTGGTCCCAAGCCTACCTCAGAGCTAGGGCAGCCCCTCCCACCACCTGGACTCGGGGTGGTTGTTAGGAGTGGTTCTCAAAGGAAAATTGGCGACTGTTACCAGGTGATGGGGACATGGATACAGCACTAATAGAAGCATCCTGGCCCCATGAGGACCTTTGTAACCTGGCCCTCCCTTCCCCACCCACATTCCACATCCCACATCCCACCTCCCAGCCCCCAGCCTCCCAGTTAGACCTGCAACTTCCAATTCCTTGAACACCCCATGTTCTCACACACACCTTCCCAGCCTTTGCACAGTCTGTTCCCCATTCCTGCCTGGAATGTCTTCCCTCACCTCTAGGTGTTCACTTGTTGATGAACACCTACTCATCCTGGACGCCATGCTTGGACATCACCTACCCCAGGGCCTTTCCCTGTCTTCCCATCAGCACACCTAGTAATTTCCCAGTTATATTTCTGTTGACTACAAGCTCCTTGAGAGGAGGAACTATGTATTTCGTTTACCAGTGTCTCCCCAGGGGCAAGGCCTTGATGGCTAATATGTGAATAAATGAGGATGGGTGGGGAACTGATTTCCTGGTAGATGGAACAGCATGGGCCAAAGCAGAGTGGTGGGAAAGTTTAGGGATCAGCTAGTATGTAGTTCGATTTGACTAGGGAAAAAGATATTGAATTCAAGGGAATAGGAGTAGATCATACTGGAATGTAAGTTGGGCCTATGGTTAGCAGCATAGGGCACAGTATAGGATGTGGTTAAGAGTGTGGCTCTGGAGCCCAACTGCCTGAGTGCATCAGTTATCTATTGCTGTGTAACAAACGCCCCCATTTATTTAGTGATATAAAGCTGCCTTTTCATGCTCACAGGCTCTGTGGGTCAGGAATTGGGATGGAATACACCAGGAACAGCTTATCTCTGGTTGGCCATGTCTACAGCCTCACCTGGGAAGACTTAGAGGCTAGAGTGACTCGACACCTCAGGGCTGGAATCATATGCAGTCTCACTTACTCACACATGCAGTGGTAGATGCTAGTGATCAGCTGGGGCCTCATGCAGCATCTTCATACTGCTCGTAGTGGGTGAGCTCTAAGAGTGAACATCTCAAGAGAGCCAAGCAGAAGCTGTGTCACTTTTTATGAATAGTCTCAGCAGTCACTTGGCATCACTTCTGCTATAGTCACAAGCCTGCCCCTCTTCAAGAGAAGGGAATAGAGGCCCCACTTCCTGATGGGAGAACTCACATTTGAGATGGGAGATACTGAGTCTATCTTTTGGTTTTTTTTAAGCATAGAAGAGTATTATAGGGATCAGAGACAACAGGCAAAATACAACAGTGTATTAATATCCCATTGCTTCTGTAAAAAATCACTACAAATTTAGTGGCATAAAACCACATAAATTTATTCTGTTACAGTTCTGGAGGTCCAAAGTCTAAAACAAAACTCTAGTCCCTTCTGGAGGCTTCAGGGGGAAATCTGTTTCCTTGTTCCTTTCAGACTCTAGAAGCCATCTGCATTCCCTGGCTTTTGGCCCCTTCCTTACAGCTCTCCCCCTTCTTTCTCCTCTCATCTCATCTCCTACCTCCCCTCACCCTCTTTTCTCCTTCTTATAAGGGTGATGTGATTACATCTAGCCTATGGCTAGCTTTTTAAATAAAATCTTCCACACTGGGTTTGAATCCTGCCCTGTTCTTGCTGCTGTGTGACCTTGGAAAACTGGCTTAACCTCTCAGTGCCTTAGTTTCGCCATCTGTAGAATGTAGATAATAATGTCCCACTCCCCAAAGAGTTGATGTGAGGCTTAAATGAGTTAACACATGTAAATCACTTCGGATATTTTGTGTTCCATAATAAATAGTTTTTTGAAGATGAAAGTTTATACTAATTTCTGTAGGCAATAGGGAGCCATTGAAATCTTAGAGTAAAGGAATATCACAGTGAGAAGTCTGCTGGGGTGTCTTACACTAGCCTTTTCCCTGAGCATCCTTCTTCCCTCAGAGCCGACTTTGGACTCCGAAATGGCTTCCAAGCTGAAGAGCTATGAATACCAGGGGAGCCACTTCCAGGTGACAAGGGGGGACTATGCTCCCATCCTCCAGAAGGTGGTGGAGCACCTGGAGAAAGCCAAGGTAGGGCTGACTGGAAGCTGAGGTATGCAGCTCCAGACCCCTCTGGGCAGCAAAGCCGGGTATGGGGATGGGTGGCTGACCTGAGGCTGACCAAACCCTGCTCACCCCCAGACGTATGCAGCCAACAGCCACCAGGAGCAGATGCTGGCCCAGTACATAGAAAGCTTCACTCAGGGCTCCATTGAGGCCCACAAGAGGGGCTCTCGCTTCTGGATCCAGGATAAAGGCCCCATCGTGGAGAGGTGAGGCGCCAGCCTTCACCCCAACCCACCCCCTCCTGCCCGCCCCTCCTCCATCTCGGCCCTTCTCTCCCCCAGTTACATCGGGTTCATCGAGAGCTACCGAGACCCCTTTGGTTCCCGTGGAGAGTTTGAAGGTAACTTCTGGGAGGCGGGAGGTCAGATTGGAAACCCTTACCCTGCATCCCCTGAGGGCCCTCCCCTCCCTGCGCCTCCCTCAGCAGTGACAACAACAGTCTCTGATGATTTACCACGGACTGGACCCCTGCCTATGTTAGCTCATTTTGACACCATTGTCCTATGAGAATTTCTAGCCTCACTTCACAGATGTGGGAACTGAGGCACAGTTGGTGGATGGCGAGCCCAGGCGCCTTGGCTGTGAGCCACTTTGCTGCGCTCCCTCTGGTATCTGATCTGAGCACAGGCTCTGGCTTTGCCACTTAATGACTGTGTAACTTTGAGCCAATTAACCCCACCTCTGAGCATCAGTCATTTCTTTTCGGGTGTCATGAGAAGTGAGGTATCATATGCAGACTGCTTTGCACAGTGCCAGGCACATAAATGGTGCTTGGTTGATGGGAGCAGAATTAACATTGTGACTGTGAACTTGACTCACCTGCCGTCATCCCAGGGCAGGTGGCTGGCTGCCTTGGCCCTTGTGCCCAAGGCCCCATGGGACCCAGTGGTGCCGGGCAGAGCATCCAGCCTGGGGATTCAGACTTGTCTCTGCCAAGCCTTATCCTCCCCAGCCCCTGGACATAGAGTCAGGAGCAGCCAGCTGCCAGAAGCCAGAGAGATTAGCTTGGGGGGAGAGAAGAAAGCCCCAACCTCCCAAAGGGGCTTGGATCTGAGCTGATAGTTTCAGGCCCAGGGATGAGGCATGAGGGGCAGGCCGTCCAGGGGCCTGAGGGTGTGACAGGTATGCATACCCGCAGCTTTCCTGCCTGGGTCCTGATTCGCCAGGCCAGCTCTGAGGGCCGAGACCCAGAGCCTCCTCAGCAGCCTCAATCTCAGAGGTCCTCCCTTTTACATAACTCACAGTGATTATTAGAAAAGTAGTCCACATTCATGGGCAAAAGTTATGAAAATACAGGCTAAAAAAACCAACTGTGATTGCACCCACCCCAAGGTTAAAATCTGGAATGGAATTTTTAGCTTTTGTTTTTATATAAAGGCGTAAGTGTTCAAAAACCTGTGTGTGTAATTTAAAAATCCATGTTGTAAGTCATTGGAGCAAGACAGAAATATGTAGGCTAAGATGTGAAATCCCTCCTTTACCACCTTCTCCTGTGTCACTCCCCTCCAAAGGTCACCACAGTTTACAGTGGAGTACAGGTCTTTCCAGACTTTCGTCTAAGCATTCACACACACACACACACACACACACACAAACACACAAACTACTTTTAATTCATCCAGGCAAAAGAGGTTATATTCTCTGTATTGTTCTGTTACTTACTTTTTTCACTTAATGATGTATCTTGGATATCTTATTTCATATCAGTACATATAGACCTACCACATTCTTTTTAATAGGTGTATAGTATTCACAATCTATTATAAATAATTTCCCACAACATTTGATATTGTACTGCATGTCTAACAGCTGCATGGTGTGCCGTCATCTAACTGTCCCCTAATTTACTTAATAATCCCCAATTGTTGGACATTAGGTTGCTTTTCCTTCTTGGCTATTTTTAAAAAAATGTTTATTCAAGTACAGTCTGTTACAATGTGTCGATTTCTGGTGTACAGCACAATGTCCCAGTCATGCATACATATACATATATTCATTTTCATATTCTTTTTCATTAAAGGTTATTACAAGATGTTGAGTATAGTTCCCTGTGCTCTACAGAAGAAATTTGTTTTTCATCCTCTCTTCCTGTCCCGGTGTGATGATCTCACCAGACAAAGTGGATCTGGATAGGGAGGTTTTGCCAAACCCATCCCTTGGCTAGGTTAAGGTTAACCCCTTTATCAGTCTAGGCCAGGCCTTTCCAAGGCCTAGTCCATGCAGGGTTAACTGGAATTACATCAAGAAGGGTTCAGTGCTAAGAGCAAGGAGTCTCTGCTTGCGGGACTCTTCAGTACCTTTAATACACACATGTGCATTAGGAACCTTTAAAAAGTTAGAGATAGAGTATGTAGTGCTGCCCAAACTTTTTTGACCCGGGAGCTCTTTCTTTATGGAGGCGCTCGTAGAAAATGTGTTCTATGGAGTGCAGTTTTGGAAACATTGCTTTGAGCCAGGAGCTCTAACTGCGTTAAATCTAAAAAGATCAGTCCCTGCCCTCCTGTGCAGCGGCCTCACCACTACATAAGCCAGCTATGGCTCACTGTTCCCCCCAAAAGAAGAGCATCTTCTTGTGTGTGTGTGGTCCCATCCACTAGGCATCTGATCCTTTTCCCATCACCCACTATGTGCCGCCAACAAACTCCTTTAAGAGCCATCTCAGGTGTTTCTCAGCGAAGCCTTCTCTCTACACCCCACCCACCCTAAACAGTGACCTCCACGAAGGCAGGGCCCAGGCCTGGGTCACTGCTCTCCCTGGTGGCCGGCACAGGGTCACGGCAGACAGCAGGCATTCATACACGCGTGTTGGCTGGAGGATTAGAGCGGCTGAGTAAGGTGTGTAATCCCTCCCAAAGCCCGCCATCCCACAGCCTGCTCTCTCCCCTGCAGGCTTCGTGGCCATAGTGAACAAGGCCATGAGCGCCAAGTTTGAGTGGCTGGTGACAAGTGCGGAGCAGCTGCTGAAGGAGCTGCCCTGGCCCCCAGCCTTCGAGAAGGACAAGTTCCTCACCCCTGACTTCACCTCCCTGGATGTTCTCACCTTCGCTGGCTCCGGCATCCCTGCCGGCATCAACATCCCCAACTGTGAGCTTCCTCAGGCCCTGCCCCTCCAGCCCTGACAGATTCCCCAGTTCCCCAGGAGACTCCGTTTAGAGTCGCCCTCTCCCCCTCCACACACTTACCCTGGCCACAAATCACCCTACTCCACTCACCATCCCTGCCTGTCCCTCTTGTCCAGACAACTGGTCTGTGGCACTTGAACTTTGCCCCTTCTCCCTGGTCCCCTCCTCACCTTCTCCAGATGACGACCTGAGGCAGACAGAAGGCTTCAAGAACGTGTCGCTGGGGAACGTGCTGGCGGTGGCCTATGCCACGCAGCGGGAGAAGCTCACCTTCCTGGAGGAGAATGACAAGGTGGGCACCGGCAGCCTGAGGGCCAGCGCTGGGCTTGGCCTAACCTCGGCTGACACGGGAAGGCAGACAGGCCAGTGCAGAGGAGAGGAAGGAACAGGGTTTCAGGCCTGGATTGGCTGCTCTCCAGCCGTGTGACTTTGTGTCTTCAGAGCCTGTGACCCCAGCTGTCAAACAGTAGAGGCAGCGCCTTCCTCTCAGAGGGTGGCAAGGATGAGCGGGGCCATGCGGTTCCCAGTGTGGAGCTGGTGTGCAGTGGGCCTTTAGCAAATGCACACATCATGACTGGCCCTCGGCCTAGCATGGGGAGTGGTGGCAGGCTATGTGGCCACGGTGGGACTGTGGACAGCGTGGGTCTCTGCTTGTCTTGGCAGGACCTGTACATCCGCTGGAAGGGGCCCTCCTTTGATGTGCAGGTGGGGCTGCACGAACTGCTGGGCCACGGCAGCGGCAAGCTTTTTGTGCAGGTGAGAACGCAGCAGTCACCCCGGGTGCCAACAGAAGCCTCCCCAGTGCCCAGGCCTACAGCTCCCCTCCTCCGTAATCAGCCCTCCAGGGGTGCAGCTGCTCCATTCTTTGCCCTCAGTGTCTCATCCTCCCCCAAGACATCCCAGGAACTCTAAGGACTGAGTGGAACCTGTAGGACAGTCCTGCTGAGGTTCCCCTATCACAGGCTCCCACACAGGAGGAATTGCTTGGCTCATGCCAGGGAAGCCTGCCCTGAGGGTGTGGCCCTGGCAGCCCCAGGGGTAGAGAGGCTGGGAGGGGGCTGTCTCTGGGCACTCCTAGCCCTGAGGCTGTAGCACTGTGTCTTTGCACTGCTGTTCCCTGGAGCTTGTACCTTTCCAGGTGTTGTAGGGAGCCCCTTCTCCCCCAAGCAGCCCCTTCGTACTGGCCAGCCAGAGTGGCTGGTGCCCCCTCGGCACCCACTCAGGGAATATGAGAAGACAGCTTTTCTGGCTGGCTGGGAAGAGCCCAAGGGCCCATTGTGGACCCTGGGCCTGGAACTGCACAGATGAGAAGACTGGAGGTGGGTGGGTTGAGGTGGTCAGAGAGTGTGGGGTTCTGGGTTGAGCCTGCTCCTTGTAGGGTGGGGCTGCCTCCCCGAATAGGGAAGGGCTGGGCTTGGAAGTCAGGAGGATCCAGAGAGCAGCTGTGGGGAAGAAGCTTGGCTTTGCCCAGGCTCTGAAGTCCCAGGGAAGCAGGGACAAATGTGGCCCCTTGCAGGGGTCAGTTCCCCTCCTTGAGCCTCAGTTAGCCCATCTGTAAAATGGGGCTCCTGATTCCTCCTGTATGGCTCTTGTGAGTAATAAAAGCAAAGCCCTGGGATTTGCCTGGCACCCAATAGGCCCTCTGGAGATGGGTATTATTGTTAAGAGACTGTGCACAGAGTTTATATGCTCTGATTCTACTCTGGGGTTCTTAATCTCTGAGCCTTAGTTTCCTCTGTGAAGTGGGGTAATAATGGAAACTTCCTTGGAGGGTGGCTGCCAGAATTAATGGATAATGCACGAAGATACTTAGCCCATGGAGAGAACAGTGAGAGTGAATTTTGTTTGGGGCAGAGAATCTCATGCTGTGGCCTCCTCTGGCAGGAGAGGGGCCAGGAAGCATGGAGGTGAGGACATCCCAGCTGGGGTCTAGGGATACTGGGTCCGGGTCTTCATGTGACTTTGGGCACATCCCTCCCCACTGTGGCCCGCAGTGTCGCTCTCTCTGCAGTGGGGTAGGTACCTCTGGGGGCTCTGAGAGGCGTCACAGGACTCAGGTTTGGAGGCAGCAGTGTGTTGTCAGACCTCCTGCTCCTGCCATCACTCACTGCTCCCTGGTCACCTTTCTGAGCCACTCATCAGGCCCTTGGATCTGGGGCTGAAAGCCTGGCTCCGGATCAGGGCCCTTTGCCCTCACCCACCTCGTGTCCGTGACCCTCCTGCAGGATGAGAAAGGAGCATTCAACTTTGACCCAGAGACAGTGATCAACCCAGAGACAGGGGAGCAGGTGAGGGCAGCCTCGGTGGAGCCCCAGGGTGCTGGGAGGTGCGGCCCAGGTGGGGTGGCAGCCACCCCTAAGCCTGCTTCCTGGGCCTCCCCTCCCAGATTCAGAGCTGGTACCGGAGTGGAGAGACCTGGGACAGCAAGTTCAGCACCATCGCCTCCAGCTATGAAGAGTGCCGGGCAGAGAGCGTGGGCCTCTACCTCTGCCTCAACCCCCAAGTGCTGGAGTACGAGCAGCAGGCCTGGGGGGTGGGCCTCCTCTGTGGATGGAGTGGGTGCTGGCAGGGAGGGCAGGGCCCCAGCAGCCTCTGACCCCCTTCCCCGCCACGTCCCCTCTCTTCCCCAGGATCTTTGGCTTTGAGGGGGCTGATGCGGAGGATGTGGTCTACGTGAACTGGCTCAACATGGTTCGAGCCGGACTGCTTGCTCTGGAGTTCTACACCCCTGAGGCCTCCAGCTGGAGACAGGTGGGGGTCAGCGGACCCCTTAGGAGGGGAGAGCCTATGGTGGGGACCAAGACCAGGATTCTGGGTGTAGGGATGGGATAACTGTACCTACGAGGCACATGAACTGGGTTTCATCCCAGACTCCACTGTGTATAAGGGCAAGTCACATCACTGCTGTGAGTCTCAGCATCCCTGTCTGTGAAATGGGAATAATAATCTCCTTGCCCACCTTTGAGGGTGAACCAGATGAGACAATTTTACTCTGACTACTAGCAGATGACTTGCATAGGACCTAGTCTGTGCCACTGAGTTCTAAGCACTTTACTTAACTTGACCCACTGGTTCCCAGTATCAACCCAGACGTAGGTACTATTATTACTCTCATTTTAGAGATGAGGAAACTGAGGCACAAAGAGGCTAAGTAACTTGCTGGTAAGTAACAGAGTCAGAATTCAAACTCCAGCAGCCTTCCTCCACAGCCATCAGGCTACACTGCTCGGTTATGAGATGTACTTTGGAAACAGAGGAAGCAGCAGCAATGTTTTTAAAAGTTAATTAAGTCTGTTTTGAGGGGGCAGTGTTGTGTCACTAAAAGAACACACATTTTAGGATGAGGAAACTTGGTTCTGAATCCTTGCTCTCTCTTACCAGCTCTGTGACTCTGAGCAAGTCACTTCACCTCTCTGGGCCTCTGTTTTGTCATATGTAAACTGGGGATAACCACACCCTCTTGGTCCCACTGTTTTATGCAAACAAGATTATGGAGGAGAAAGTGCTCAGGGTCCTAGTGGTGAGGGACCCTCTGGGGTAACTGCTGGCATCCAGGCAGTGTGGAGCAACAGAGGGCATGGTGGGTGACAGGGGAGAGCATGGGGCTCGGGCTCCTGCCTGGAAATGGCCTCTGTGTCCCCCAGGGCAAAGGACCCACAGGGTGGGGGAGAATAAAATGATAATAATAGTTGACAGTTAATGAGCACATATGGTGTTTTAGGCCTTGGAATGAACTCTCGATACTTCTTATGGCTGCAAAGGATTCCTTTCTCTTTGGTCCCTGGCAGGCCCACATGCAGGCCCGGTTTGTGATCCTGAGGGTCTTGCTGGAGGCTGGCGAGGGACTTGTCACCATCACTCCCACCACAGGCTCTGATGGGCGCCCAGATGCCCGGGTCCGCCTTGACCGCAGCAAGATCCGGTCTGTGGGCAAGCCCGCCCTGGAGAGGTTCCTGCGGAGACTCCAGGTAAGCAGAGGCTTCTCACCTTGGAGGCCCCTTCCCATTTGACCCTATCTCCCCACCCTGTTAACAGGGAAGGCTTTTTGGAGGAGGTGGTTTAAACGAATTTGAGGGCCAAGGAGGAACCAGCTATGAGAAGATCTGAGAGCAGAAAGAACAGAAAGTAGAAAGGCTGGTCTTAGGACTGGAATGGGCTTGGTGGGTTGAGGGACAGAAAGAAGTCTGAAGTTTGGTGAGTGAAGGAGGGAAGGACAGTGGTCAGTGCAGACTTGGCTTCCCTCCTGTGTAGGGATGTTTAGAGTTGGGAGACCTTTGGGGATTCTGGTGCCAGTACTGACTGGCTGTGTCATTGGGGTAGCATACTTTGCCTCCCTGGGCTCTATTTGCTCATCTGTTAAACAGGATACATCACCTGTCTCACCAGGAGGGAGTTAAATGAAACAACATGTATGTGAAACTGAGCAAACAGAATGTCATGTTACCCAGAATGTCATGTGACACATAGTGTGATCCAGGGACCAGCAGCCGCAGCATCACCCAGCAGCAGGTTAGAACTGCAGATTCTTGGGCCTCACCCCAGACCTCCTGGTTTGGAAATTCTGAGTGCAGGGCCCAGGAATCTGCATGGTTACTAGCCTGCCAGGTGACGCTGACACTCAGCAAAGTTTGAGAACCACTGGTGATGCCCCACTATTTACTGGGCAGTGCCTTCCATTGGAACAGGGTCCTGTCGGCTTTTTCAACCTGAAGAAGGCCCAGCCTTCAATACAGCAAATATCTTTTTATGATTATATTCCCACCTATTTCCAGAAAGTATTTAAGGCATTTTTCCATAAAAGATATGTGTTTGGCCATTAAAGTAAAACAAAATTAGAAATTAAAAACTATTAGACACAAAGCACAGTGTGGTGTCTTGGATTAGATTATGGAATAGAAAAAGGACATTAATGAGAAAACTAGTGAAATCTAAATAAAGTCTAGAGTTCAGTTAATAGCAATGTACCAATTTTGTCAAGATGTTGACAACAGGTGAAACTGAGCCAGGGGCATGCGGGAACTCCATGCTATTGTAACTCCTCTATGAATCCAAAATTATTCCAAAACAGTTAGTTAATAATAAGTCACTAGATAAAGCAATCAAATCTGCCAAATCTTAGGTCACTATTGAACTGTGCCTGAGTATTGAACAGAGCATTCTTTTTTTTTTAACTTTTTTTTCTTTTTTTTAAGTATAGTCAGTTTACAATGTTGTGTCAATTTCTGGTGCACAGTGTTTCAGTCATATGTATACATACATATATTCCTTTTCATATTTTTCATTATCAGTTACTACAAGATACTGAATACAGTTCCCTGTGCTCTACAGTAGAAACTTGTTGTTTATCTATTTTATATATAGTAGTTAGTATCTTGAACAGAGCATTCTTAACCAGGTAGGTCTCTGTACAAGAGGAATCATACAGCAGAATGGATAGTGTCCATAGCAGTAGTTTTCCAGAAGATATGGAATGTGGAAGCATTTTTGGTGTGGCTGTTTCTTTTACTAGCCTCCTAGGAAAAGCCAAGAGCACAGCGAGGAGCCAGCAAGCAGGGAAGATGAAGGCATTCCCACAGGAAAAGGCTTCAGCCACGGGTCACAAGCAAAGGCGTAGTTTTGGGCCACCCTTATTGTAAAAATTGGCGAGGTGAGATATTAAATCTGTATCTCTGGCTTCTTGGAAGGTCTGGCATCAATAGGCTTAATTCGCATGTGAACCGCTGGCTGGAACTGAGCAGCAGGCAAGACATTTGGACATTTGGACATGGCACCACTCTCCAGTTTGCGGGGTCCACTTCCTATTTCCCGTGTCTGCCTTAGTCGCTGGTTTAGGATATCACCTGGCTCCTGTTGGCACCCATGGTCCCAGCTCTCTGGTTTAAGTTCCTGGGGTCTAATAGGTTGACTCAACAAATATGTGTTCACATTCTAGGTGTTAAGTATTATGTGGAAGAGAGAAAGGTGAGACATTCTCTCTAACCTTCCCCCAGGAGTTCCCAGCTGGTTTTAATTACTCCAAAGCTAAAGAAAATCACTCTAACCCTGGGTCTAAGAGGAGAAGGCTTACCCAGAGGGAGCCCTAGTAGGAGTCCTACTTTGTCACCTGCAAATTGGCAGAATGAGTAAGGATCAAGCTCACAAAATGTGGTATTTGGAAGAGAACCAAATAGATCTCCTAGTAATAAATTTTATAATCACTGAAACTAAAAATAGGCAGGTTAAAGAGGTTTTAGATGGAGCTGAAGGTAAGAGAAATTATACAGCATGTAGCACAGAGAGACAAAGACAGAAAATTAAAAGATTAAAAGAGAGGTTAAGAGACACAGAGGCTGGCGTTGTTGCAGAAAAATGTGTTACAGCTCAGTGTTACAGCTCGGTTGTGACAGCAACCTGGATCCAGGTGAGAGACCAAGCAGCACTCGGAGAGTTGGAGAACTCAGGTTTATTTTGCCAGCAGGCCCACAAGAGTTAACACTCCAAGCTCTGGACCTGGTCTGTAGGTTTACACAGGCTTTCATAGGCTGCCAATTTACACTTTGCAACATCATATGCAAATAAGGTATAAGAAGAATTGACTAATTAGGAAGAAGCTTTGTAGAAATGGACCAATCAGGAGGGAGAGAAATAACAAATCAGGAGTGAGCTCCATGCAAATGAAGTACTACAAATGGACCAATAAGAAGTTAGGGAAATGGACCAATCAGGAGTGAAGGAAATAACCAATCAGGAGTGAGCTCAGGGAACCAATAGAATTGTAGGGGTAAGTTCCACTTTCCTAGAAGTAAGTGGTTTCAGAGGCAAAAAGCCGCTGGGCCAAGGAACCAGATGGTGCTGGCAGGAGAGTAGTGGCCCTGCCTGGGGGTCCTGCTGGTCTTTTTTATGGGGCTTCCCACCTCAGTGTGAGAGGGTCTAAGATAAATAAACTGAAGTTGCAAGAGGAAAAGAGAGAGAAAAGGTAAGAGAGGGAATATTGGAAGAGATAATGGCTGAGAACTTTATAGAACTGATTAAAGACCCAATTCATAAATCCAGGAAGCTCAAGAAATCCCAAGAATGACAGCGAATCCTCTGTCTAGAAACATCATAGAATAATGCAACACATCAAAGATGTAGAGACAATCTGTAAAGCAGCCAAAGAATAAAGACAGATTGCCTAAAAAAGAATGATAATTAGACTATGAGCTGACTTAGCTACAGTGGAAGCCAGAAAGCAGTGGAATGATATCTTCAAAGGGCTGAGAGTAAGTAACCATCAACACCCAGTAAAATCATCTTTCAAGAATTCAAGGGAATTGAAGACATTTTTAGACAAACAAAAATGGAGTTTACCATCAACAAATCCTCTTTAGAAGTTAAAGAAGCTTCTATAGGATGTAATTTAGAAAAGAAACATGGACCCAGAGGGAAGGTTTGATAAGCCAAAAAGGGTAGTGAGTAATGTAAATAGTAAACATAAGGGTAAATCTAAATAACATGAACTCTGTACAATAATTAAGATGTTCAATTTGTGGGGTTAAAAAAAGATAATTAAATACTGGACCATAGCAGCATACAGGTCTCAGAACTGGGGTAGGCACTTGGAGATCCTTTTATAATTTGAGGGGATAAATACATTAAATATTTTCAGACTTTATTAAGTATGCATGCTGTAATGTCTAGGGTAAACTCTAAAAGAATAGAAATAGAGAGTATAACTCTAAAACTCAATCCAAAAGAAGACAAGAAAGGAGGGAGGAGAATCAGAAAAGCAGAGAAACAGAAAGCCCCAAATAAGAAGGTGGAGTGCTTGCTTTGGCAGCAAATTGGAACAATACAGAGAAGATTAGCATGGTGCCTGTGCAAGGGTGACGTGCAAATTCATGAAGCATTCCATATTTTTAATGATAAAAAATATGAAAAAGAATATATATGTATAACTGAATCAATATGGTGTATACCAGAAATCAACAATATTGTAAGTCAATTATACTTCAATTTTTTTTTAAAAAGCAAAAAAAAAAAAAGATGGAAATAACTCCAAATGTCAGTAGTAAAAGTGAGACCAAGCTCTTTAGTTAAAAGACTGTTAGACTCAATTAAAAAACAAGACCTTTGTCTATGCTGTTTGCAAGAGATACCCTTAAAAATATAAGGACAGGACAAAACTATACTAAGTGAAAGAAAACTGTTACAGCTGTATTAAAATCACACAAAATAGACTTACAGAAGCATTGCTAGGAAAAAAAAAACCCCAAGAAAATAAAAAACATTGCTAGAGATAGAAAGGGTTTAATAAATAATAATTATAAGTCCAATTCACCAAGAAGATACAATAATTCTAAACATGTATGTATCAAATAACATGGCATCAAAATATACAAAATAAAATTCTGTACATTTACAAGGAGAAATTGGCAAATCCATCACAAGGGAAGATTTTCATACTTCTTTAAGGAATTGATAGATTAAGAAGAGGAATAATAAAATGTAGGAGATTTGATACAACACAAATAACAATCTTGATCTAGTAGACTTGTATAAAAATCTGCACCAACAATGAGAGCACATACGTTCTTTTCAAACTAATACAAACAGACCAGTATAGGCCACAGCTCTTAACTAACTCTTTTTTTGGGGGGTAAGGGGGAGGCAATTAGGTTTATTTATTTATTTATTCTTAGAGGAAGTACTGGGGATTGAACCCAGGACCTCATGCGTGCTGAGCATACATTCTACTACTTGAGCTATACCCTCCCCCCTTAACTAACTCTTAAGCTGGGAGGTGGTTGTATGGGGGTCTTGTTATTCTTTATAAGACATATACTATATATTTTGGGTGTGTGAAATTAAAAAAAAAAGAGGGTGACGGTAATGCCTTCCTGTCTACAGTTCAAATGAGCTTCACTTTAATGTGGGCACTTACCATGTGCTGACACTTGATTCGCATTCCTCACGAACTCAGCACAGTAAAGCTGGGAGAGGGCGGATATGGTCCAGGGCTGGGCACAGCTGTGGCCCCTGGCAAAGCCCTGTGGATACGGGGAGGCGGCCATCAGAGGCACTCACTCCTTCTGCCTTCCCTCAGGTGCTGAAGTCCACAGGGGACGTGGCCGGAGGCCGGGCCCTGTACGAGGGGTATGCGGCCGTCACCGATGCACCCCCTGAGTGCTTCCTCTCCCTCAGGGACACTGTGCTGCTCCGCAAGGAGGCTCGAAAACTCATTGTTCAGCCCAACACTCGCCTCGAAGGTAATGGACTCTTGAGCTCCCTCTGATACAGGGCCGTGCAAGGCCCCGTGGGAGCACAGAGGAGGCCTGGAACTGACTCCGGGGCTCAGAGAAGGCTACGTGGGGTGGCTCCTACCTCCCTCCCTCCCTGCCACAGTCCTCCCCATGCCAAACCTCAGGCCCAAACCTTAGCATCTTCCTCCACCACCACCCTGGACACACAGGGTCATGCTGCTTGTAAGATGGCTGGCAGAGCAAGGGCTAGTGGAACAGACAGACCGCAGGCCTGTGGAGAGGCCAGGCCTCACACTGGGGAGTCAGGCCTGTCAGGTACCCACCCTGCTACATTCATTTTCCTCTCACCCCTTGATTCATCTTTCTTGACACCTGTCATGTGAGGCACCTAAGAAGAGGTGGTGCCATGCTGTGGTTAGAGCATGAGCTTCAGAACTGCTCTGCAACCTTGGCCTAGTCATTTAACCTTTCTGGGCCTGGGAGTCTTCATTCACAAAGCCAGTGTTGATTGTGTGCTGACACTACAGTGAAACTGAATTAAGTACTCCCTTCAAGTTCCAGGTGCTTTCCAGAGATTAACCCTTTAAGTCCTCACAATAACCCAATGAGGTAGGTATTTTTATTATCCTCATTCTACAGATAAGGAAACTGAGGCACAGAGAGTTAATTACTTAAGGCTTACAGCTTTTTTACTGGAGAAGCTAAGAGTCAAATGAAGAACATTTGTTCCTCACTGCCGTAGTCACAGACAGTTGTGAGGGTTAAATGAAATAATTACCTCTTAAGGTGAGGAGAGTATTTAAGAGGTTTATTCCAAACTCTTTCTAACTCCAGAGGCATCATGGGATTTGGCACCGACCCCTTGCCTGCCCTCTTCCCTGGCTTATCACCCCCCAGCACACGGACCTTTTGTTTCTCCAGCCACCTGAGCTCACTCCATTCCTGTAGCCTCTGCACTCGCTGTCCCCTCTGCTTGGCACGGTCATCCCCCACATCTTTGTCTGGTCTTCTTGTCACTCAGGTCTCTGTTAAATGGCATCTCCTGGGAGAGGCTGTCCCTGACCCCTCAACCTAGAGTAATCCCTTCAGTCCCACTAGCCCGTCACCCAGCTTCCGTTCCTTCATGCACTCATCTCTCTGCCATCTTCCTTTCTGCCTCGTCTCCGTGACAGCAGGAGCAGCACATCCCTTGCGCCAAGCACAGGGCCTGGCACACAGGAGCCGCTCAATGCCTGTCAATGCCTCTGAATGAATGAAGCATGCTGGGCACATAGTAGGTGCTCATTATGTGGACCGTATCCTCATTGCTTTGATTGTGCAGCCTTGGGTAGGCATGGAGGATGGACTACTCACCTCAAGTAGTTCACAAGCCACAGGAATGTAAGACAAAGAGAAATGATCTTACAGGGGAAGTGTTCATGGGTGCCCAACAGACACAAACAGTGGTCTGAATACTTAGAGAAGGGAAGATCACATCTATTTCTGAGGGAATCAGGGAAGGGTTTGGGGAGGAAGTGGTGGTTAAACTAGACCTGAAGAACAGGTTGAATTTTCAAAGGTAGCAGTGATGATGATCGTTGCTAATTTTTGAGGACTTCCATGTGCCTGTCTCTGGGTAAAAACTTTCTATGGATTAACTCCCAACAACTCAGCGAGAAAGTTATTGTCTTCATTTTCCAGCTGGAGACTGAGACATAGAGGGACTGTGTATTTGCTTGAGGTCAGATAGTTAATGAGTGGCAGGACTAGGATTTGAACTTGGGCCACCTGAACCCAGAGCCTGGGCTCTTAGCTGCATACACCCCATAATGCTGCAGAGCACAACAATGCACTGTGAGCAGTATAGCAGTGGAAGTATGTCAGAGGGAAATGCTTCCCATGACTATTCAGGAACACCTCATAAGTTAAATGGGTGCCCTTGGAATGGCCCCATTTAACAGATGAGTAAATAGTCTCAGAGATCATGGTGCTCATGGTAGCTCACACTTGAGTATTTACTTGATGCATTATTGTATTTTTCTTTTAAATTTTAGGATTTTTTTTGGGGGGGTAATTAGGTTTACTTCTTTCTTTATTAAAAAAAAGTTTTTTTAAATGGAGGTACTGGGGATTGATCCCAGGACCTTGTGCATGCTAAGCACACATTCTACCACTGAGCTATACCCTCCCCCTGCATTATTGTATTTAATTACCACAGCTTCTTGAGAAGTACTGTACTCACCCCCACTTTACAGATGAGGAAACTGAGGCTTAGAGAGTTTCAGGAACTTGCCAAGGGTTCCGCAGTAGACAGAGATTAAGCAATTTCTGGACAGTAAGCTCCTGGAAGCCAAGGACTGGTTAAATCTTTATTAAGTGAGTGAATGAATGAATGAATGAATGAAGCAATTCATTGGCTACTCCCCCTTTAATATTTCCTTTATCATAGGGTTATTTTAAGGATTAAGTTAGATAATGAAACACTGAGCACAATTTTTAGCACATAAGAGCTCAGGAAAACTAGCTGCTCTTATGATTATGTTTCCCTATTAAGACCTTTTTCTGCTGCTGTTTTTTCTCCATCTCCTCCCCAGGCTCAGAAGTACAGCTTCTTGAGTACGAGGCCTCAGCCACTGGCCTCATCAGATCCTTCTCTGAGCGCTTCCCAGAGGATGGGCCCGAGTTGGAGGAGATCCTCATCCAGCTGGCCACAGCCGATGCCCGATTCTGGAAGGGTCCCAGTGAGGCCCCATCTGGCCAGGCTTGAGGCACATTTGTGCATCCCCTCCCCCTGCCCCCTCCACTCCATCAAAACAAGGCTGCAAGGGGTCCCCTTTGTATGTGTGTCTTAGGGGCCAGGGGAGGGGCAAAAGCTCGGAACTTGGTGCTACCTTAGTCGAAGGTGGTGACACTAAGCCCTTCCAGCACTTTCCAGTTTACCAAGTTCTTCCCCTGTGTTATGCCATTTGATCCACGCTCCTCTCAGCAGACAGGGCAAGACAGGGCTCCTTATCCTGGTTCTCAGGTGAGGAAAGGCCAAGTTCTGAGAAAGTGACCTCTCTAAATCCTGCAGGACTCAAAACCTCTCCCAATCCAGTGCTCTTCATGTATTACTTTTATAACCAGAAAAATAAATATTAAAAACCACCGCTATCATTGTGCGATTCCTCCTTGCCTTTGACTTACTTCTCATTTGCTCCCTGCAGGGTGGTGGGATCAAGGGCTGGGGACCGGGAAGGAGGGTCAGTTTTAGGCTTCCATCTACTACATGATTTTGACGTCGCCTCTAAATGTGGATATGCAGAGAGTCACAAAGATGAACGTAGCACAATTTTTGCAGTCCTCTGTGGTATTTCTTCTATTTTAAAATATTCTAGGAACCTAAAAACTGGAAAACTTAAGTCAGAATCCTAGGATTTAATCTCTTAAGCTCTGTGTTTTGTTTCTCTGAGCCTGGACCTCTAGAGGGAGGAGGGAAGAAAGGACATGTCCCCTTTTCAACCGGCTTAACCGTGAGGATGAAGAGAGGAAGAGTTAGTTTTGCTGTTCATAGACGCTAGAAAGGCTCCTCTCCACGCATGGAAGCTAGAGGGCCTTGTCGCTGACCCAGAGATTGCAAGGCCCAGAAACTCCTGCTGGGAAGGATCAAAGATAAATGATATGAGCTGGAATGAGGGCTTGCATCTCAGCAAGTAGAAACCCAGCAGAGGCCAGCTCATTCCGCATGTAGGCCTCTCCATTCCGGACCGGAAAGCTGAGTGCCCGGAACGTTTATACGCGCGCTTCCGCAAACCCGGGCTCTATTGGGTGTTGCGCGGCGGTCGGCCAGAGCCGGTTGCCAGGGCGACGCCTGCGAAGATGGCTGCCGCGTTTTCGTCAGATTCCGACAGCGGCAGAGCTGAGAGGTGATGCCTGGGGTTCTTGAGGCTTCCTTTCCTATACATGTAAAGAGGGTGCCCTGGTTCCCGGGATGTTGGGCTCCTGCAGTTCTCAGCAACGCTAGAAATCCTTGAAGAGCTCTTAGAGCGCAAATAGAAAAACTGAGGCCCAAGGAGTGAATGGGTGGGTGGGTGTGTGAGTGACGCTAGGTCACCCAGTGTGCCAGTGGTGGGGCCTGGACTTGGACCCAGACCTTCTATACCCCCAGTTCAGAGCTCCCTACAAACCTCATTCTTAGAGACCAGCTCCCTCAAAGTTTTCTTCTCCTTTGGGATTCGTCTTCCGTCCCCCGCAACTCTTTCCCTCCTCTCCCAGCAATGAGGCCAGTTCGAAATGGCTGGATGCACACTACGACCCCATGGCCAACATCCACACCTTTTCCGCATGCCTGGGTGAGTTTCTGGGACCAGGAACCCCGGTTCTGGGGAGACGGAGTCACGATGGTTCTGTAGTGAAGCCTCTAGGGTTCTGAGACCCTGGCTTACAGTCCTTTTGTGTTTTCCAGCGCTAGCAGATTTGCACGGGGATGGGGAGTACAAGGTAAGCATATCGCCCCAGTAGAAAGAGAATTGGGTGGCTAGGGAATACCAGAGTTGAGATTTCCTGATGGCTCCAAATAAGCTCAGCATAATCTGTAATTCATGTGTACTCTGAAAAAACACATTTAGTGTTAAACTTTATCTTTATGTGGAAGGTGAAGAGAACCTATCGATTTCATAATACAGACTGCAGAAAGTAAAGCAAAACAGGATGCTGCTGGGGATTCTACTACGACAAAGCCTCTTATTTTTGTTAACAACATAATTCTTTGCTGGAAGGGCACATCCCTTGATTGGGGGTAGGCCGTTAGACTCCAGAGGGAAAGTAGAAGGGAGGAAAGTGAGAGTTTTACGTTTATCAAAAGGGCGTAGATTTTAAGATTCACCATGAGCTGATAATTGTTGAAGCTGGATGATGGCTATTTGGGGGTTCGTTATCTGAGTCTCTCTACTTTTGTCTATGACTGAAAATTTTCCACAATAAAAAGGTTAAATTTTAAATTTAATTAAAAATATAAATAACTAAAATGTAAATTAAAAAATTAAAATTTTAAAAGCACAGATTTTAAAAAGGTTGAGAATATATTGGACTACAGAAAGGGAGTTAACATATATTGAGTATTCATTTCTGGACTAGACCTTTGAGGCATTTTCATGTACATAAGTATTATTTATCTCTATTTTGTTAATGGGAAAATAGATTCTGAGAGGCTAAATTTACTGAGTTTGTAAAAAGTGGCAGACCTAGGTCTGTCAGCTTTCCTAGTCGTGTGTTTGTTCCATTAGAGATCAGCCCTCACCAAGGGCAGTGAACCCACAATGGGTGTATTATGTTGCAGCTGGAAAGGAATCATACCCTATGTGCAGAGTGTAGTAGGGTTAGGTGGCTTTTGCCCCCAAATTCCTATCCGTAAAGCATTCAACAATCGGCAAGCATACAGTGAACCCCTACTGTATGTCAAGCGTTGTGCAGACACTAAAATCTGAAATGAATCCATACATAGTCAGAAAGAGATATAGATACTGTCCTTAATTCATTTATAATATTGACTGAACACCTAGCGTATGCTTGGCACTGGACTGACAGCAGTGAAGAGTAGAGAAATCACAGACCCAATAACTAAAGTAAAATGTTAATGTTTTCAGATAATAACGTTTTTAATGGTGAGTTTGCTTACTGTTGACTCCCAGCATCCACCCCAGAGCCTGGTACAATCTTAGGTACTTGGTATAAATTTTGGGGGTAAATGAGTGGATCCTAACATAGAATATATAGAAAGTATTATGGGAGCACCAATGAGAGAATAGTGAATTCTATGTGGAGGCAGTAGGCGACAGGGACATGTGAACTGGTGTTGAAGGATGAATGAAATGCACCAAAAAGGCATGGAAGAGAGGAAGGGGAAGGCTTTCCAGGCAGAGGGAACAGCACAAGTGGAGGTACAGAGGCTTGGAAGTTCACAGCACATTTGGAAAGAGGAAATTTGAAATTAGAAAGTTGTGGCCAATATAAAGTAGTAGTTAGGACCACTGGCTTTGGATTCATACATATATAGGTTAAAGTCCCAGCTCTACCACCAACTAGCTGTGTGACTTTTACCTAACATCTCTGAGCCACAGCTTCCTCACTGGTGAGACGGGGCTAGTAATCGTACCTACCTCAGAGGTTGTCGCTAGGATTAAATGAAAGGATGCATGAAGTTCCTGGTGTGGCTTCTGGGACACTGTGCAAGCTCGGAATCCAGACATTCTGTGGCAGCTCCCATTCTGGCTGGAGCATAGCGTGGATGGGGAGGTGACAGAAGACAAGTGGGGAACCAGATCAGAGGGGCCTTGAAGGCCTCACTTAGGAGCACAGGCTTGCATGGCAGCCACAGCAGCTTGGAGGGTGAAAAATAGAGGCTGAGGAGCTTGGTTCTCCTCTCTGTGTGCTTGATTCTGCATCTTTAGCTCTGTTCCCATATGGAAGCCAGACCTCAGAAGCCCAGATATGAGTTTCAGGCCCCTCACTGACCTCAGCCACCGCCACCCTGTCTAGACAGTGCCTGGCATGGAGCAAGCCTGGAAGAAATCTTTACTGAATGAATAATGAAAACATCCGCTGCCACCTATTCCTGACTAGCACTCACCAGGTTCTGTAATTCATTATCTCATTTGATTTCCACTACAAGTGTCGTGTGGTAGATACTCCCATTTTGCAGGTGGGAAAACTGTGGCTCAGGAAGTTGAATAAATTTTCCCAAAGTCACATAGCTTGCAAGCCTTATTGCAAAGCCTCCCCCAACCCCATGGTACACTGTGAGCATGTATGAATGTGCCCCAGCAAAAAAACTAAGCCCAAGAGGAGGGACAGCAGAGGGATCTTTAGACCCTGAGCCTGGAATAAACCAGCCTCTCTCTACAGCTGGTGGTGGGGGACCTTGGCCCAGGGGGGCAGCAGCCCCGCCTGAAGGTGCTTAAAGGACCCGCAGTGCTGAGTGAAAGCCCACTACCTGCACTGCCAGCCGCTGCTGTCACCTTCCTCATGGAGCAGCACGAGCCCCGGACACCAGCTCTGGCACTCGCGTCAGGCCCTTGTGTGTATGTGTATAAGAATCTTAGGCCCTACTTCAAATTCAGCCTGCCCCAGTTGCCTCCAAACCCCCTGGAACAAGACCTTTGGAACCAGGCCAAGGAGGTGAGTGACGTGGGGGATGAGAACAAGGAGGTAAGGATGGCAGCTGCGGGGTGGTCCTCATTCCTGCCTGGCTCTGGAGCTCACAGGCTCTACCTTCTTCCCATGCTGGCACAGGACCGGATTGACCCCTTGACCCTGAAGGAGATGCTGGAGGGCATCCGGTAAGAGCCCACTTTTCCCTTCATACACCCCAACTCCTCCCTCTCTCCCTCCCTCACCCTTGCTCCTTCATCCCGGAGCCCTCTGTCTGACCCCAGGCCCTGCTCCTCAACTAAAGCAGCTGTGATGGTCCCTCTCCTTCCAGGGAGAAGGCAGAGGTGCCTTTATCTGTACAGTCACTCAGGTAAGGGCCTTGTGGAGGGCCAGGGCTCCAGAAGCCCCCAGGGGAAGGGAGTGGCTGTGGAGTGACCTGTGGAGGGCACCCAGCCCAGGGCACACGGATGTCAGTTCTTTGTGTGTCCAGGTTTCTGCAGCTGGAGCTGAGTGAAATGGAGGCATTTGTGAACCAGCACAAGTCCAAGTCCATCAAGCGGCAGGTAATGTCCCTTCTCTGCTTACTTCCCTACAAAAAATACAGACAGTTTTTAAAAAGACCATGCAATGGTGGTAAATTCTAAAGCCAAACCTGACTAGTTTTACTTCGCAGTTTTCCTTCTAGCCTGTGCCACATGCATATAGTCACAAGGCTGCAGGGCCTTCTGCATTCCTGTTATTGGTGACAGCTTTGAACTGATATGTAGTTGTATAACTTTTTATAACTTTTATTGTCTTGGAGGTAAATACATTCTCATTGGAGAAAATTAAGAAAATAAAGAGAAATATATAGGGAGAATATAAATATACAATCTCACTACTTAGAGGGACTCACTCTTACCATTTTGGTATACTTCCTTCGTGAATATGCTTTTATATACTGCTTCCCTTGTATGTAACATTATATCTTGAGCATTGGTCATTAGAACTCCATTTTTAGTGGCCCCTTGATTGTTTCATTGATTATTCATTATTTCATTCAGTTTGTATAACTGTTCACATGCAGGGCATTGACAAGAAATGCCTCCCTTTATTCACGTAATACTTTCCTTACTTATGATTTTAATGGCTTTATTGATGAACTCCAGTGGCTCCTAACCTCGGGACTGACTCTTGGTGCAGGACGGACTCCCAGAGCTGTCCTCTGCATTTCAGAAAGCATCATGGGAACCATCCACTTCCTGTAGAGTCCACTTGAGCTGAACACATTGACCAACACATGCCTCAGCCTTTGGCTAGCCTTAGACCAGTTCTGTGAGAAACATTGTTCTCTCCCACTGATCAGCAGCTCAGATCCACAGTTGTCAATATATTTGAGTACTTTTAAAGTCAGGAAATGAATTAAGTATTACTTGAAAGATGCAGTTTTGTGGTGGGGGGGTGCAGTCTTTCCAAGTATGTGTCATAGTTACATGACTGGGGACCACTCACATCCATGTTTCTGTAACCTTTCTCCTTCCACTAGGCATTGAGAGGCATTGCTTTTTTTGTTTGTTTGTTTGTGGGGGCAGGTAATTAGGTTTATTTATTTATGTTTAATGGAGGTACTGGGGATTGAACCCAAGACCTCATGCATGCTAGGCAGGCACTCTACCACTGAGCTATACCTTCCCCCCTCATTGTTCTTTTTAATCGTAAAGATAATCACACAATGAACAGCTTTATCCAAAGAAACATTTTAATCCTGCTAAATTATTTCCAAAGGAGAATTTCCTTAAAAAGGGATCATCCTCTTCTTTTTTGTTTGCTCTCCAATCACACTTAGAAAAGAACGTATGCCCACTGTAGAAATTGTAGAAAAGCACAATGAAGAAATTAAACATCACTTGTGATTTCCTTGTCCGGAGATAACCAGTGTTTGTATTTAAGGGTTTAGCCTTCCAGCATGTTTTTCTATTCATATTTTTTTAACTGGGATAATTCTATGTTACTTTTTGCCTATTTTTTTCTCTTAATACTTTAGAAGCATTCTCCCTGTCATTGAATCTTCTGTTATTTTAAATGTGATTTTTGTAAATGATTGCATGGTTTTTGATCACAAGGATAGTTTGTAATTTACTGAGATAATCCTCTTTTGTTTGAAAGTTAGGTTTGTTGCAATAAACACCTTTGTATATAAATCTGTCACATCTCTGATATTCTTCCTCCTCTTTTGCCCTCTTTCGTCCTGGTGTATTCTTGGGGTATCTGGGGGGATGGCATGAGGGGATCTCCTGGGTGACCCCTAGAGTCCTTCTGCAGACAGTCATCACCACCATGACCACCTTAAAGAAGAACCTGGCTGATGAGGATGCTGTGTCCTGCTTGGTGCTGGGCACTGAGAGCAAGGAGCTCCTGGTGTTGGACCCGGAGGCCTTCACCATTTTGGCCAAGGTCAGTGTGGGGCCTGGTCCTGGGCACACCCAAGGCCCAAGCTCCATTCCTTCCTCCTATTCCCCCATATCTCCTGCTCCCAGTTCTTGGTAATACATGTCAATTGTATTTTATAATTGTATATTAATTGTATAATTGTAAAATGTAGATAAACATAAAGAAAAAGATATATACCCAAAAATCCCACCACCCAGGGATGTCTACTATTAAAAGTTTTGGCATAAGTCTTTCCAGACATATTTAGACACAGATATATAACTTTACATAGTCTTTTGTTGTTTTGTTTTGTTTTAACAAAAATGACTGTAGGATCATGTAACCTGCTATTTTCACATAGCAGGAGCTTATCAATATCTTTCCATATACATATAAAACCACATCAGCCTTTTCAAAGACTACACAGTATCAGTTATATAGATGTACCATAATTTACTTACCTTGTCACCTCTTATACACTTACTTTCAGGTTTTTGCTAATTTTAACACCACCACATTGAGCTTCCTTGCCCAAACATCTTTGTCTGCTTATCTAAACAATTCCTCAGGGTGCATTCCTGGAAGTGGCATAATTTAGTCCAAGGGTATAAATTTAAAGGCTTTTGTTACATGTTGCCAAGTTTTCCTCCAGAAAACTGTACAGGTTTAAACTGTGACCAGCAGGGTGTGAGTGGGGACTTCAGGCAAGAAACCAACTGACTTCAGGTTAGGGAAGGGCTGGGGCTCCAGAGAAATCGGGATGTTTGAGTTTTCTCTTTGCAGATGAGCCTTCCCAGCGTCCCTGTCTTCCTGGAAGTTTCTGGTCAGTTTGACGTAGAGTTCCGTCTTGCTGCTGCCTGCCGCAACGGGAACATCTATATGCTGAGAAGGTAACACACCCGTGGTCTCTGGGGCTAGAATGACCATCTCAGAAACCTGGTGGTTTCAAGGTCTGCAGGATGAGCAGGGGCTTTGGGGTTGGAGTGGGAATGGACAAGGCCAGGAATGTCATGTTGGAGGCTGAGCCCTTGAGCGCAGGGGGATATCTAGAGGCTTGTGCGATGGGGCCTGGCAAAGTGAGAGACTGGGCTGGGTGGCTGTAACACGAGCAATGCAGTCAGATATTAGAAGAAATAAAAATAGTCTCTCATATTTGTTCTGTTGCTTTATAGGTATGTGAAATTTCCTTATACGTTAGTTTGGTATTTCTTAAAATTCATTTTTTTAATTCAAGAAGTATTTTTTGTGCTGTACACCAGAAATTGACATATTGTAACTGACTGTATTAAAAAAAAAAGAAAGAAAAATATTTTTGAGCTCCTCCTATGTATTAAACATTGTATAAGATATTGGGGCTATATTGATGAACAAAAGAGACATAGTCCCTGCTCTTGTGGAAAGACAGATATTAAAATCAAAATAATATTGCAAATGGGATGCATGCTATGGAGAAAAATACAGGCTCAGTAAAAAATAATGGAATCAGGGGTGATCAGCAAATGCTGTCTTTGGAGATGACTTGAAGGTTAATCGGAGCCAATTGTTCAAAAAGTAGAGAAAGAGTGTTATAGGCAGAGAGAACATAAGCAAACTCTAGGTGGGAAAGACTTGCGCACTCAAGCTTGGTGGGTAAGAGATGGTGTAGAGACCCGGGTTGGCTCTTGCGGAACCTGGTAGGACATGGTAAAGATTTTGGATTTTATCTAAAGTGCAGTGGGAAACTATTACAGGGTTTTAAGCAGAAGAATGACATGATCCATTTACATTTTTAAGAGATTACTCTGCTGGGTGGAGGGTAGATGGGAAGGAGTCCCAGAGACCAGTGGGAAGCTCTCAAATGGGTCATCAGATGGGAGATGTTGGCCTAGACTTGGTGATAAAGAAAGGTGGGCCATAGCCTGTGATTGACATACAGGAATTATCCCTACTTTCTGGGTAAGAGAAATTAAGATTCAGACGCCAGGAAACTGAAAACAGGGCATTTACACAGAGCAAGTACCTCATGCTTTTCTGCTAATTACTAGAATGGACTGTGTCAGTCCACTACTTCGTCTAACCTGAGGTACATTCACTGTAAACTGTTAAATGCCAGGTTATCACACAAATTACTGTAGTAAAGTTGGGAGGAAGACTAGGGGGGATCCCACACTTCATGTTATCCAAGGTAATGCACCTACTAAGTTACAGAGGTTGAAGTAATACCACAGTCATCTGCTTTTGGGCCAAAGTTTTTTCCAGGACAATCTGTGGGGATTGGAAAGAGGAGAGTCAGCCAGGGATGGAGAGAGGGTCTCTCTGGGATTGGGACATTGTGTCTTTATTCCACAGAGACTCCAAGCGCCCTAAGTACTGCATCGAGCTGAGTGCCCAGCCTGTGGGGCTTGTCCGAGTACACAAGGTCCTGGTGGTGGGCAGCAACCAAGACAGCCTGCATGGCTTCACCCACAAGGTGTGGCCTCCGTGCAGACACCTCCCCTACCCCAGCCCCTGCATGCGTGTCTTCTCCGTCCCCCTTAGCAAGCGAGCCCTTCTGGCGTTCCTTTCCCAGCAACTCCAGACATCCCTTCTTTCCACTCCAAAGCCCTGAGCACCCTGCAGACACGTAGCTGTTCCCTCCCAGGGTAAGAGGCTGTGGACAGTGCAGATGCCAGCAGCCATTCTGACCATGAACCTCCTGGAGCAGTGCTCCCGGGGTCTGCAGGCCGTCATGGCTGGGCTGGCCAATGGAGAGGTCCGCATATACCACGACAAGGCCCTGCTCAACGTCATCCGCACGCCGGTGAGCTGCTCACTCCTGGCCCCACTCCCACCTTTGGGGCTTCTCAGCTGCCTCTCCTGATCCCCCTCCACCTGCCACCCTGAACTTTTGGTGCATTTTGAAAACATTCGTTCAGCATCTCATGTGCACAATTCACTGTATTGGAAGGATAAAACAATGACTGAATCCTTACTGTTGGAGCTTACAGTCTAAGGTGACAGCCAGCCATAGACACAGCTAATCCAGATACAAGGCAGACTAAAGCAGAGCAGAGCACTGAAAAAGCACAGAGGCAGCCTAGTGACTGGGGGTGGTGGTGAAGGATAAATGGGGATGGAACTCTGTTTGCTTCAATAAATGGAGTGGCTAAATGGAGGAAGAATATTCCAGACTGGAAATAGCATGAACAAAGGCTGAGAGCCATAAGTGTTCTTGATAAAGGAATCCAGGTAGTTTGATGAATTTGAACCAGTTTTTCAAACACAGAGTTGGAGTCATCAGATCAATTTAATGGGCCACAACCAGCAACCAGAAAAAAGTTTAGAGACTTTTGTGTACATGTATGTATAAAGTGTCCTATGTCACATAAAATTTGAAAGCAACTGGTTTGGACCACAGGCTGCTGGGAGGGCAGGCAGTAGGTGGTGTGCGAGATGGGGAAAGGGTAAAGAGAGCTGATAGAAAAGGCAGGTTGGAGTCGGATGTGGAAGGCCTTGAATGTCCTAATAACAAGGATAAAAGCCATCAGAGGTCTTTTAGCAGAGAACAGACATGATCATATTTGTGTATTTGAAAGGCAGCAGAGGCAGCAGTGTGAAGGACAGAACAGGGAGGAAGGCTGGGCTGGGAGACCTATTAGAGAGCTGACCCTAAAAAACCAGAAATGTTCAGTCTGGAACTATGGCTGTGGCAGTGAGATTGGAGAGATTAAAAATACGGGAAATATTTCAGAGGCAGCATTGCCCCAGGCCTCGCCTCACATCTCATCTATTACCTCATATCTTGGGTCTCCCAGTCTTGTCCGTGCTCTCCTCTGAGTCTTGCTCCCCTCGCTGAGATATTTGCCCAACTAAACCCTAGTGTTTCCACCACAGGATGCAGTGACCAGCCTTTGCTTTGGCCGCTACGGACGGGAAGATAACACCCTCATCATGACTACACGAGGTGAGGCGAGTCAGAACTGGTGAGGGTTTTAGAGCTGGGAGTCAGTGGGGCAGGAAGGATCCTGGGAAAGAAAAGGTGGATGTGGAACACCGGCGGGCCTGGGTTTGGAAAGCCAGGCCTGCAGACACATGTCCTATCCGGGACTGCGCCTTCACTGGAGACAGCTCAGCAGTTTGATGTCGCTACCCAGGGGCCAGGCCCTGGCTGTGTCTCCAGTTCACTCCAATATCCTCAGCATCTGCCCTCACAGTGGTCAGTAAATAACTGCTGAATGAATGAATGAATGAATGGTAGGACACACTTCATTCCTTCAGAGTCTTGGCAGGAAGACAGTAATGGGTTGATATGAGACAGGCTGTTTGGGGAAGAAAGACTGGGAATGTGGGGTGGAACTGGGGAGGACAAACCTGCTTCTGTCTGTCCCCTTCCCTAGGTGGTGGCCTGATTATCAAGATCCTGAAGCGCACAGCAGTGTTTGCGGAGGGGGCAGGCGAGGCGGGCCCCCCACCAGCCCAGGCCGTGAAGCTCAACGTGCCCCGGAAGACCCGGCTTTATGTGGATCAGACACTGCGAGAGCGGGAAGCCGGCACCGGTGAGACTCAAACGCTGGCTCCTTCCTCCTCCTCTCCCTGCATTGCTCCAAAACAGTGAAACTGGGTGAATGCCATCTGGGTGCCCTGAGCAGTGGGAGGAGACTGGGGTGAACTGGGTGGATCTGGTCCTCTGGAAGCCCAGGGACAGCCTAGGAGGTACACTCTGCCAACAAAGAACCCGGCCTCAAGATGGAAGGTGCTGTGGGTGATGGTGAGAACTCTTAGAATTCAGAGGAGGGAGCAGTCATTTCTAGATGGAGAAATTCTCGTGAGAGAAGTAGAATTTGATTAAGGTTCTTCCTTTCCATATTCTGTTTTTACTGCTCTGTTCGTTCATTCATACCTATGATTATGCCAGGCCTTGTGCCAGGTGCCTTGAATTAGGCTAGTCCCTACCTAAAGAACTCAGTGTACCTCTCTAACTTAATGTGGCGTGACAGGTGTAGAAGAAGTCTCTGCAAAGGGCTTTTGAGGCACAGAAAAGAGGGTATGTTTGCCTGGGAGACTGGGGAGGGCTTCAGAGAGAGATGAGATTGGATTTGACCCTAAAAGATGATTGCAAGTCCACCAGCCAGAGCCGGGTAGGGAAGGGCAATTGAGGCCGAGGCTTGGGTGAAGGCACAGGGCCCTACCTGGATTCACTCAACATCTGCTGTGTAACTGCAGGAAGGCTCCACGGCCAGAGGGGAGGCTGGAGAGGCAGGTCAGCCAGCTCCGAAAGGGTCTCAAATGCAAAGTTCAAATGTTTTGGTTTATTCTGTGTAGTGGAGAGCTGGGAAAGACGTTAAGCAGAAAAATACAGTAACTCAACCACCTCTGTCTTTAAAAGGGATCTTGCTTGCAGTTTAAAGGATAAATTAGGATAAAGAAAATAGCAGCAGGCTGTTGTAAGCTGGAGAATCCAAGGGAAGTGATGGATATATTAGATAAATAGGAAGTTCTCTAAGGTAGAATGAAAATATGCAAAAATCCGTAGCTTTTGTATATACCAACAGTCACCAGTTAGAAAATATAATGGAAAGTTTCCATTTACAATAGCAAGGAAATCCTCAGAAATAAATGTAACAAGAAAACATACAGAGTCTAATTAAGAAAATTATAAAACTGCTCTAAAGAACAGAAAAGACCGCCTGAGTATTTAAATGACGAGACTTACCAAGTCTCAGGGTAGTAAGAAGTAATGTTGTAAAGCTGTTAATTAATTAACAGCTTCTGAAATTAATCTAGAAACCTAGCAAAGTTACAGTGAAAATCCCATTGGGGTTTCTTTTGTGGACTTGACCAGCTGATTCTAAGAGTAGAGCTAAGAAATTTGGGAGAAATTAGAATGAGGAGACTCAGCCCATCACATAGCAGAATGAACTATGAAGCTGTAGGAACTAGCAGCTGTGGTATCAGTGTAGGAATTGATACGATCAGTGGCACCTTTAGGAAGTCCAGAAACAGACTCTTGTATGTGTGGAAAGTCAGTAGATGATAAAAGTGTCATTTCAAATTAGTGGAGAAAGAAGAGACTGTCCAAAAAACACAATTAAAAACAACTTGTTTGTAGGAAAAAGATTAGAATGCTACCTCATACCAAACAGAAAAGTTAGTTCTGGATAAATTAAAAATAAACTGTGAAAGTACTAGAGGAAAAGGAAAAGGTTAAAGGATGGAGTAACATAAAGACATCAAACTTCTGAACAGCCCAAGACACCTCACATGCACAAGGAGCAAGGACAGACTGGCAGAGCAAGGTCCTCAGTCTGGAAAGGGGAGACAGTGGGGATGGAGGGGAGGGATTGAGCTCTGGACGTGGCTTTGAGGAAGAGTCATCCAATCCTGCCAAATGATTGGATGTGAGGGGTGAACCTAGGTGACGTGATGGAGGGGGATGCTGTGATGGAGTTAGGGAAATGAGGGTGGTTTCCACAGTGTTGAGCTTGAGGTGTTGATGGGATGTCCAGGTGGAGGTGACCATCAGGCAGTTAGAGGCAGCAGGCAGGCCAGGCTCCGAGCTGCTGGAGGTATGGTGCACTGTACCAAGTGTGAACATGGGCCAGGCCCTGAGCTGGGCACTAAGGTGAGTCCCTGCCCTCAGGAGCTGGTGGTGGTTCCTCTTTGGGATGATCACAGCCAAGGCAGGACATAGATTGTGCAGCAAGGAAGGCAGAAGATGAGAAGAGGGCCAAGGACAAAACTCAAGGGAACCTCAGCCCTTAACATAAGGAACCAGTGAGAGGCTGAGATTGTGTGGGCAACCAGGTGGTGGGAGAACCAGGAAGGAGGAGCAGGAAGTGGTCTGCAGCATCCAGTGTCACCAGAAGGCTGGGCTGTGGGAACTTGGTCCTCATGTTTCCCATGTTCCCAGTCTGAGGACCTTGCCCACTGTGCCTTCCACTTGCAGTCTCTCCCCAGCAGCCTGAGCAGGAGCACTACCACCCCCGGCCATGCCCCCTCCTCCCGCCCCACCTCCAGCATCAGCCTTTTGTGTCCCTCCTCCTCAGCCATGCACCGGGCCTTCCAGGCAGACCTGTACCTGCTGCGCCTCCGAGCCGCCCGTGCCTACGTGCAGGCCCTTGAGTCCAGCCTGAGCCCTGTATCTGCCACGGCCCGGGAGCCACTCAAGCTGCATGCTGTGGTGAGTGGTCAGGTGTGGGGGAGTCAGGCCGCCTCAGGGCCAGAGGGTTAGAGGTCAGGGGTGGGCAGGAACCCCTCAGCCCCAGAGCCGATGACAAGCCAACTAGGCCTCGTGCTTCCTTCTCACCTTCCCACAGGCCCAGGGACCAAGTCTTGTGTCCTCCTTTGTGAGAATGCTCTCACCTTCTCTTTCCTGGGCTGCCTCTTCCCCTTGGCTGGCCACAGAGTGGGGTGCCGTCTCCAGCTCCCTCATTCCATGCTGTGCCTCAGACGAGCCCCCAGACTTGGGGCAGGGTACACAGGTAGTCACCTTGGGGTGTTTCTTCCGAAGAGCCTGGAGGGACTCTTACAGCTGTGGTACCAGGAGGAAACCTATTCATTTCAGTAACTGCGGGCAGCCCAGGGAGTTAGGGCTGCCCGGTAGAGGGAAGGGGCCATCCTCAGACCAGTACAGACACAGGGAGTATGAGGAGGCCTTACACTCAGACACAAGTGACCTCAAGGTTGCGGCTCCAACCAGCTCTGAATGGGTCCCTGAGGTGTGCTGTCTGACCCAGTTGGGTTTCTGATTTCTCTTTCCCTAAAGAAAGTGGATAGATATAGAGAGGAAAAGGCTACAGAGCAACCAAAGGTAAGAGGGAGGAAGGTGAGATCTTTGAGCCGCCATAAGACAAGATGTGCCGGTGGGCCAGGCCCTGGGAGGAGAGGGGCAGGGGCAGTGGTGCGGACACAGGCAGGAGCTGGGACCTGCTTCCCCAGCCAGCTTTCCCTCCAACCAACTGGCTAAGTGGCCTCTGTCCAGCCCGTTCTCCAATCTGGGCCTTTGCTGATCCCCATACACCTGGAGCCAGCCTTCTGGGTTCTGTGCCTTTTGAGGGACAGGTGGAGGAAGCGTTAGAGCAGTTGGAGGAAGATGACTGGAGGGCATTGATGAGGAAGCAAGCGGGCAGGGCCAGGGTGCACTGTATTCGGCGCCCAAGGCAACTAGGTCTTAAGGGCTTTCTCCCCCACCTCACCCCCTCCACAGGTTCAGGGCCTGGGCCCCACCTTTAAGCTCACACTTCACCTGCAGAATACCTCAACAGCCCGACCCATCCTGGGGCTGCTGGTCTGCTTCCTGTACAACGAGGTGCTCTATGCTCTGCCCCAGGCCTTCTTCAAGGTACTGGACCCACCTTACTGAGACACGAAGTGAGAAAGGGTGGGTGAGGGGGCCTGATTAATGCCCACAGGTCAGAGGTGAGGGAGCTGGCAAGTGGCTGCAGCCACAGACCAGAACAGGGCATGGCAGAGGCCCTGGGGAGAGCACCCAAGGCCTTCCTCCCAGCCTGTGAGGGGCTCGGAGACACACAGAAGGTTCTGGGAGAACAGTGAGAGTCCAGGTCCCGCCGGTGCCTCTCTCAGAAGCATGTTGGTTCTCCCAGAGCCCTCCCTGCTTTCCCACCACTCCTGAAGCAGGAATTGGAGCCTCTCTTTGCCCTAAGGAGAATCTTCCAGAGTTAGGGGCCTGCCTGGTTTTTCCCCAGGTCTGGATTTGACTGTTTTAAGTTGGAAGGACCAGAAACTGAGAAAGACTCTGGGATGTGAAAGAAATAGCCCTGGACTTGGTTAGGGGTCAAGAGGTTTGGGGTGTTTTTGTTTGTTTGTTTTTTGTTTTTTACCTTTCCTCTTGAAAAAAGATGTTTAGCTTTAATTATGGACATGCATGCGTCCCTGGGGCATTCTTTCCCCCCACTGAGCCCTTGCTCTCCTTGAACGGGCCTGTCATCCATGCCCACCCCTGCCAGGGTACACTGAAATTCAGCCGAGACAGCAGGTGTGAGAGTGCTTTGGAATCTGCCAGACACTGTCCGGGCATGAGGCCTGACTTCCTTACCATTTTGTCCCCACTCAGGTCCCCTTGCTGGTGCCAGGGCTCAGCTACCCCCTGGAGACCTTTGTGGAGAGTCTTAGTGACAAGGGCATCTCAGACATTATCAAGGTAGGTCACCCGTTGGTACTACTTAAGGAGGACACCGAGAGTGATTGTGGACAAGGCCCCCAGCTGGCTGCCAAGATGGGGTGGGTGTCTGCACAGTAGAGGCCTCCCAGCCTCATCCCCTTTGACAGAGTCCTGGTGGCCTGTCATTAGGGCTAGTGCAGACCAGGCCCTGCTTGGCCTTTTCAGGGGCAAGGGCAAAGGAAGAATGCTCCCTACTACCATGAGTATCTTCTCCATAGGTTCTGGTGCTTCGAGAAGGCCAGAGTGCACCCCTGCTGAGTGCCCATATCAACATGCCCATGAGTGAGGGCCTGGCAGCTGCCTGACCCCCAGGCTGGTATAAAAGCCCCTGTGGAACCAGGACCAGGAAGATCCGGCCCTTCTACTGGGCCGGACAGTCAGTGGCATGAGGCCCACTCCCTGCGCAGCAGTGTGCAGGAGTGACAGCTTCCCTCTTCTCTCCTAAGTGCCCCTTTCTCACCACCTGACCACTGGGTGACCTGCAGCCCCAGGTCAGTGAGTACCCAGGAGGTTCAGCTCCTTCCTTCTCCCAGGGCTCTTGCTGCTTTTCTGTGCTCCCCACTTTTCTCCAGAAACCACACCCAGGTCTGAAGGAAGAGTTCTGAAGTGGTCAAGGTGAGATGAGGCGCAGAGGCCCAGCCTTCTTTGCCGCTTCCCTTGGGCACGTCACTCTGCAGCTGCTGCAGACCCAAGCCAATTGGCTAGGTCCTGGCCTGGGACGATCAGGCTTTTCGTGGGTGAAACTAGCCCCCTGTTGCTCCTGGGGTTCCAGAGGCTTGGCTGCTGCCAGCTCAGCTTGCAGGCAAAACACTGCTCTCATCTCCTCTCTTGGGCTGAGCAGAGGGCCCCTCCTTCTATTCAGGGGGCCCAGGGAATAGCTGCCTTCCCATAGGGGGCTTTTCTGAAATTTTGGGCTCAGCCAAAGTCTCAGGCCTGTGATGCTCCATGAAGATTGCCAAGGGAGAAGCTGGTGTGGGAGGGCAGAGAGTTCCTGTGCAGGGAGCTAGTGGCCCAGCCCTGACCAGCCTTCTGAGGACCACACAGCTGCTGCTCCTGACTTGGATGCTCACGCCCAGAAAGCATCCCAGGAGAGGACAGCTCAGCTAGACAGAGCACAGGCGGGGCCCGGGCACACAGGACAGGTGTCTCTGGGGTCCTGGGCAGGGGACACAGGAGGCAGAAGCCCAGAACTGCTGATCCACATGCCCTTCTATGCCCTGGAGCCCAGATCAGTCATGTGAGTGGGAAGTTCACTGGGCAGTGGCCATATTGTGAGAAATAAGCTGGAAAGGCGTGGATCATAGGTGTTGAGTCAGGTTGAAGATTGATTGAAGACACATGTTAGACCACAAGGGTCAGAGACCCACAGTCCAGACCCTTGATGCCTCCTAGAGTCCCTTGGCTAGCCTGCCTGGCCCACCTCAACATCCTTCTTTTGGGTTGATGCTGCCAGGGCCTCCCTGAGCCATCTGTGAGCCAGGAACCCTACTCCCTGAGGAAGGACCTGTATCTTCCCGTCTGACCAGGTGCAGCCTAGTGTGTGGCAGAAGGCTCAGGCTTGTGGGAAGTAACCAAATCCCTGTGGGTTTCAGTTTCCCCAAGTGTAAAATGAAGCAGTTAGACCAGATTCAGCTCTAACATCCTAGAGCCTGGCAGCCCCTCTGGAGGAAATGAGGAATCAACTCCAGAAAGGGGGTACTTGACAGGAGTTCAGTGCAGAGCTTTTGCTCTTGAGACCAAGGGCCCCAAGCTGATTGATTCTGCTGGGCGACAGCCTCTGTGCCCAAGACACAGTGAGGGACAGACCACAGCCACCCTCTATCCTTCCCATGGAATGTATTCTGGGGTCAGGTTAAGAGAAGCAAGGGGTCTGGACCGAAGAAAGAGCCCATCCCCCTCTCTGCATGGTCCAGCCACTCACAAACATGGACCAGTTCAGTTAGGATGGTCAAGAGTTTCTAGATCAAGCCAACTGAGGCACCGTTGGAATAAGCAGGAGGTTTAGTCTGGAAATGGAAAGACAGGTGGAGGGAGTGTCACTGTCAAGAGAGATTTCAACTTCACGTGAAGTTTTCTAAGAGTGCTTATAAAAGATGGGAGGGCCTGCCTTAGAAGGTATTGAGCCCCATCACTGGAGCTGTGTCACTGGGGCTGGGCTGTCACTTCACAAGGTTGAATGTTGGGCCAGATAACTGTACGATCCCTTTCACCCCAGTCAAGTGATGAACTGTGTGAACTCGGAACAAACAAGTCTGATCTGGGTTCTGTTCATAGTTATTCATGATGATGAAAGTGGAGAAATTGTTCCTAAGCCCAACACCTAACGTGAATTTATATGATGTAATACTGTGTACCTATTATTAAAACTATGTGGACTGCACTGGTGTGGACAGTGTACATAAAACAATATGAAGCAAGAAACGGTGCATGATACCCAATGGCCCCACAAGGTAGATAGAGCTCCAAGAAGTTGTGTGCATTAAGGATAAGGAGAGGTGGTTTTCTGGGGTTTTGGGTTTTTTTTTAAGTATCTAAAAACATACTTACTTAGTACTCTGGAATTAGGTAGTTTATAACAAGAATACAGCCTCTCCCTATTCCCTAGTACTGCTCCCTGCTACAGTCATTTTCAGTCCTCTTAGCTTTTTATTCTTTTTTTTTAAATTTTGTTTTATTGAACTATAGTCAGTTTACAATGTTGCATCAATTTCCGGTGTAAAGCACAATTTTTCAGTTATACACAAACATACATATATTCATTGTCACATTCTTTTTCACTGTGAGCTACCACAAGATCTTGTATACATTTCCCTGTGCTATACAGTATAATCTTTTTAATCTATTCTACATATGCCTGTCAGTATGTACAGACTTTGAACTCCTAGTCTGTCCCTTCCCACTCCCCTCCCCCCGGCAACCACAAGTTTGTATTCTATGTCTATGAGTCTGTTTCTGTTTTATATTTATGTTCATTTGTCTTTTTATTTTCTTTTTTTATTTTAGATTCCACATATGAGTGGTCTCATATGGTATTTTTCTTTCTCTTGCTGGCTTACTTCACTTAGAATGACATTTTCCAGGGACATCCATATTGCTGCAAATGGCGTTATGTTGTCTTTTTTTTTTTTTTTTACTGCTGAGTAGTATTCCAGTGTATAAATATACCACATCTTCTTTATCCAGTCATCTGTCAGTGGACATTTAGGCTGTTTCCATGTCTTGGCTATTGCAGATAGTGCTGCTATGAACATTGGGGTGCAGGTGTCTTTTTGAAGTAGGGTTCCTTCCGGATATATGCCCAGGAACGGGATTACTGGGCCATATGGTAAGTCTATTCCTAGTCTTTTGAGGACTCTCCATACTGTTTTCCACAGTGGCTGCACCAAACTGCATGCCCACCAGCAGTGTAGGAGGGTTCCCTTTTCTCCACTTAGCTGTATATTTTTAAAATGTATTTAGACACTATTTGTTGGCTCCCTCATAACAGATGAGGCTTTAGCTCTCTTGTGACAGCACCCTGCCCTCTCCTTTTCGCCCCAGTTTTTAGGTAAATCCATACTCATTATTTGGATTATTAGGGGAAAGTTACTGCAGAGCAAACATTTGGGCTCTAATTAAATTACCTTTTTTTGTACTTACTTATTTTTCATGGAGTTAATAATTGCCATATTCTTTTCATTTGCTTAGTTTTCTATGTATACCAATTGCTAATTCTTCCCCAGCTCAGTGTGCCAGTTCCTCTCTTTTCTGTACACTTCCCTTCATCCCGCCGCTTGAGTGCTGTTTGCTCTCTAGATCTGCAGCAGAGCACTTCTGGGAATTCTCTCTGCCATGTCCTGGGCTAGATTCCCTGATTCCTGGACCCCATGTCTTCCTTCATAGTTCCTTTACCCTTCATTTGGTGAAGCATATCCACAGGGACCTTCTTTAAAAAGTTACTAGAGTTAACATTTTTAAGACACTATCTGTCTGAAAATTTCTTCATTTAGTTCGTACACGTATGTAATAGTTTGGGTCATAAAACTTGAAGTTGAAAATCTTTTATTTTTATGTAAGAAAGCCATTTTTACTCCCTTATATTCTAATCTTTGGTAATGCCGTGGAGAAGTTCATGCCGTTTTTGCTCTGAGGTTCTGAAAGGTCAGAATGTGCCTTACCACGTGTCATTATTCATTGTGCCGCAGGGTGGAGACATACATCCTTCAGTTCCAGAAAACTTTCTTGAGAGATGTCTTCCCATTTTCTCAGTTCTCTCTGGAATTCTGATTAAGCCCAGCATTTGATAAATGGCAGTTCCAGAGAGAGCAGAATTGATCCTCTGGTTTTCTTCTTTCTTCTCTCATATTGTCTTTTTGTTCTATTTTCTGAGAGATTTTTATCTTTTGACTCTTCTCCAGAATTGTTTTTAAAATTCTATTATTTTAATTCTCTTTTTGCTCTCTGTTCAGTCTTTAATTATGGTATCTTTTCAAGGACATAGTTGAGCTCAACAACACCATCAACCAACTGGTTATCACTGACAAACATCTACAGACTACCTCAACAGTAGAATACACATTTTTCTCAAGGTCACATGGAACATTCACCAAGATAGACCACATTCTGGGCCATAAAAAAACACCTTAACAGACACCTGCACCCCATTGTTCATAGCAGCACTATTTACAATAGCCAAAACATGGAAACAGCCTAAATGTCCATCAACAGATGACTCGATAAAGAAGATGTGGTATATTTCTACAATGGAATACTATTCAGCCATAAAAACTGACAACATAACGCCATTTGTAGCAACATGGATGCTCCTGGAGAATGTCATTCTAAGTGAAGTAAGCCAGAAAGAGAAAGAAAAATACCATATGAGATTGCTCATATGTGGAATCTAAAACAAACAAACAAAGCATAAATACAAAACAGAAATAGACTCATAGACATAGAATACAAACTTGTGGTTGCCAGGGGGTGGAGGATGGGAAGGGATAGACTGGGATTTCAAAATTGTAGAATAGATAAACAAGATTATACTGTATAGCACAGGGAAATATATACAAGATCTTATGGTAGCTCACAGAGAAAAAAATGTGACAATATATACATATATATGTTCATGTATAACTGAAAAATTGTGCTTTACACTGGAATTTGACACAACATTGTAAAATGATTATAAATCAATAAAAAATGTTAAACCTTAACAAATTTAGTAGGATAGAAATCATGTAAGTCTGCTCTCAGACCAAAATGTAAATAAATAACGGAAAGATAATTAGAAAATTTCAAAATACTTGGAACTTCAACAGCATGCTTCTAAATAACACATAGGTCAAAGAAGAAATCTTAAGAGAAATATTAAAATATTTTGAACTAAATGAAAATGAAAACACAACTTACCAAAATTTGTGGGATGCAGTGAAAGCACTGCTTGGAGGGGAGTTTATAGCATTGTATATTAGAAAAGAAGAAAGATCTAAAATCAATAATCTAAGGTTTTACCTTAGGAAACTAGAAAAGACAAGTTAAATCCAAAATAAGCAGAAGAAAAGAAATAAAAAAGAATTAGAACAGAAATCAATGAAATTGAGAACAAGAAATCAATAGAGAAAAATCAGTGAAACCAGAAGCTGGTTCTTTGAAATCTTACCAGAATCAGCAAGGGAAACTGCCTATTTCCAAGCCTAATACTGGGTAGAAGAGGGGAAAGATCTCTCCTGAGAATTTTTAACAACATGCCAGCCTGAATAAATTTGCAACATAAATTGACAATACCCAGGTCGCTCAAAAGACCCCTAGCTGAGAATTTAAAGTGGTGAGGAATTTAAAGTGGTGCAGAATTGGTTTGTCATCAGGCAACTGATAAACACATTTCCTCCCTGGAAGAATTTACTTTTAACCCAATCTCAAAAAATCTCCACTGATAAAATTGCAGGAAACAAGAATTTACAGTCAGAACTCACAAATTACAGGAAAATAAGGCATTGTGAGCAAGAGCAAACAAACAATAGCCTGCATAATCAGACCTCAAAGACTTAAGATATTAGAATTACCAAACAGTATATAGAATATGTGTTTTCAATATATTTAAAGGAAAAAAAAACATAAGAGTATATAAAATGATCAAGCTGTACACAAGAAATTACACTGTAAACTGACTATACTTCAGTTTTTTAAAAGTGAAAAAAAGGAAGAAACAAAACCATTTTTTCATAGATATAACTATAGAAAACTCAGAAGAATTTGTAAGTAAATTCTAAGTTTTAGCTTTGCTGGAAATAATTTATTTTCATAAGCCATGAACAATAGGATAACAATATCAAATAATCTAACAAAAAAAGGCATGATCTTTATGAGAAAAAGTATATAACTTTATTGAAAACATTAAATGGGGAGATACATCATGTTCATGAACTGGAAAATTCAATTTCATGTAGATGTCAATTTTTCCCAAACTGATCTATAGGTCCAGTTGGGTTCCATTCACAGTTTCAAAGGGGTTTTTATTGGTGTAACTTGACAAACTGATTCTAAAATTTATATGGAGAGCAAGGGCCAAGAATAGATCATAGGGGATCATATACAGGGGTAGATACAATGATCAGTAGGACAAAATTGAAAAATAAATTGTGGTATATTCAATGGCTCACTATATAGCAAGGAAAAGGAATGCCCTACAGCTGTACACATTAATTGTGATAAATCTCAGAAACATAGTATTGGGTGAAAAAGCAAATCACAGAAGAATAAATATGGTATGGTACCTTTTATATAAAATTCAAAACCATGCAAAACCAATACAAGTATATGTAATGAAATCACAAAGCAAAGCAAGGGAATGATTAACCAGCACAGTGTTTCCTCTACAAGGGAGGGGCCCAGCAGAGACTTCAAAGTAAATGGTATCCATTTCTTAAATGGGGCTGGGGATGGTGGTGTTTCTTTTTCTTGCATCTCCTCTTTAATAAAAATACAAGAAAAGGTATTCTGGAGGGAGAGGGGTAAAGCAGAGGAGAAAACAGGAAGTCGGCCAATACTTATGTACAGCACAGAGTAACAGGGACACCATGTTCCTTACAGAGAAAAAATAGTAATAGAGCATGCATGCCATTTGGAAAGACAAAGTCCTGGTAGCTCAAACCTCTGTGGGCATCGGGAGGGCCTGTCAGAAGGGTGGGCTTCTCTGAGGGTTCTTGGGAGGCAAGGTCACTTGAGGACCCTGCCCCCCAACAGCAGCATCTGTAGATTTTCACTTAACCCCATTTTTGGTCCACCCCTCACCCCCACCCTCCCAAGTGCTCCAAAGGTGCTTCAAAAAGCCCCCACCCCCACCCAGTGGGGTAGCTGCTTGGCTGCCAGGGGTCAGGTGGACCCTGGGGGGAGGGGCAGCCTAGCTGCTCCTCACGTAGACTGTTTGGATCAGTCCCTACTGTCAGCCCCAAACCTTGGCTTCCATGGTGCTGGTGGAATTCCTGAGCCTCTGCAGGGCTCTGGGGGCCGGTTTGGCTGCCTCTTGGCCCCTCCTTCTGGGAACACTTAATTTCAACTTCTGATTCTCTGAGAGAGTAAATGAGCCTCTGTCCACTTTCCATCTTTCAAAATGTTGTCAAGTTCTTTGGTCTACAGCTGTCTCCCTCCTATTTTCTTTCTCTTTGTAAATTTACATCATTTTTTATTTTGCTACTATCATTTTAGATTTTAAGAGTAAACAGGTAAATTCATGTATTTAACCTGCCACATTTAACTGGAAGTGTCTGTTCACTATACTTAAGTAAAAGTGTTAACAGTAGCTCCTGAAGAGTCCAGAGAGGAGGAGCTCAGCCCTCAGCACCGTCCCTCACGGATGCTTGATCATCCCCACCTGCTTTCTCTGCCTGGCTTTCTCCTACTCCCTTCCCTTGGCTGTGCAAGGGTGAAGAAGAAAGCAGAGATCTGGGTTCAAATCCAGACTCCTCCATTTGCTATCCCACGATCTTATCACATCAGCTCTCAGCGCTGTAAGTTTATCACTTGTATAACTGCCGCCCAGTGTACCAGGTCAGCTAGAGAGAAATTCAGTGACATCGTTGCTGGGAAATTCTCCTAACTATAAAGCACTGAACCTGGGAAAGAATGTCAGATTCTCATTCCTTGGATCACTACATTCTGCCTTGGCCGGCTGGCCTCCCTCAACCCCCTCCCCAAGGCAACAGGAGGCAGAGCCCTGACTGCAGACATTCTCAGGCGTTCTGTGGTTCCCAGGCTGGACAATCAGAGGCACCCAAACAGCAGCCCCAGCAACAGTGGAGGACCAGAAACCCACAAAGACGGAGGAAGTCCAAAAACCACGAGGGGGGCTTTATTATCCTGGCAAAGGGGCAGCTAGGTTGGCTAAGCAGACCCTTACCTGACCCTCCGCTGTATTCAGGGGCCACTGACAGAGGCAGAATCACAGGGCCCAAGCCCTGGACACTAGGTGTCCAAGCTGGGCAAGGCCAAGGCAAGGTCAAGGGTGGGGCTGGAGTTGCCAAAAGCAGGCATCAAGTAACATGTAGCCTCCCCTCCTGAGGCTAGGGGTGGGCCTGAAATGAGTTGAGTCACCTCTCCTGCTTCCCACACCTTGTACAGCTCAGGGTTTTCCCAAAGTCAGGAAGCCATGAGTCCCACATCAGTGGTGGTCTGGAAGGTGATCCCATCCCCAGGCAACGGGGAAGCCAAGAAGGGCCAGAGCCAGACGAGGACCCAGCGGGGCCCCAGGGCTGCCTGCAGGTTGTGGCAGGGTCCCAGGTCATAAGAGTGCTGGCCCCGGGCCCACTCCCACGTGGTCTGGCCCCTCAGCAGCAGCATCCCATGGAAGAGCAGTCCAGCCCCACACAACAGCGCACCCGCCACACACGTGTCGGTCACAAAGGCCAGGGCGAATTGCGCCAGAGACACTCTGCCTGCAAAGAGAGCGCAGACAGGGTCAGGGAGAAGCAGTGGGCCCAGCCCTCCCAAAGCCCAGCTTCTGCCCTCCTCCCACCCCTACTCCACCATGAAATAGGGCTCATTCCTCTGCTCAGCAAACACTGAGTCACTGCTTCCTGGCCAACCCATGCTGGCTGATGGAAACACACTGGTGAGCCCGAAAGACACGGCCCCCTGCCCTAGATATGACTTTCACCCCCTAGATACAACTTTCACTCGGGCATCGCAAACTTGTGAGCACCTCCCGTGACTACCAGGATGAATGGCAGGTGGTATCTCTGACCTAAGGGAGCTCACAGACAGAGCTCAGGTCAAGAGATCAGGCCTCAGCTACTTAATTACAGCTGTGATACGCGTCACAATGGAAAAGTACAGCATCTTGCACCGTCCTGGCCCACAGCAGGTAAGAAGTATCAGCTGAACTAAAGAACTACAAGATGCCATGAAACATGCCAAGTGAGAGAAGCCAGACACAAAAGGTCACATACTGTATGGTGCCATTTATATGAAATGTCCCAAACAGGCAAATCCATAGAGACAGACAGAAGATTTGTGGTTACCAGGGACTTGGGGGACTCTGGGGAAATGGGGAGTGACTTCTTAATGGGTACAGGGTTTCTTTTGGAGGGTGATGAAAATAGTCTGGAATTAGTGGCAATGGTTGCACAACATTGTGAATGTACTAAATGCAGCTGAATTGTGTACTTGAAAATGGTTAAAATTATGAGTTTCATGTTATATGAATTTTACTTCAATAAAAAAGATAGCCTGTGGCTGGGGGGAGGGAGATGACATGCAAACTTACTAAGAGGCTCAGGGAAGTAAACTTTATCTATTTTGATAGTGACATTTTGCGTGGTGCCTGAAGGTTAAGGAGGTATTTACTAGGTGAAGAGGGGAGAAAACATCCTGTTTGATGGTCCTGAGGCAGGATGGAGAGGTGCCTGTGAAACGAGTGGATGGTTCTGGAAGCTCAGGGGAGAAGCCCAGGCTGGATACGCACATCTGCGTGGTTCCAAGACCTGCCAGTATGCAGAGTGAGAGGAGGATGGTGCCTGAACCTCAGCCAGAAAACCAGGTCCTTAGGGACCAGATAAAGGAAACCAGTAAGGAAGGAGGAAAACCCACAGTACAAGCTGTTAGTGGCATTTAAGGAGGCTGGAGGCCAGCAGCTTTATGAGGCTGAAAGGTCTCATGAAGCAAGATGAGAACTCGGAGGGGTCCTCTGGGTTTTGTGGAGACAGAGGCCTGGGGACTGTGGCAGTCTCAGAGGGCGGGGAGGGGCAGAAGCCAGTTTGGAGCAGGTGGAGGAATGGGTGGGAGGCGAGGAAAAGCAGCCTCTGAACCTAGGTAAGTCCTCTGACTTGGCTGCTGATGGAAGAGCTGGAAGATAAGAGCTAGAGGAGGATGTGGAGTGAAGAGAGGGTTTGTACCAGGTGGGAAAACCCAGAGGAAGTCAGCAGAGGGAGTGGCAGGAGGAGGGGCCACACACAGTGCGAGGCCTACGAGCTGGGAGGGGCCCGACCCCAGGAGCAGCTGGGGCCGTCAGCTTCTGCCCCTAGGACTGGACAGACAACTCTGGATGTGCCATCTGATGTCTAACTTTCTCTGTGATGTATTTTCATGCGAGGCTGGGGCTCGGAGGACAGGAAAGTGTAAAGGTCTGAGCTGCAGTGATTAGGGGGAGTGAGCTTATGAGAAACCAGGACATCAGGAACCAGAGAGGGCCTATTGAGGTCCGTAGCCATAAACATGACATGGTACCAACTGCCATGAAGTACCAGGCATCTCTGGCAGCTGTCAGCAGCCAAGGGCAGACATGGAGAAGCCAGGAAAGCACAGTGGAAGGAAGATGGAGCAAAGAGGTTTGAGATGTTGCAGGAGAAGGGTAGGAATGAGGGCTCTGAGCTGGACCAGGGACTGTGAAGAGGGAAGGTGCTGATGGACAGGAAGGTGAGGGCCAAGAGCTCCGGAGCAGGTATCGTGGGATAAAAGAGTGAGAGGTGAATAGGAAGGGAGGCGGGAGCAGAGAGAGGGGTGGCTGGTGGGGTGATCTGGGAGGTGACATATTTTGGGTACTGACAGGACTAGGGTGTGGATGTGGTTGTCGGAGAAGGAAGGAAAATGGAGGAGAAGATCAAGAAGCTGAGCGACTGGGGCCATTCACCCAACTTCCAGAAACCTGTGATTTCCACAAGGCCCAGGGCTGAGAGAAAGACTGGGTGCAGGAGCCCAAGTCTTCAGTGACTGCGGGGAGGGAGCAGGAGGCCATGGACGGAGGGCAGGTGCAGGGAGGTGCAGCCGGAAGGCCTGAGTCTCAGTGGAGGCAGGGGTCATGGAGGAGGGCTGCTCAGGAAGCCAGTGTGGGCAGAGGAAGACCCTGACAATCCCACTGGGGATCCCAAGGCCTCCCCTGGGCTGCAGGGAGGGGGTCCTGGGGACAAAGCTGGGCTTGAATAGGATGAAGAGACAGCCACTATTCAGAGAGGTTGGAGAGTTTAGTAACTGCAGGACAAGGTTACAAGGAAGACTGGGGAGAGGTCAGGAGGAAGGAGTCAGGAGAGAGAAAACCCAAAGCATTCTGGGGGGCACAAAACAAAGTATGAAAACCCAGTGGGGTTTCTATCTGGGGTGGTGTCAAAGGAGAGAGTCATCCAGGACACAGCCTCTCAGTCAGCATCCTCATCCAAAACGTCCCCTTCCAACTTCCAAAGACTGCACCTTCCCCTGCCTGTAACTTTAACCGGCTCCCCACTACGCAGTCTAGGAAGGGCCATCTCCTCACGTCACCCAGTCCTCAACTGCCATCCTAGGCTCAATTCTCAAAATTCCCATTGAGTTGCCTTCACTGCTCCCTACCCAACTCAATCTCCAAGCCTTTGTTCACACTGCTTCCTCAGCTCAGAATGTTCCCTCACCCTCCCACCCTTTCTCAGTGAAATCCCACTGATCTTTCCTCCTCAGCCAACACCTCCTGGAACCCTCCCCTGATTCTCTCAGCCAGAATGCTGTACCTATGTCGAGGCACTGTGTTTTAGCAGAATGCACACCTCAGTTGAATACCAGGCTGCCCTCACCTCCTACAACTGACACTGGGACTGGGTCCCCAGGGCACTGCCTGGAGAACCAGCTGGTAGTCCCACCTCCCACCAGAATGGGCCTCTGCCTCCCTGTGGAGGCCTCCGTGGCTCCCCACCTGTGAGCAGCATCAGCCAGGGCAGCAGGAGGAGGGCGGCAGTATGGAGAGGTGAGTAGGCTCGCAGCAGGGCAGACAGGGCAGGGCCCAGCAGCACAGAGATGTGAAGCAGGACACCTGCGGTGTGAAGCAGCAGACACAGGAAGGGCCGGTAGTTGTGGAAGCCCACGCAGCGGCCCAGCAGGCGGCAGTGGTGGTCCCGGCGAAGGATGCAGATGCGGCAGGCAGAGCAGTGCCCACTGCGTGGTGGCACCTGGCTCTGGCACTGGTAGCAGTAACTGCAGGGAAGGAACCACATGGTCAGTTCCCCTAGCAGCTCTGAACCCCCTGTATCATGCCCCAGTCAGCCCTGAGTCCATCCTGGGGAAGCAGGCACAGCCAGTGCGCTCACTAAGCCTCAGGTTCTTCACAGGTAAATGCAGGCAGAACACCACCTCCAAGACCCTTCCACTCCTAGCACAGCAGGTCTGAGGGCTCCTCCACTGAAAGCCCTAGTCCTGAGGCCTTTCTCTGGCCTCTAACAGTCAGGAGCAAACGTCTCATTTCCTCCAGTCACCACCTTGGTCCAAGTCACCATGAACTCTCTCCTGGATTATTGCATAAGCCTCTCGACTGGTCTCCCTGATTCCACCTTTGCCCCCATCTAGTGTAGTCTCATCCCAGTGGCCAGACTGATTCTTTTGAAATCTGTCATGCCCCTCCTCTGCTCAAAGCCCTCCAATGGCTCCCATTTCACTTCTTGTAAAAAGCAAAGCCTTCAATGTCTTACAAGGTCTTTACATCTCTAACCTGTCCTTTTCCCCCACTCACTCCACGTCAGCCACAATGGCTGTCTTGCTGTTCCTGGAACATGCTGGGCACAAAAGTGCCTCAGGGCCTTTGCATTGTCTGTTCCCTCTGCCTGGAATATTCTTCTCCCAGATGAATGTGGCTTACTCTCTCACTGCCTTCAAGTCTTTGCTCAAATGCCACCTTCTAGATGAGGCCTACCTTGATCACCCTATTTCAGGCAACAATTTGCATCCCCTTTACCCAGCTCTTTTTGTTTCCTTACCAACACCTTCTAACATTCTACATTATTTGCTAATTTATTACGCCTAAAGTTTACCATCTGCCCCTCCCCCCTGAAATCAGTAATGTTTTATTGTATCTCCAGTGCCTAGGACAGCACCTTGCACATAGTAGGTACTCAATAAATATTTGTAAGTTAATGAAAGATACTCCTTCTGGCTTCTGGTTCTAAAGGAGTTCTCTGGCTCAAACAAGCGGATCTTATTGTAAGCTGGTTCTAACATCTTTAGGTCCTAGGGGCCTTCCCCTGCCCATAGCTCCCGCTTCTCCTCCCGCCAGGTCCCGCACCCCACTCACGCCCAGCCCTGGCCCAGACTACGGCCGGCCAGCATCACACCCCGGATGCTGGGATCCGAGCGCAGGAAGAGCCCCACGTTGCCCAGTAGGTTGAGCAGCTGGAAGGCTGCCAGCGCAAGCTGCAAGGTTCGGGCCAAGGGTCCCAGCGGGGGCGGCCCGGGACCCAGTACCAGCACGTAGGCCAGCTCCAGGGCCACGGCCGCGGCCCACAGCGCGGTGAGCACAAGGGGCAGCCCCGCCGGCGCCCCCTCGGCGCTCCCCACCGCCCAGGGCTGCCCCATGGCCTGGACCCACCCGCGGTCGGATCCCGAGTACCCCGTAGCTTCCGTATTGGGGCGGGGATAGCGGCAAACGGACGTCTGCCATGACCAATAGAAGCTGTGAAAGGGTGCGGCGAGCGTTCAGGTTCACAGGCAGCAGTCCGCAGTTAGGGAGATGTGATTGGACGGCCGAACGAGCCAAGTCGATGCTTGAAATCTTGTTGGCTGTAGAGCCCGGTAGGACAGCACCGTTATGGCCCCGCCCACTCGCGGAGGCCCCACCCTTCCCTCGGACGCCTGGCGCGCTAGTCCCGCTGGCCCTCACGCCAGGAGGATTGAGTTGCAGCCTTGGTGGCATCGGGGTTTCCCGGCTCAGCACATTCTCCCTCACCCCCCAGTCGCCCCGATATTAATAGACCTGCCTCGGCCCAACCAGCTGGCTTGGAGCCCGTCCCCATGCTCGGAATGTCTCCCTTCATCTCTCCAGAAAACATTCAAAACAGCTGGGCGCCTCGATGTTTCTGACTGTGAAATGGGAATGGTGCTCCCTGTTTCCCACCAGCACAGTGCAGGAAAAGGGTCGGGAGGAGGCCCAAAAGGCAGATCCCAGAGCGGCCTGCAGCCACCATTGTTATCGTCATCTCCGTTGTATATGTGAGGAAACAGACTCAGAGAGGGTCCATGGCTTTCCCAAAGTCACACAGCGCCCAAGCGGCGGAGCTGGAACGCGAACCCCGGATCTCCGCCACGGGATCCATCCTAGTGCCCCAAAATTCTGCAGTCTCCTAACCCCAGGACAACCTCCTGCCTGGTCCCGACCCAAGCGCCCTCGCCCCCATCCGGCCCCTCCCTCCTCCCCCATATTTAGCGCGAATCCGATCCGGGGCTGGGCTGGGCGCTACTTAACGCGGCCCCCATGTTCTGCAGCTCTCCGAGCGGAGCGGAGCCAGGAGCCCGAGCAAGATGATGATGGTTATGCAGCCCGAGGGTCTGGGGGTCGGAGAGGGGCCCTTTGCGGGCGGCGGCGGCGGGGGCGGCGAGTACATGGAACAGGAGGAGGAATGGGACCGCGACCTGCTGCTGGACCCGGCCTGGGAGAAGCAGCAGCGGAAAGTGAGTGCTAGCCCATTTCCTGATGGCAAAACTGAGGCCCGAGAAGCCAGGCGGTTTGTCCCTAGCATCTCAGCAGGTCAGGGGCAGAGCCTGTCTTAACCCTCCTCATGCCACTTCCTAGCCCAGGCTCTGCCCACCAGGACTCTGATGTTCCCTGGGGCTGGAAGAGAGGACTGGGGTCCCTCATGAGGGGTTTAGGACGACGAAAAGAGTTTCTGGGGTCCCTGCATCCTGGAGTTCATTCCCCAAGGCCCACTGCTCCACTTCTGCTAATGAATACGGGGTGGGCAACGCCGTGGAGATCCGCGTTTGGTGGGGGTGGGGGTGGGAAGAATAATCATTGTCCCCACACCCCCACTCTCTAGTGAAATACTCCCAGACCCCACCTGAGGGCTTGCAGCAGGACAACTAGTGGTCTTGAGTGTGTAGGGGAAGGGGTAACTGTCCCAGACCCCCTTCCCACCCTCTCTAAATTCTCTCCAGCACAGGGTCCACCGTCACTCTATCCCAATTGTCAAACGAGGAAACTAAGGCCTAGAAAGGGGCTGAGATAGGACCCAAGTCATATACTGTCAGAACACAGGAACTACCCCCCGAAACCTGAGGGTCTTTGCCCATTGCTTGCCCCACCCCCACTCTTTCCCAAGATACCCCTCCCCACCCTACAGGCCCCCCCAAGTCTGCTGAAAAGGCCACAAGGTTGGGGAGGAGGGGAGCCCTGGGTTCCCTTACACGGTAACCTGACTCTCTGGCCAGATGGACACTTTGTGCTGAGGCAGCGCCTTGGAGGAGCTAAGAGGGGCACATGGGCAGCTGCTGCCCAGGCCCAGCCTTGTAGGGCACTCAGGCCTCCCCTCCCTGATCTATTTTCACTCTTAGACTTTCCCAAGTGGAGAGGGCAGGACACCTGGAGACCTAAAAGAGAAAATGATCTGGGCTGGAGTGAGGAAACTTTGGAGAGTGGCAGGCCAGGGGTAGGGAGGGAACCGTGAAGTCATTAGACCCTGTTCAGCGTTTGCCAAAAGTGTATGACTCCAGGAAAGGGCAGGGAGCAGGGGTGCTCGGTGGAATCTGCAAGATCTGAGAATCCCAGGATTTAGAATCAGAGCACTTCTGCTGGGTTAGATGACAGGAGATGACCCCAGGAGCTGGGAGGCTCAGCTGACTCGGCTAGGGTGCCCCGGGTGACATGCTTCCCCCCAGGCTCCTCCTGCACCTGTCTCCAAGCAGGGCTGTGGTCCTTGGGTCTAGCCATCTCCCAGTGATGTCATCCCTGCCCCTGGCTCCAGCTGCCATCTGCTCTGTAACAATTCTGATCCCTGCCCCTACCCACCCACACCCTCCCAGATCCAGGTTTACATGCCCCTCATAAGACACAGGCTAGTCTGTAGCTTGCTTTCATCACTTAAAACATCAGGAACATCCTTCCAAACCATCTTACAGCCACCATTTATTCATCCATTTATTCAATGGTTGCAATGTAGGCCCCCTGTAAATTAATCAGCATATCCTAGAGTTGGACATTCTGGTTGTTTCTTTCTCATCCAACATTGTTTATTACAATGCAGTAAACATCTCTGTGCTCAGCTATAGTCCCACCCCATCCTGGTTTCTCCACCATATCTTGGAGCAGTCCTAGCTCCTTCCAACTGATACCTAAGTGCTCTTTATTCAACCTCATTCAGAAACATGCATTCTGTATTTCTTAGGTCCTACTATGTGCTAGGCACTCTTTTAGGTGTCAGGAATTCAGCAGGGGACAAAATAAAGTGCCTGCCTCAGGAAGCTTACGTTCTAGCCAGGGCAAATGTTTCTATCTCATCCACTTGATCCTGCCCCTCCCACTCACTGACAATTCCTTCCTTCACTCTGGTCTCAGTTCCCACCTGCTGTCTTCTTTCTGCTCTGCCAAGCCATTTGTCTCCACTCTGTAACCAGAATGAGCTTTCTAAAACACAGTTCTGCCCCTCTCCCTCCTCTGCGTGAAAACTTCCCTGATTCCCTGTTGCCCTCAGGATCAAGTTCAAACTCTGGCTTAGCACTCAAGATCGTGCATGACCTGGCCCCTGCCACCCCTCCGGCCTGCCTCTCATCACTTATTCCCAAACACCCCCAGAGCAGTGCCCAGAGAGCTGCAGCTCCACAAACCTAGCAACTGTTTCTCGTCACCACGCACTTGCCCATGTGGCTGCCCCTGCCTGGAATGCCCTTGCCTGCCCTTCCCTGCCTGAATTACTCCTGCTCTTCCATCACAGTTCTGATCCATAATTAACCTTCCCCAAGAGGTTCCCCCATTTGATTTGAAGGATTCCTCCCCCAGACTCCCCAACACTAGTCTCTCCCAGCATTTCTCAGACTAACATAACTCTTTGTGAGTTCCTTTAGGGCAGGAACCAAGTTTCATTAAAAGTCATGTTTATCAAATGAAAGAATACCCCTTCCATGGAGGCCCCACCCAGACCTGCCTTATCTAGACCCAGAGCATCTGAGACTCCAGGGTTAGAAGGAACTACAGGGAATTCAGCTGCCCTCTCCTGTGCTCAGGGCCTCATCAGTTAGTGCTCAGCACCCATTTACCCACCTGAGGGAAAGAATTCCAAAGGACTTCCAGGGTTACCTCCCTGGAGTATCTGCTTTGTGGTGGGGGAATGCTTTGAGTTCTAGAATCCTGCCAGGTTGGGGGAAGAAGGAGCTGAGACATCATCGAGTCTGACCCCTTAATTGTACAAGTGGGTAGACTGAGCCCAAGAGAGGGCAAAGGGCACATCCCGGGTCATAGAGAGTGAGTAGCTCAGCTAGGATTGGAGCCCATGTATGATTCTACACTGACGGCAGAATCCAGGGCCTGCAGGTTTGGTCGGTTGGTGGAAACCCGTGCACCAAGTTCTAGGTCACTCCCATCCCCAAAAGACACAAGGCTATATACCATCCCTCCCACCTCAGACAGAGGCTGAGGCCGAGGCACACCCTGGGGGGAGAGGGAGGGCGGTCTCCTCCTGAAAGTAGGTCAGGCCAGGCCTGAGTGCCCAGCTGATCCCCTCGGCCTGCAAAGCCCTTGCAGCCTCATGGTCCTCTTGGAGGCCGATGCACGACCTGGGAGGTCGGTGGGCTGAGATAATAGGTGCACAGTCCCTGGGGCAAAATCCTCAGAGCCATCTGTGCTTCAAACCAGAGTTTTTCAGATTTTAGAAAGGCAGTATCAGTCTGCATTGACCCTTGGGTCTCAGAGGGCTCCACACTTTGGAGTGGCTGATTTACAATTTTCTAAATCTCCCTCCAGTGCTTGAGACTGGACAAAGCTTTGTGCTGGCAGCAAGGCACCCCAGGTCCAAACTGGGACCTGAATGGGCCCGAGACATGATTTCTCTTCTGGGAAAATAAAGCTCAGAGAGGGAAAGGGGCTGGCCCCACATGCACAGCACGTCAGCAGCTGAGCCGGGACTTGAATCCAGGGCCTTGTCTCTGAGAGCTGCCCTGACAAAGGAGCCTGAGCACTGTCCTCAGTACTAGGGTCTGAGCACTGTCCTCTGCCTCCAGACCTTCACTGCCTGGTGCAACTCGCACCTGCGCAAGGCTGGCACCCAGATCGAGAACATCGAGGAGGACTTCCGCAATGGCCTCAAACTCATGTTGCTTCTGGAGGTCATTTCAGGTGAGAGGTGCAAAGCAGTGCCCAGGGACCCCAGGACCTAGGGGAACCCAGAGAGCTGGGGGGATAGTGGCAGCAGAACTCTGGAGAGGACTTGGTGAGGGAGGGGGAAGTTTGAGGACAATGTCTTCAGCTTCCTCTAATGACCTTTGACCCCTGACCTCTCCTCTTACACCCAGGGGAGAGGCTGCCCAGGCCAGACAAAGGCAAAATGCGCTTCCACAAAATTGCCAATGTCAACAAGGCCCTGGACTTTATTGCCAGCAAGGGGGTGAAGCTGGTGTCCATCGGTGCTGAAGGTGAGGGGGTGGCAGGAGGAAGCCTGGGTGGGGGCAGTGGGTGGGGTTCCTGACATCAACAGATCACCTCTGCGAGCCTCAGTTTCCTTATCTCAATGATGGGGGAAATTATCCATGCCTCCCAGGAGGGACTGTAAGGAGTAAATGTACCCACAGTGCCCGCACAGGACCTGGCACCTAGTGGGTATTTGAAGAATCATTTTTAAGTAAAGCGATTGAGCACCTACTAGGTGCCAGCCCTGGGATGGAGGACAAGGGCCAGAGGGTGGAGCAGGGGATAGGTAGCTGAGGCCTGGTAGTACAGGCCTCAAATGCCAGGCAAAATGTGTCCACACTCCCGTCCTGCAGAGATTGTCGACGGGAACCTCAAGATGACCCTGGGCATGATCTGGACCATCATCCTTCGCTTCGCCATCCAGGACATCTCCGTGGAAGGTGAGCGGCAGGGAGGCAGGTAGGATGAGAGAGGGCTGGCCCTGACCCCTCCTCAACCAACACTCACCCCCATCCCTACCCAGAAACCTCGGCCAAGGAGGGCTTGCTCCTGTGGTGTCAGCGGAAGACAGCACCCTACCGCAATGTCAACGTGCAGAACTTCCACACCAGGTCTGTCTGTGGTCAGCATGTGAGGGGGCCTCTGTCAGGCACTGGGGCACAGAGCTGGCCCCTGGCACAAGCCATGGGGAGGAGAGGTCACAGCCAAGTTCCTGTAACAGTGTCTGAAAATAGGACTCAGTCAATGTTGCATTAAACCAGGAGGGTGAGGGGGAATTCCTGGAGGAGGGAGCATTGGAGACATCCTGGGAAGGGCATTCCAGCTGGAGCGAACCCTGCGAGCAAAGACCTGGAGGCCAGAAACATCTAGAAACTGCTTAGGCATAGGGTAGGTGAGGGAATCTTGGTGAGCGTTGAGAAAACGGTCAGAGACGTAATGAAGGGCTTTAAATGCCAAGCCAGGGAGTTTGGACTTTACTGCATTTTACAGATGAGGCTGTCCTGATAGGGGTGCTCCTGGGACAAGGGTAGGACAGGGCCTCAGCTTGAACCCAGGCCTGACCCCCACACCTCTTCTCTCTGTCCAGCTGGAAGGATGGTCTGGCTCTCTGTGCTCTCATCCATAGGCACCGCCCTGACCTCATTGACTATGCCAAACTACGCAAGGTAGGTCTCCCCCACCCGGCCTTCCAACTCTCCAGTCTCTGCCCTCAGCTGACCTTTCACCCCTCCCCTCTCCCACCATCTAGGATGACCCCATCGGCAACCTGAACACTGCCTTCGAGGTGGCAGAGAAGTACTTGGACATCCCCAAGATGCTGGATGCAGAAGGTGAGAGAAAGCCTAGTCTGGCCAAGGACTCCACTTACCAGTCAGCACCTCTGCCCCTGCTCTTCTCTCCTCCTAGAATGCTCTGCCCCTCACCCTGCTCCCTGGTCAGAATCCTTCCTGCCAGCAGACCCCCTTTTCCAGGAACCCTTATCCCGTCCCCTGTCCCCCTCCACCCAGTGGAACCAGCCTCTCCTGCCTCTCCCCTTATGTAGTGGCTCCGCCCTCTGCCTCTATCCCAGTTACCTTGGTAACCTCTGGGCAGGATGGTTGCCCAAGGCTGGGAGCTCCTCCTGGGTGGGCCCTGCCTCTTGTCCCTGTACCTGTAAGAGGCTTTAGTCAATTGAAGCAGCAAATGTTTTCTGGGCCCCTGCTGCACCTGGTGCCCTAGATGTGAACTTGGGGAAAAGACAGACAGACAGATGGAGATTGGGGTGGTTAGAGGTGCCTTGTGAGGGCTGTGGTGTCTGCTCACTCACCGACTCCCTCATGCTTTCCTCACCCCACAGAGGGGAGGTTGCCAGGCCCTGGGGTGATCAGAGAGGGCTCCAGGGAAGATCTGGGCTTAGGTATCTGGCAGCTGGTGGCCATGACGAGGTGTCTTTGCCCCCTCCCATCTGGAGGGAGCTCTCTGCCTGGGTAGGGGCAGAAGCCCACTCCCCACCGCTGGCTTTGGCCAATCAATACCTTGCTGCTATCCCCCAGACATCGTGAACACCCCAAAGCCCGATGAGAAGGCCATCATGACCTACGTTTCCTGCTTCTACCATGCCTTCGCGGGGGCAGAGCAGGTAAGGGGCTCAGCTGCTGCTGCCTGGCTGGGCTTGCGGACCCAGGGGCCCAGCCTTGGCAGCATCTTGACACTTGGAGGTGCCATGTGGGTGGGAGTGCCACTGTCCCAGCTGCACGTACTCGATCCTTGGGGAGCTCAGGGGTAGAGGCCTCTGACCTGGAAGGGCCCCTTTCCCCCTAAAAGACGTGCTCCCCTTATCCTTTCCTTTGTTTGCTCAGCCCCGGTTTTATGGGTTTACAGAGCGGGGAGGGGTTGCGGGTGTCTGTGACAGCTTGTTCTAATGCCAGCCCTCCTGCCCACTCCCAACACAGGCAGAGACAGCCGCCAACAGGATCTGCAAGGTGCTGGCCGTGAACCAGGAGAACGAGAAGCTGATGGAAGAGTATGAGAAGCTTGCCAGTGAGGTGAGACTGGGGCCAGAGGGCCTCCCCCTCCCCCACCTGTGCTCTCCTAGGGTGGCCCTGCTGCTGCTCCCAACCGAGCTGCCCCCTGGCTTGGACCTGCAGAGCCTCTCCCAGCATCCTGCTGCCGCCTTCACACACCTCCTGCTCATTTCTGCCCATCCAAGCTCATGCCATTCACTCATCATGCATTCAGTTCTCATCATTTATCCATTCACTCATTTTTAGGCAGTCTCATGGCCCTTTGCTCTGTCCCAACCTATACTGGTCCCTGGACTCAGAAATTAATGATCCTTCTCCTTCCCTGACTAGTGGGGATTCCCCCCTCCATCCTGCCCTCTGGACGCCCACTCTGCTTCTCTGCTTAAGGACCAGCTTTTGGCCACGGCCCAGATGTGGGTGGAGAGGGGCGGGCAGGGTGAGCAGGTCCGCTCAGAGCTCTCTGCTCGCCCCTGCCTGCCTGGCACTGGCAGCTGCTAGAATGGATCCGCCGTACCGTGCCGTGGCTGGAGAACCGCGTGGGTGAGCCCAGCATGAGCGCCATGCAGCGCAAGCTAGAGGACTTCCGGGACTACCGGCGCCTGCACAAGCCGCCCCGCGTGCAGGAGAAGTGCCAGCTGGAGATCAACTTCAACACGCTGCAGACCAAGCTGCGGCTGAGCCACCGGCCTGCCTTCATGCCGTCTGAGGGCAAGCTGGTCTCGGTGAGCCAGGCCCAGGAACAGGGTGACCCCAGCCCTGTCCACATCCTCTGGGTGGCTTTGGACTCTCTGTCCCCATCTATCTAATGGGTGAACCATGATGGAGGCCACTTCTGCCTGCCCCACAGGACATCGCCAACGCGTGGCGGGGCCTGGAGCAAGTGGAGAAGGGCTATGAGGACTGGCTGCTCTCGGAGATCCGGCGCCTGCAGCGGCTCCAGCACCTGGCTGAGAAGTTCCAGCAGAAGGCCTCCCTGCATGAAGCCTGGACCCGGGGTAGGTACCTCTGGGGCCCACTTCTGTCCTGGAGTGGAGACTGGTGGGAAGGGGTCCTGGCAAAACGCACAAGTCAGAGGCTGGTGTTCTGCAAGGAAGTTGGAGATGGGTTTTCTAGTCCCACCCTGACTTGGGGAACTGGGCCACAGTTCCTTTATCTGTAAACTCAGGCCCTTAACTCTCTCCTGGCTCTGGCCCTCTGTAGGTCTGCTCTGATTAATTTGTCATTTAGCATTTTATTTGTATATGTAGCAGGTGATCAAAGGTGAGTCTTCAACCCAAAAATCACTTACATTATACTCAAAGTATAATGTGCCAAAATATTGCATGAACCTAATATATCACTCTCTGTGAAACTACTCATTCTGTATTCTATCAAGGATTTTAATACTACAAATGAAAGAGTCCTACCTAGAAGTAATGAGCATTAAATAATGGATTATGGACATAATGAATAACAATGGCTGGATATAATTCCTTAAATATAAATATATACTTATGTGACCCTGAGGAAGTCTCTGAACTTCTAAACCTCGGTTACCCTCTGCAAAATGCAGAGGCACTCAATAAATGGTCGCTGCCGCGATTATTGTGACTATGGTTTTATTTGCATAATTATGGTAACTGTCATTCTCAAAGTACTTTTACATTTATTATTCATTCATCCAACAAGTACTCCTAGAGAGTCTACCAAGTGCCAGGCACTGGGGAAACTGATAACGGGTCAAGGGCTCATCAGGCTCACAGTCATTGAAAGGTAGTCTTGATCAAATAATACCAAAAGTGTACCAAGGGCCACCCCGAATTGTGCAGGGTCTCGGGACTGTAACATTACTCACGGGCCATGCTCTGGAACAGGAGCTTCACTTCACTTTATCACAGTAGTGCCTCAGAGCAAGGGCTAGGGTGGGCTGGGCAGGCGTTTCACAGATGAGGAATCTCCATGGTTACACAGCCCGGCTGGGACCTCCTGCTCCTGCCGGGACCTCCTGCTCCTGCCGTGGCCACCGCTGGGTGACCCAAGCCAAGCCGGGCCTGTTTCCGAGCAGGGAAGGAGGAGATGCTGAGCCAACGGGACTACGAGTCGGCTTCACTACAGGAGGTGAGGGCGTTGCTGCGGCGCCATGAGGCCTTCGAGAGCGACCTGGCAGCGCACCAGGACCGCGTGGAGCACATCGCTGCGCTGGCCCAGGAGCTCAAGTAGGCGGCAGGGATAGAGGGTGCCCGCCCCCGGTGATGAAGCCCTTATAGCTGGCCCCGCCCCTCGGCCCGAGCCCCGCCCAGCTCCCATTGCCCTCAAGACCTTTTGCACTCCCCAGTTTGGTAACTCTGCTTTGGTACCCACGTCTTTCCCCATCACCAGTAACCCTGTTCCCATTCCAGACCCCGCTCTGCCACCCACACTCTTCCCCCACTGGCACCCAGCCTTCCGCTAACCTGGCGGCTCCCTTCAGCTTCAGGAGGTCGAGTCCTCACCATCAGCCTTGGCCTCACACCATCTCCTGTAAACCTGCAGCTGAAACTCCAGGCCTAGCCCCTCTACCCATGCTCCTCCAGGGCCTGGAGCTGAGGACCTGCAGGAGACCCCCTTCTCCCAGGAAGGGGACCCCCCCCCCCCGCTATAGGAAAGCCCTGCTTCACCTCCACTTGCCCTGGATCCCTTATGCCTTCACCATCACTGGGCATGGGTTCCAGCCCCCTGAGGGCAGTCAGGAAGAAATCTGGGCTGGAGTCTGGCCCCACAGTTGCCCCCGCTTCCCGCCCCTAGTGAGCTGGACTACCACGAGGCAGCCTCAGTGAACAGCCGCTGCCAGGCCATCTGTGACCAGTGGGACAACCTGGGCACGCTGACCCAGAAGAGGCGGGATGCGCTAGAGGTGAGGTTGGGGGCCAGGCAGATGGAAGCTGGACACTGGAGGAAGGTGAGGTGTTGCTGGACAGGCTGCTAACTGGACATGCTGGTGGCCCCTAGAGGATGGAGAAGCTCCTGGAGACCATCGACCAGCTGCAGCTGGAGTTTGCCCGGCGGGCAGCGCCCTTCAACAATTGGCTGGACGGAGCAGTGGAGGACCTGCAGGACGTGTGGCTGGTGCACTCGGTGGAGGAGACCCAGGTATGGGGGCATTGGATGGGATGATAGGGAAGTGACCTATCTTCTTCAGCCACCACTTTGGGCTCCTGGGGAGTGGTGGGGCAGGAGGAAAACCCCAGTTCCCATGCTGGGAGACAGGAGGCCTGGCTTGTCCTGCCAGCACTGCCCTGGACCCGCTGGATGGCCTGGAGCACGTTGCTGCCCCAGCTATTGTCTGTGGGAAGCAGGAGCTGACACTTCCTGCCTGTCGTCCCCAGAGCCTGCTGACGGCACATGAGCAATTCAAGGCAACGCTGCCCGAGGCCGACAGAGAGAGGGGCGCCATCCTGGGCATCCAGGGTGAGATCCAGAAGATCTGCCAAACGTACGGGCTGCGGCCCAGCTCCACCAACCCCTACATCGCCCTCAGCCCGCAGGACATCAATACCAAATGGGACACGGTCAGTTCCGCCTGTGGCCTTTCCCTGCTTCCCTCCTGCTCCGATGCATTCTAACCACCCTGAGAGGCTCAAATGTCCTCAGACATGGAGAGAGATTCGGGGTCTGCTACAGACTCCATGTGGCACTGGACAGGTCCCCTTGCCTGACTTGGCCACATCTGTAAAACGGCTATAACAGCAGTGTTTTCATTGTGAAGCAGAACATTCATCAGTGTGAAGCAGAATTAGATCTGGAGTTTGGACATCCTTTACAAAACAATCTAAGTTCATTAGGAATGACGTCAGGGGCCCCATTTTACAGATGAGGGAACAAGCCTGGAGAGGCTGAGTGACTTGCTCGAGAGCTTGCTCACTAGAGCCCTGCCACCTTGGCTCAGAGCAGCAGGAGCTGTATGAGGGGCTGGAGCCATATCCTGGCTCCCAAAGCTGCCCCTGGCACAACTACCCTCCTCCTCAGGTCCGCAAGCTGGTACCCAGTCGTGACCAGACACTGCAGGAGGAGCTGACACGGCAGCAAGTGAACGAGAGGCTCCGGCGACAGTTTGCAGCCCAGGCCAATGCTGTCGGGCCCTGGATCCAGGCGAAGGTGGAGGTAAGGCTCGGATAGTGGAGCCCACCTGGGAGAGTGGGGCTGGGACTGGGCCCCAGGGAGGCGGGAGCACTCATGCAGCCCCGGTCTCCCTGCAGGAAGTGGGGCGCCTGGCAGCGGGGATGGCTGGCTCTCTGGAGGAGCAGATGGCTGGGCTGCGGCAGCAGGAGCAGAACATCATCAACTACAAGAGCAATATTGACCGGCTAGAGGGTGACCACCAGCTGCTGCAGGAAAGCCTGGTGTTTGACAATAAGCACACCGTCTACAGCATGGAGGTGAACTCACCACCCCCCAGAAGAGAGGGGAAGTGACACTGGCTGGGGAAGCCTGCAGCGGCCACAGCTGGACTCAGCACATCTGCCCCAGGAGGGTCTCCAGTTCAGCTGTCCAGGTCCCCCAACATACCCATGGGGATACTGAGACCCAGCAAGTGACAGCGATCCATCCAGAGTCACACAGCAGTCTAAAACCAGGCCTGGTTGGCCGTGGCAGGTTGATCAATATGTAATACATACTAAGTCATCAAACTTTAAGGCAGGAAGGGCTGCTGGACTTCATTCAGTGGAACCTCCAGATGGGAACAGAGGCCCAGCAAGGGGAGGACTTGCCCAGGGTCATACAGTGAATTGGGGGTGGAGCTAGAGGCTAGGCCCTGGCCACCCATTGACCTGGCCTGTCTCCTGCTTTCCCAGCACATCCGCGTGGGCTGGGAGCAGCTGCTCACCTCCATTGCCCGCACCATCAACGAGGTAGAGAACCAGGTACTGACCCGCGATGCCAAGGGCCTGAGCCAGGAGCAGCTCAACGAGTTCCGGGCATCCTTCAACCACTTTGACCGGGTGAGTAGGGGCCTAGCCCCGTGTGGTGGTGGACTTGGGGGCAGTGGGGTTTGGGGATTGAGCCTGACATCCTCTCACCCACTCAGAAGCGGAATGGTATGATGGAACCCGATGACTTCCGGGCCTGCCTCATCTCCATGGGCTACGACCTGGTGAGTGTCCCCCACGCCCGTTGAGGAGTCCCATCCATGTCTTCCTCCTACGTACTGACCCCTGCTGTGTCCCTCCCACCTTCACATACACCATCTCATTTCCTCCTCATCACACCCACTGGGGCTGGGTAGAATTACCCCATTTCACACAGGGGCCACAAAGGTTCAGAGAGGTAAATTAACTTGCTCAAAGGCACTAGATTTGGACTTAGTTCTGCATGATTCCAGAGCTTGAGCTTGCAACACTTCCACTTCAGAGAAGCAGCACTACAGAGCGGCCCAGAAAAAAAATCAGGACCAACAGGCAGCAGGGGTTATTGCTGGGGCAGCAAGCAGAGCTCAGCCTAGTAGAAAGGATCTCCTCGAGCCAGAGCTGACTCAGGCTGCAGCAGACGGCCTCCGGAGGAAGGGGGCACCTCGTCACGGGTTGTCAGGCCAAGGCAGACAGTCCCCAGGAGGGGACACCAGGAGCCCTCCTGACTTACGCACCCACCGGCACGGTGCCCGGCCTCTAACCTTGCAGGGGGAAGTGGAGTTTGCTCGAATCATGACCATGGTGGACCCCAATGCGGCCGGGGTCGTGACCTTCCAGGCCTTCATCGACTTCATGACCCGAGAGACAGCCGAGACCGACACGGCTGAGCAGGTTGTGGCCTCCTTCAAGATCCTGGCAGGAGACAAGGTGAGTCCCTGGCGGTGGAGAGGGCTGGCAAGCTGGGACAGGGTACAGGACCTGTAGGCCCTCAATACCTCTTCTCCCCTAGAACTACATCACCCCTGAGGAGCTGCGGCGGGAACTCCCAGCTGAGCAGGCCGAGTACTGCATCCGCCGAATGGCACCCTACAAGGGGTCGGGGGCTCCAGCGGGCGCCCTAGACTATGTGGCCTTCTCCAGTGCCCTCTACGGGGAGAGCGACCTCTGACTTCGACCCCTACGCCAAGTCTGGAGAGAGGGTATCTCCTCTGGCTGAGCCCATCCATCCCTCAGAGCAGGGGCCCCGGAGAAAGACCAGCCAAGTGTTTCTGAATAAAGATGCATCGTGGGCCTTTCTCCATCTCCTTCTGGTTCCTGAAGCAGAGGCTGGGCCCCCGGGCTTCTGGGCCAGCTGCCCAACCATGATTCTCCAGGGTTCCCCACCACCCTGCCTTGCCCTCAAGGACCAAGCATTCACACCACACTGGGGCCCAGGACACCTCTTTATTGTGTTAGAAAAGGTGGGTTACAATAGTTTCTCTAGATATGGAAGGCAACACTGCCCCCAGATCCAGGGGACCAGAAAATTTATAGCATCAGAGGAAAGCCAGGGCAGGAAGCCAGAGCCTGCTGAGGACACAGCTGGGTTTAAGACCACAGTATTTTCTTCCCACTTGCTCCTTACCCGAGCCCAGGGTTCTTGCCCCAGCTTCGGCTGCCAAGACTTCATCCTTCACCCCAAGGTCCTCCTAGCTACCACAATTCAACAAAGGTGCAGTTGGGGAACTTCAGGGTAGGTGGGTGGGGGTCGGGGGAGGGGCTGTGCCCTGAGCCCAGTGGCCTTTGCTCACCCTCAGGTACCTGGTGCCCGTCCCTCAGCCAGCTGTGCCTCCTGGGGAGGGGCCTGGCCACGCAGGTCAGGCAGGGGAAGGGGCTGCTCTGGTCACCACCAGGTCCTGAGCTGCTGCACCTCAGTTCACCACTGCTGAGCTGGCCATGGTGTTCACACCACAGGCCCCGGACCCACGGTGCAGGTAGTAGTACCCCTGGGAGAGAGGGGGCGTTGGTGAGGGCACCAGGGAAGGATGGGGGCTGGAGGGCTAGGGCCAAGCGGGCAAGACTCACCTCCTCGCCCCAGTCAGTGCCCCAGCTGTTCTTGATGGCCCAGAAGGGGACGGCAGAGCCTGGGGAGCAGTGCAGAGTGCAGGGAGTCAGGGCCCCAAGCACTCTGCACTCTTCTGTGGGCCTACTGTGGGACCAGCACTAGGAAAAGAGCAGAAAGCAAGACGGGCCCACCTGCCACCCTCCTGGAGACCTGGTGTGGCTCTGGGGTTTGGGGAAAGCACCCATCCATCTGCCTCCAGCAGGTTATTCATTCATAATAGCTCAACCCCCCACCGCCTCTGCTTTCCCATTCACAGAGAGGATGGATGGTCCATAGCCCGAGGCACAGGTAAGGCCAAGGTTCCGAGGCATTCCCCCAAACTCCCCCTCCATAGGTCTTGAGATGCTGTGGTCCACCCTCTGCCTGTGACCTGGGGTGAAAAGGCCCAGGAGGGAGGTCACTGGGTCAGCAGAACTCACGGTTGCCAAAGCCCACAAGCAGCACAGCATGGTCGATGAGCCAAGGGCTGCAGAGGGGCCGCAGCGGGTGTGAGATCCCGTGGCGGTAGAACTGAGGGGGAGAATAAGAGTAGGGGACCAACTCCAAGGAGTCGGCAAGTGATGGGGCAGGAGCAGTGGGGCCAGGGACCTCACCTGCATGCCAAAGGCGTTGATGGCAACAGAGACGGGGCCCTTCTTGGCCAGCCAGGCCGCCAGCTCTGGACAGGGGAGGAGCAGCGTCAGGGACACCTGGGCCTGCCCCACCTGGCCTGTCCTCACCACACTGCCCCCAACTCACTTTGCTCATTCTTGCTCAGCTCCACTGAGTCATTGATGTAGACCTTGGCCTTCTCTGCAGAGAAATTGCAGGTCTGCAGGTGGCCACGGTAGCTGTAGTCATCCTCTGTCTCCAGCCCTCCTGGGGGATGGTGGGGGCAGATCGGGGGGTTAGAGGAAAGGTAGACCCCAGTTCACCCTACTCATCTTCTTCCAGCCAGGGGCTGTGCTAAGCCCCTTATACACAAGGTCTCACATTCTTCACCCACCCCAGGCGACAGGCCATCCTCCCTGAGCGTGGCCTCGTTCTAGAGATGATGCAACTGAGCCCCAGAGGGATGGGGGGGTCACCAGGGAGAAATGCGGCAGAGGTGGCACTCAACTCCCAACTTCTGACTCACTCATCCCAGCACTCCTAGGACTCTCGACCTCGGCTTGCTTGTTCTGCTCTGACAGCCTGCTCCCCAGCTGGCCCAGGCCCCTGCCAGGCTCGAAGACCACTGCTCAAATGAACTGCCAACTTAGCTCAGTATCTCCCCTCAAGGGTGAGGTGTGCTGCTGCCTGGTCTAGCAGCGTTACAGGAATACAGAGCTCCAAGCAGTAAAAACACCAAGACCCCTGACTCTGCACCAGGAACTGTACATGCATTTCCTCACTGACACTCAAGGCAATGCTACGAAGTGGGTGTGAGGCATTCCATGTCACAGATGAGACATCTGAGTCTCTGACAGAGCTGACCTGCCCAAGGTCTTCAGCCAGTAAGGGTCCGCATTAAGACCTGAACCCAATTCCCGTGACTGCCACGCCTATGTCTTTCCCCTTCACAAAGTGACTACTTGTGGAGGGAGCGGTGGCTCCTCCTGCCCCTCCTGAACCCCGGGGATGCATACCCAGAATCTTTATGGCCGAGTAGGCGTTGGAGGGCAAACCACCCAGGCAGGCCTTGTCCACCTTGTCACAGTCCAAGAGCTCTAGGAGACAGAAGGCTAGTCCCAAGGAGCCCTCTGGCGGGGCTGGGCTGGGGACAGGGGGACAGAGCGGGATGCTCACCCTGCTCAGAGAGGGAGAGCAGGGCCCCCCGCTTTAGGAACCACTGGCCTTCCACGTTGCCTGTGACTGAGAAGGCCCAGCAGGAGCCGCACATTCCCTGCAAGAGACGGGGAGAGTCAGGGCTGGGTCCCTTCCAAACACCAGTGCAGTCCTCATGCCCCACCTCATTTCTTAGGGGTCCCAACCTGGTCCTTGACTTTGGTGACAGCTCCCTTACTCCTCCAGTCCCACTCAGGGGGAGGAAGGTCGGAGATGGACTTGGCCAGGGGCATCTTCTGGCCAGGCTCTTCCTTCAGCAGGGGATTCAGGTAGATGGTGCGGAACTCCTCCTCTGCGGGCAAAGGTGGGCCAGGTTCAGGGAAGAGTATACTAACCCAGTCTGACGAGGGGCCTTGGCAGCAGGCCCTGTCTCTTCCAGGCACCGTGAGGGCTCTAGCCACCACCCCTACCTGTAAGGTCACTAAACTTGGTGACCCCATACTGAGCTGTCCCACGGTCCAGGGCCTGGATCTTCTGCGCTCGCACCATGTTACTGGCAAAGACGGACATGCGCCACCTAGCTTCTGAGAACCGAGGAGGAGAGGAGAGGCTTGGGCCCCAGGCAGATCATAAAAACAGAGGTGCTTGGGGATCAGAGGCAGAGGTTTCCCTGGGGAAAGGTGGGCTCTGGATCAGGCCTGAAGCTTATTTCAAGAGGAGCAGAACACGAGTGGGAGTGGGTGGGGGTGGGTGAGAGACCCGCAAGTGATACGAGAGGGGCCGACCCAGGGTGATGCCTGCCCAGGTACGAAGGCAGGAACAAAATGGGCTCCAAAGGATGTCCCCAGCCAAGAGGTTGTGTGAAAAGGCCACCATGCCAGGGGGGCTCCAGCAGAGAAAATCTGGCCTTTGCCCCTCCCACTGTACCCAGAATGATGGAGGCCTATGCTTACTGACCGAGAAAATCAGATGGGAGAAGGGACCAGGTACCTGAGGTGGCTACCAAGTTCTGGGAGGTTGGGAAAGAGCTTGGGGATACAGAGGTCCTTGAAAGGATGCCCTGCCTCTTGTGCCTGCCCCCTCCCAAACACCAAGTGTGTGTGTGTGGGGAAGGCCCTGGTCTGACTGGAACAGATACAGCCAAGGCGGGGTCCTCACCCTCCTCTGTTTCATATGTCCGGTTATAGGCGGTGACAAAGTCCTTGAAGATGGAAGTCATCTTCACAGAAAAGTCCTGGAAAGGCAGAGGAGTCTTTACAAGGAGTCCTTCTCAGACTGAACAGGGAATCTCAAGCCAGGGTGAGGGGAAGAGAGGGGGCATAAAGCAGCAGCCAGCTCTCCAGACACAGACAGACGCCTCACCTGGGGCAGGGGGTCCTTGTTCAAGAGTGGAAGGAATGAACTGAAAGTGTCATTTCTGTCATCTGGATTGGGTTGGAACAGAGAAGAATCAAGATTGAACCCTGAGTGAAGTCTGATCTGAGCCATCCCCGCACCTCTGGGCTGTCCTAGCACCTGTAATCTTGGTATCCACGGGGCCACAGTCCCGCCTCAGCAGCATGTGTTTTCCTAGCTCATCCAGGACTTCGAAGCTGCAGAGCTGGAGCAAGAGGAGGAAGCCAGTCAGGGGGCTGGGACGGGAGCAAGGCCTTGGCAAGATGGAGCTGGAGGGTCCTCAGAGGACCACCTCTAAGGCAATTGCCCCCACGGTGGAGATCAAGGACAGTCAGCAATCAGACACCCTCCCTTTTATAGCATCCTGGTCTCTGGCCTTCCAGGTCTGGGAAGTGACTCAGGGTTAGGTAGCTGCTGCCTCAGATCCCTCCCTCTTGACTTGACCCATCATCCCAACTACTGCCAGACTCAAGTCTCGGGGCAGGAAATCTCAGGAACCCCATCACTTACGAGAGTTTCCTTGGACACAGGGAGCTGGCACACCGTGGGGTCGTTGCAGGGTGGCTCCACCAGCGTTGCCTTTAGGGAGTACAGCGATCCCTGGCCTGCCTGGATGGAGGAGCGGGTAAGGCGGGCAAGGCCACTCCCTCCTCAGCCCGGTCTTCACTAGACCCAGCCCCACGCAGCCCTTCCCCTTCCCAATCACTAGAGGTCCAATGCCCCCACCCCAAGTCAGGCGTCCAAGACCCTCACCCCAAGTCTAGCCCAAAGTTCCCAACCCTCGGACGAGGGCCCTGCTCACCCCGGACCTGGAAGCCCCAGTCCCCAGCACGTCCTTACCCGGCGGACGCGACCGCTCACGGCCTTCAGCGCGGCCCGCGCCCCAGCAGCCCGGCCGCGGTTGTAGATCTCCAGGGCAAAGCGGGCGGGCCCCAGCAGCTCCGGGGACGCCAGCTCCCAGGCCTGCGCGCCGGCTGCTCGGGGCTTGTTGGGGGCGGGAGCGGCGCCCGGGAGCAGCCCCAGCAGCAACAGAAGCTGCAGCCAGGGAGCCATGGCGAGGGCGAAGCCGGGGGCCCGGACTCACGCAAGGACAGACGCGCGGATCAACCGACGGGGCGGAGCAGCCGGCGGCCCGGGGTCCTGGTCCTCCCCCAGCTCCTGGGGCGGCGGGGCGCCGGCCAATGGGCGCCGGCCGGGGGCGCCTGCGCGCTCGCTTATTTACGTGAGGCACGTGGAGCGGCCAGGCGGCGCAAACGGGTGGGTCCCAGCGCCGCCCTAAGGCGCCTGACACCAGCAGGGTCTGCGGACAGGTGGCCCGGGGTTCCAGCTTTGAAGTAATCTTCCTAGGTCTTGGAGCTGCTGTTTGGGGAGGGGAAATGATGCTGAGCTGAGAATAAAAATAATAGCTAGCATTTATTACATGCTTATTATATGTTACACATTATATGCCATCTCCTTTTAATCGTAGTAAGTATCCCGTGAAGTAGATGTCATCCCCATCTTATAATTGAGGAAGTAGAGGCTTAGATATATTAAGTAGCTTGCGAAACATCTGCTAAGTGAAAGAGCTGGGCCTGAACCCAGGGATTTGGCTTCAGAGCTTGGATTCACAGATCGATTACCTCTTTTTTTAAATTGAGGTATAGTTGATTTATAGCTGCACCCCCTCTTTGAGGCCCCTCATCTCATCAGCAAAATGGCAGCTAATACCCCCTGGACTGGCAGTGCCTCAGGCTGTTATGGGGATCAAATGCAAACATGCAAACAGTGCACAGGGTTGGGACTGTTCTTTTGTTCCTTCAAGCATTCACCAAGTGTTCTAGGGCCTTGCAAGCAACATGAACAGAGGCACTAGGCATAGTATTGCCTATCGTGAGCTCCCAGTCTAGTGGAGATGTTACCGAACTCAGATCCAGCTGCTCGCCTCTCAAAAATCAGTGAGAGAGAGAGAGAGACAGAGAGAGAGAGGCAAATGGTAGAAAGGAAAGTTGCTTTTAATCAGAATGCCAGCAATCTGGGAGGATGGTGTACTCAGTGTCCCCACAAAACCATGTCCCCAGATTCTGCTCAGCCATGAAAGTTTTTAAAGGGAAAAAGGGAAGTAATCTCAGTTAATCATTGAGATGGGGGTCAGAGTGGTCACCACCTGCCACTGCGTACAGGCTTGTTGACTTGTGATCTTTCTTTACATGTTATCTTGTTCACACAGTTTGTTCATGAGATGACTGAAGGGGAAGCTAGGGAAGAGAACTGGTCATCTGTTAATTACTTATTCTTAATTTCTGCTTCTTTGATCTATGGAAAGAACCAACAAGTTAGGCAAGGTATTGTGTGATCAAAAGATCTGAAAGATGTGTTGGGGCCAGATACGAGTAGAGCAGGGGCGTGCCTGGTTTAAGTTTAGTGACAAGACTAAAGAGGCCTCCTGCAGAGAGCTCCGTCCTGCAAAGAGCTCTTTCCTGCCAAAAGCTGCTTATAAATCCCGACTTGTCAGAACATCATTCCATTTCTATGGGATTATGGGTGAAGGTCTGTCTTCTGTAACTTCTTCATGCTGACATAGGGCACTGTATTCTTAGGGTGGAAAATGTTGACATGGGTCTGTAGCATCTCCTTGCTGACAGTTGTAGTTGCCTGTTTACATAGACAAGCAGAACAAGGTACAATTATTTTGATGCCCACAAAGATACAGATTATTATGAGCAATAGTGTTAATCCCATTTTCTTAAGGCCGGTTCTTGGAATTGTCCTGGCCAGAGATTTCAGTGCTGCCCGAGATGGAGCAGTTTATGTCACAGCTGTGATCTGGTCATCACGCAGTTAGCCTTTCCACTCTGGAAGCCTGGGAGACTTCAGCTTTTCTATAAACAACATGCAGGGGACATGGAGGGGCCTCTGTACTTGGGGGTGGGGCCCATGGGATTCTGCTCTGTTCCAGAGAGACAGATGAGAAAAAGGAATTTTCCTCCAAGATGTTACCAGCCGGGGGAGAAGAAACAGGGAAGAGAGATTTTAAGGGAATTGGGGGAAGCCCCATAAGTGGGTAGAGGGTTAATCTGGGCATGGAGAGTGGGGAGATATGGTCCTAATGATCATCTGGTCTGAACTGACTTCTTTTGGCAGCAGAGGTCTATAGACATGAAGTGACTAAGTGACTCTGAGCTACTCAGAAAGCAGTGCTGAAGCCAGACCAGAGCCACGCCACGCTCCCAGCTGAGGTCTGAGAGGGGAGGGCCTGAGGGAGCCCAGCAGTGACGGAGCTCCCCGGCTTGTGCCCTCCTCAGTTTCAGCTCTTCAGGGCTCCCTTTGTCTCTCACAGGAGGCAGTCCCAGGTCCTTAATCTGGCTCCTAAGGCCCCGAAGTTCCAGTCTCGCCGTGGTCCTCTGTCTGTGCTCTGCACCTGACACTCCAGTCTCACTCTATTTGCAGGAGTTGAAGCTCTTGCACACCTTGGAACCTTCACACTGCTCTTCCTCGGCCTAACTCCCAGACACCTTTCAGCTCTCAGTTTGGGGACAGTTCCTCAGGAAGGCGTCCCTGACCCACCCGCACTGCCCCTGGCTGCTTCAGTGCCATTGCCTCTGTACTCCTCGACTCCTAGCCCCATGAACTTCCTCCTCCTACAAGGTCTAAAGCTGAATGAGTTACAAATAGGAATTTCTAAGGCACAGGAGAGGCAGTGGGACTTTTCTTAGATCCAGGTTTTCGGAGATCCACGCTGGTGTTGTATTTCACCTTTGTGGGAAACGGTCATCTTCCCCAAAGTTCTGTTCCTCAGACACTGAAGCCACCTGACAAGTGTCTGGGGGAAAGGGTGGCTCATCTTCTCACCAGAGTGAGGCAAGCAGGCACCCTGATAATTAATGGAGGGAAAGGAGGAATTTTTTTTTAAACCACACATTTATCTCAGGCAATTGTCCCAACAACCTTCAAGAGAGAAATTGTACAACTCCACACGGGGATAGTGAAGCCAGGGCATGCCAACATTCAGAAGCTGAGCTAAAAGGAGGGAGGCAGCAGAGGAGACTGGGAAGAAATGGACATTGAGCAAGGAGGAAGACTCAGAGAGGGTGATGTCAAGGAAGTGGAAGAAGAGAGTGTATTTCTTTAAATTATTTTTTTAGAGTTTTTTTTTTTTCTGGGGGCGGGGATTACGTTTGTTTGTTTGTTTATTTTCAGAGGAGGTACTGGGGATTGAACCCAGGACCTCCTGCATGCTAACCATGCACTCTACCACCTGAGCTATACCCTCCCCGCAAGAGTGTATTTCAAGAAAGAGGAAGTGGCTGACTGTCCAGTGCCACCAAGAGGGCAAGCAAGATTAGGAGAGAGAAGTGATCTTTGAGTTGGGCAACATGTAGGTCACTGGGGAACTCATTAAGAGTGGTGGATTGAGGAAATAATCTGAGAAATGCAGACAATGAATGGAGACAAAGATTTCAAGAAGTTTTACCATGTAGGAGAGGAGATGAGGTGAAAACTAGGGGAGCTTGGGGCATTTAGAGTGTTTTTTTTTTTTAGATGGGAGACACTAGAGCATGCTTGTGAGTTGATGGAATGGCCAAATAGAAAGAAGGGAGATATTGATGATTCAGAAGAGAGGGGAGAGAATTGCAGGAACAAAGAGCTTGAAAAGCGAGGGCTGGTATATCAGTTACCTCCTGCTGTGTGAAACATTGCCACAAAGTGGATGGCTAGGGCTGTGATCTCATTGGAGGCTGAACTGAGGAACGATCTGCCTCCAAGCTCATGTGGCTGTTGGCTGCTGCCATATGGACCTTTCCAACGTGGCCACTCGCTTCCTCAAAGCCAATAAGGGAAAGGGATGATATTAAAATCTTGTCTAATATAATCACACACCTAATCACATGTGTTGATCACCTCTGCTGTACTCTACTGGTTAAAAGCAAGTCACAGGTCTCTCCCATACTCAAGGGGAGGGGATTACATAAAGATGTGGATATCAGGAGTGGGGATCATGGGGGCCACCTTAGAGTCTGTCTGCCACAGGTGTTCCTGAGAAGAGTGCCCAGTACACAAAAATATTAACAACAGTAAAAATAATGGCTAATGGGGGTGGGCAGTGTATAGCTCAGTGGTAGAGTGCCTACTTAGCATGCACAAGGTCCTGGGTTCAATCCCCAGTACCTTTATTTAAGAAAGAAAGAAAGAAAACCTAATTGCCGCCCTCCCCCCCCCAAATGAATAGAGATACATTTTTTTAAAGAAACTGTCTAAAAAAAAATGGCTAACATTGAATGAGCACCAACTCCATGCTAAGCACTCAGTGTTCTCGGCATGTACACAGACTAGCCCAGGAAACCACACAACAACCCCGTGAAACAGATATGATGCAGATGAGGAAACTAAAGCAACGAGAGACTCAGTAACTTGCCCAAGTTGCAGAAGTGGTGAAGATGTAAGCAGGGTTTGAATCTTGTTCTAATACAGATAAAGATTCTGCTTCTCAAACTGGCCTCTGCAGACCCCCGGGATGCAGGAGATAAGCCATTCAAAGCTAGAGGGTAAACAGAGCATTGTTCTTCCCAGCGCTCTCAATAGACACAAAAGATCAGTCACCCAGTGTCCAGGGGGTGTGGGGTGAGGGACAGGGGAGTAGTTGACAATGCACGGTCTCAGCTTCTGCTTCAGTAGATCAAGGTAAAGAACTTGGAATATGTGAGTGCATCTGATGAACACTTATGTTTGAAAGTATGCCTTACATGTCAATTGCTATACTGGGATGAATTTTATTTTAAATTTCTTTTCCATTGGAACATGTCCCCAGATATTCAGCATAGTGTGCAAAATTTGCAGCACTTCTTTAAAGACCTGAATTTTCAATGAAATGGCAGTTGCTTGCAGCGAGGTTCCTGGGATAAGGGGTTGATTTCACCCTCTACTGTCACTAGGGTTTGAGAAGGTCTATATTTACACTGAAGCAAATGCTGCCCAGGAATGAAAACGTCTAGGGGATGGCTCAACCCCCAGGACATGGCCAGATGAACTGACCTTTCTAGGACAAGGTGGGGCAAACAGCAGACTTTCCTTCAGGGAATTTCATCTGATTTATGAGAATGGCAGTAACTACTGTGTGGTCTGAGTCTTTTCCAGATCCCTCTGACTTACTTCCTGATCTTTGGGAGTGGTGGACAACTTGTAAAATTTCTTTCCAGTAAATAAAATGCTTCAGTTTCCTAAGACTTATTTCCCCAGGATAAAAGAGGTCTTTTTCTGGGGCTGAGAGGTGGGAGACAGTGAGGAGGAATTAGAAAAGAGGACAAAGTCACAGGCTTTAGAGTCAGATTGACTGACCTTGATTTTAATTCTGGTTCTACCATGTCAGTTGGCTGTGTGACCATGAGCAAGTTAGTTCACTTCTCTGAGCTTTTTTTGTAGAAATTGGAAGAAGATAGAAATGTACCTCATTTATCACACCAGTTCTAACCCTCTAGCAAACAAACACTTGCAGAGAGAGTCCTAAAGGGTGGAATGAGTTGTGAGGGTATGGAGGGTCAGATCTTTGAGAGGCTCCAAAAGAGAAGGCCAATAAGCAGAGCTTAGGTGGCTAGTCTTTCACATACAGTGGACGTCTCAGAGGAAGATCTACTGTCCCTGGGAAATCAGATCTGGAAGTTTGTAGGGGCATTCATGGTTATCACATTGATAGGGGCTCTCTGGTCCTTAGCAGACAGGGGCTAGAGATGCTAGATGTCCTTCACTATTCAGGACAGGCCCACATTACTGAGAATTGTTCCATGTCCTGCACAGCTTTCTAAAGTCCCATTGGTCATTTATGTAAGTAGAAAAACCTGTTTATATTAACTGCCTCAAGCTCTGTTATATCTATAAACACATAATATTATGTGTACAGTTTTAGCATACACTGAATTTTCCAGAAATTCTACTAAAGTGAAAATCCAGGGAAGAATTTTCCTTGTATGAGTTCAGATCTTTACAAAAGGGTGTTCACCATTTCAGAAGATCATGTCTCAGTATTTGGGGTGGTCCCAGGTCACAATAATCTCTTCATTACAGCTTCCAGTGTGATCTTGACTACGTACATGTAGAAATGCACACTTCTTTTAGCAGACATTATCTTCATTTTATTTTTCCTTGATTTTAAAAATTATGTCAGTAGGTAGGATATTATCCATGAATTTCATTTTATTTGTTTAACAAAGATTGACCGAGTGTACAATAAGGCATCAGGCACAATTCAGATGCTGCAGAAGTGAAGAGAGCATTGTGAAATATCTGTTGTTAAAATGGCGTGTTGGATCTGATAGAGCTGAGATCCACTGGTAGGCTGACCTGATTTTAATCCTAACTCCTAACTCACCATCTACTACGATGTAAACTGGGGCACATCTTTTCACCTCTCTGAGCCTCTGGTTCCTTGTACTGATGTGTGTAGATTACATGAGATCATGCAGCTTCTCAGATCTGCTCGTGGAAGGATGACTGACAACATTATTATTAGGTTGATTGATTTCTTTTATGGAACAGGTACACCACCATTTTAGCTTTCTTAAACTCCGTTGCCTAGCTATCTCTTTCTGTTGAGGCTCCTTGCCTCCTTCCCACTCTGAGCTGTCCAAAGTCCTCAGTGATTTATTTAGTCTGAAATTGGGAGTGGTAGGGCTGGTTTTTGAAGATACTGGCCATGGTCTGACTTCTTTGCCCATCCTGTGGGGAACTGGAGTCTGGAGTCTACTGCTATTAAGACTTATTATAGCCACACGATGGCGCCATTGAGGCTTAATCCTGGACACTCTCAGGGTCGCCAGCCCTGGAAGAAGTTGAGGGCCACTCTCTTCCGGCTCTCTCACCTTCCACCCAGCCACTGCCCTCAGAGCACCACCGCAGGGCCTGGGAGGCAGGACCAGAGAAGAGTCCAGCATCACTGGATGAAAATCAGCCCTAATCTACATCTCCTACATGTAGATAAAAATTAAAACAGAGAGATCTGGACTCTGAGCTTCACACCACTCACTTGACATCAACTCCTGGATCTCAAACTTCGCCCAAACTGTGTATTATTTTCTAACCCAGCTCACTTCAGGAATCCTTCATTTCAGTATATGGCATCACTGTTCCCTTGGTTTAGTCCACGACCTGAAGTGTCCTCGACTCTTCCCTTTCCTTCACGTCTCACATCTAACCCATCTTCAAGTGCTCTGGTTCCACCTGCCAGTATCGCCAAGATTTGTCCACTTGTCTCTATTTCCATGACCATCACTCCTGACCAGACACCATCGCTGCTTGCCTGGCTGGATCCACTCTGCCCAGTCTTGCCTCCATCCCTTCTTTCTTGGGTGTCGATCTTTGAGAGGACTCCCTAACAGACCTCCTGCTGGCCAATCACTCTCTCAGTCTGCTCCCCAGGGAGCCCAACTTAACCCACACCCTCCACTTAGAATGAAAGCCAAATACTACTCAGCCACAAAAAATAATAACATAATGCCATTTGCATCAACATGGATGGACCTGGAGATCCTAATTCTAAGTGAAGCCAGAAAGAGAAAGAAAAATACCATATGGTATCACTTATACGTGGAATCTTAAAAAAAAAAAAAAGACAAACAAACTTATTTACAAAACAGAAACAGACTCACAGACATAGAAAAAAAACTTATGGTTACCAATGGGGCAAGGGGGTGGGAAGGGATAAATTGGGAATATGAGATTTGTGGATTCTAACTAATATATATAAGATAGATAAACAAGTTTATACTGTATAGCACAGGGAACTATATTCAATATCTTGTAGTAACTTATGCTGAAAAAGAATAGGAAAACGAATATATATATGTTCATGTATGACTGAAGTATTGTGCTGTGCACCAGGAATTGACACAACATTGTAAACTGACTATACTTCAATTAAAAAAAAAATATATATATATATAAAGAAAAAAAAAAGAATGAAGTCCAAACTCAGTACCATGGCCTGTACGCTGGGCATCCCCAGTCCCTGCCCTCCTGTCTGAACTCGTCTCATGTTCTTTCGCTGCTACTCACTAAGCCGCCGCCACAGTGACCCTCTTCCTGTCCACAAGCTAGCGCTTTCCTGTTTTAGGGCCTTTGCGCTGGCTGTTCTTTCTGCCTGGAGAGACTCCCACTGCTCTGTACGGGTCAGGTTCCTTCCCAGCTCTCCAGTCTCAGCCTAAATGCTATGTCTCCAAAGTAAGGACCACTTCATCTAAAGGCGCCCCCTCCTTCTATCTCAGAACACTAGATCTTTCAGCACTCATCATACCATGTCGTTATTTGATTGTTCCCACTGGACTGTAAACATCTGAGAGCAGGGGCCTTGACTGTCTTATCCCTTTCTGTTTCTATCCTTGATATGCCTGACCTTCAGGGCCATTTTCTCCCTCAGACACCAAAGGCCTCTGAGCTTTCCAAGGACTGTAAAAATGTTAGAGCCTAGAAAAAAATTTTTATTGCAGCCAAAATTAAAAAAAAAAATTGCTATAGGGGGAGAAGGTATAGCTCAAGTGGTAGAATGCATGCTTAGCATGCATGAGGTCTTGGGTTCAATTCCCAGTATCTCCACTTAAAAAATAATTTAATAAATAAATCTAATTACCCCCCCCCCAAAAAAAACAAAACTAGAAAAAAATACTATATATTTAATTAAACGCCTATAAAATAAAGTCATTTCATGGACTTTATTGTTAAACTTAACATTTATAAAAATTGTGGTACAACTGAAAAGGATTTATGAGTTAGAATTTCTCAACCCCAAACCATCTGGATGATACAGGATGATTGCTTAAAAACATCACAGCAAATTATAATTGAAACAAGTTACATGAAGTTGGATAATTTCAAGAGCAAAATTATAAAATTCCTTTCAAAAAATTTACAGCAAAATATGATTTAGTGCGGGACATAGGTGCATTTGATCATCTGTGATAAAATGTAGGGTGGGGACCCCAAAAGTTTGACAGACTAAGACTAACAAGGGTGAAAAAAAGACCCTTCTTTGGCCAATAGTGGGCTTGCTCTAATATTTCTTCAATGACTGACTGCATGGAAAGATGGATGGATGGATGGATGCATGGATGGATGGTAGAGAATCTGGGACCCAGGTCTTGAGCCCAGACTCCTTTCCTGGAGGTGAATTTATCTCAGGGGCTGTCTCTTGGCCTTGAGTGAGCAGCTCTGGGCCACCTCCAGGTCTCCCTGGCTGAATCATTAGGCCTAGGGTTAGGGTACCAATCTTCTGTACCTCCACCCCCAAGCAATCTAGAGCTTCATGCATAAATTGATCCATATCCTCACTGCTTTCTGGCCAAGATCTCAGGCTGCAGCGCCTTCAGAGAGCCCCAGAAGATTCTTGTTACACCCTAATCCCAGAATGACCCTCAACTCACCTCACAGTTGCATAACTTAGAGGAGCCATTGGATAACAGCCACTATAATAATAATGCATAGCTGGGACTCATTCCATGCCCTGGGCTACACCCTTCACAGGAACTCTTTTAATTTAGAAAGGTCATCTCTAGGTGATCTGGGGCCTTCAGGCCTTGAAGTAGGAGAGGATGGCATTTCAGAACTCCTTCAGGGGAACCCACTTAAATTTCTGCCTTAACCTTCCAGCAAGTGGTTATTTTGGGGAGTTTGGTCCAATGAGGTTTAGTGATTTAACACCTGAAACTAGATCCAAGCTAAGGCTGATACCATCATTCACAGGGTGGGGGTAGGGAAGAAGGGTGGGAGCCTGTGATGCAAGAATTGCAAGAGATCAGTTTGTTCAAGGAAACCCAGTGACCTGCGGTCTGGCAGGAAGCAGTCATAGGCCAAGTTGCAAGCATCCAAAGGTTGTGTGGGGTGAGGTGGCACACAGACCCTCCTGGCATAGAGGAATACAGACCCGTGAGTGATGGTGGTCGGAGAGTCAGCAGCTGGCAAGGCCCCCTCACCTGGCCCCCAGGTGCTGGGATCGCAGCCCAGAGGAAACCCATCCCCATTCTGGTCCAGAGCCTCGGGGGCTGGGTTCCCTTGTATGCCCAAGACGTGCCTCAGTGCCAGCCTCCTCACCCTTTCCTGGGATGCTCCTGCCGGGCTCCTCCCTGCCCCATCCCCCAGGCTGTTTCCAGACTCCAGGCAGCAGTCTGTTTTCCAAGGGGCCACATCTTGGTCCTCAGCAGGTGTCTCTCTATAGATGGACAGATTTCCAAGTAACACCTGAGCCAATCCTGTGCTTCCCAGAGAACTCCTTAGTCAACAGAGCCTACTTCCTGGTGGCCTCTGAGACGCTGCGGGATAGTTGTCTATGGTCTATGGAGAATGTCCCCCAAAGCCTGTGTTCTTTCCCCGGCACCACGCTGTCAACATGCCATTGACACTGGAATCGGGGACCTCATCGCCTCATCTATAAAACAGCGGTTAATGTTGGTGCTTACACTGGTTGTTGTGAAGAATAAAGGAGTTAATGCCCGAAATGCCCTCAGAACAGAGCCTGGCAAGTAGTAAAAGCTTTAAAATATATTTATTGTTATAATAATAATAATAACGACATATCATGAATCCTTCAGACTTTTGTGAGTAGCTTCTATTGAATTGTTTACGGAGAGCTTTGAGATGACCCACGGCACCCCACCTCCCCACCTCAGTTGATAGATATAAACCAAGTGAGCAGATTTGCCCAAGGCCCTAAATAGTGGACCTAGAAATAAGGTTTGGGTCATCTGTCTTCAAGGCAGGTTTGTCCACTGAAAAGAGGATGAACCCTTAGATTCAGGGCTCCCTGTGAGCATTAAATGCAAGGGTTGTAGAAAACCACCTATCTGGCATGCTGACTTGTCCAGCACATAGTAGGTGCTTAATATGGTTGGTTTTTCTTTTTTCGCCACCCCCAGGCCAGTGCTCTGGGCTCTTGGCTGAGTCCAGGGTTAAGAGCTGACACCAGTTAGGAGCCTGGAGGACAGAAGACTTTAATGGTGGTGGGGCAGTGGGCAGTGGGGGCTCTCTGGCAGATGTAAGGTGGCACCAACATCAAAAAGGACCCTCTGGTGTCTTGTTCTCCCCTCCCCCATTGTAGCAGAAGGACGCAGGCTCTGGAGTCACCCAGTCTCTACCACTCATTTTTTTATGTACCACTTTTTTTGAGCTGTAATTCATATACAAGTCGTCCATTTAAAGTGTGTAATTCAAAGGGGGAGGGTATAGCTCAGCAGTAGAACGCATGCTTAACTCAATCCCCAGTACCTCCATTAAAAAATAAATAAGTAAATAAAACCCTAATTACCTGTCTCTCCAAAAAAATGTTTTTAAAAAGCATATCTAACGTGTGTAATCCAATGGTTTTTGGTAAACTCTCAGAGCTGTACAATAATCACCACAATCAATTCAGAACATTTTCATCACCTCCAAAATAGACCCCATACTCATTAGCAGTCATTCCCCATTTTCCTCATCCCCTCCCAGCCACTGGCAACTACTCATCTACTTTTTCTCTCTCTGGATATTTCATATAAATGCAATCATATAATATGTGGTCTTTTGTGTCTGGCTTCTTTTACTTAGTGTAATTTTCCAAGGTTCATTCATGTTATATATAGTATGTATCAGTGTTTCATTCCTTTTTTTTTCTGCTGAATAATGGTCCATTATATGGAGATAAACCACATTTCATGTATCCGTTCATCAGTTGATGGACATTTGGATTATTTCCACCTTTGGCTATTAACAATCATGCTGCTATGAACATTCATGTGCAAATTTTTGTGTGGACATATGTTTTCATTTCTCTTGGGTCTGTCCCTAGAAATTGGAACTGCTGGGTTACACAGTAACTCCACATTGAACTCTTTGAGGAAATGCCAGATTGTTTTCCAAGACAGCTGTACCACTTTCCATCCCCACCAGTGGTGTATGAGGGTTCCAGTTTCTCCACGTCTTTGCCAACATGTTACTATTATCCTTGTTTGTGTGAAGTGGTGTCTCATTGTGGTTTTGATTTGCATTTCTCTAATGAATAATGATACTGAGCATCTTTTTGTGTATTTATTGGCCATTTGCATATCTTCTTTGGAGAAGCATCTACTCCAGTCCTTTGCTTATTTAAAAATTGGTGGGGAGGGTATAGCTCAGTGGTAAAGTGCATGCGTAGCATGCATGAGGTCCTGGGTTCAATCCCCCATGCCTCCATTAAAATAAATAAGTAAATAAATCTAATTATCTCCCCTTCCCGCCAAGTTGAGTTGTCTTTTTATTATTGAGCTGTATTTTTAAAAATATATATATTCTAGATACAATTCCCTTATCAGATATATAATTTGTAAATCTTTCTTCCCATCCTGTGGGATGGCTTTCAGTTTCTTGATGGTGTCCATGGAAGGACAAGTTCTACATTTTAATCTATCACTTATTAACTATAAGACCTTCAGCATGTTGCTCTGCTTCTGTGACAATTTATTCATCTGTGGAGCGAGCATGTCAACATCTCTCAGGGATGAGATGAGGCTCAGAAAGCCTGGAGGGCTTGGCTGGGCTTGGACAGAACCTATACTCTCGTGGTCTCCTCTAACCCTAATTACCTCCCAAAGGACATACCTCCAAACACCGTCTCATGTGAGTTCTGGGGGGACACAAACATTTAGTCCACAGCAAGGCCTAACTCAGTGGTATTAGGTGAACTTTGCACTTTGTAATTAACTTGTTTTTCAGTGATGTTTTGGTAACATTTTAAACAAATAAATCTTTTACATATTTTTAGGCCCCAGACTGACCTAGAAAACTACAGATTTGTGATATCTGTGCAGCTACACAAGACATAACTGTATTAGTATGCTGTTCAAAGAGGATTCCTATCTTTAGCAAAATTTCTGTCAGTCTAAGAAAAACTGTTTGCCTCTGGACTCCACTTGGATTCCCTGCAGGCATATCAAAGTTAACCTTTTCAGAAGGAACCCTCCTACACTGCTGGTGGGAATATAGTTTGGTGCAGCCATGCTGGAAAACAGTATGGAGATTCCTCAAAAAACTGAAAATAGACTTACTATATGATCCAACAATCCCACTTCTGGGCATATATCCAAAGGGAACTCTAATTTGGAAAGATACATGCACCCCAATGTTCATAGCAGCATTATATATAATAGCCAAGACATGGAAGCGACCTAAATGTCCATTGACAGAGGACTGGATAAAGAAGCTGTGGTATATTCATACAATAGAATACTACTCAGCCTTAAAAAAGAATAAAATAATGCCATTTGCAGCAACATGGATGGACCTGGAGATCATCATTCTAAGTGAAGTAAGCCAGAAAGAGAAAGAATAATACTATAAGATATCACTCATATGTGGAATCTAAAAAAAAGAAAAGAAAAAAGAGGACATATGAACTCATCTACAAAACAGAAACAGACTTGCAGACATAGTAAACAGTTATCAGTGGAAAGGGGGTGTGAAGGGATAAATTTAGGAGTGAGATTTGCAAAGGTTAACCACTATATATAAAAATAGATAAACAACAAATTTCTTCTGTATAGCACAGGGAACTATATTCAATATCTTCAATATGAATTCAATATGAAAATGAATATATGTGTATATATATGCATAACTGGGACACTGTGCTGTACACCAGAAACTGACATGTTGTAACTGACTATACTTTAATTTAAAAAAAAAGTGTAAATACAAAGTTAACCTTTTGGGGGCTGAACTCATCGTCTTCCCCCACCTCCATCCTACCAAATCCTCCATCCTCCCATTCCATGAAAGGCTTCACCAGAGGCCCATGCTGGACGCCCAGGAGGTGTCCTTGGCTTTCTGCCCTCATTCCCCACATCCAGTCATCGCCAAAATGCTGCCAAGTTGGTCTTATAAAAGTTCGTCTCTGCTCATTTTCCCCCTGAAGCAGCCTCCACCCTGGTCTGTCCGTCTCCAAACTGGCAGCCTCCTAACCCTCACCCACCATGCAGCCAAATGTCACTCTTCTGACTACAGCCTGTCCAAACCCCATTATTTCTCTGACCCAGTTCCCAAGCTATCCCCAACTGCCACTCCAGCCATACTGGCCTCCACAGACCCACCAGGCACACATCCATCTCAGGGCTTTTGTACTTACATTAGCTCTGTCTAGAATATTCTTTCCCCAGATATCACACAGCTCTCTTTCCACTCCTCCCAGTCTTTGCTCAAATACTCCATCCTCTGATCCCCTATTTTAAATTGCTAATCTCTGAATTTTCTTTCTGTTTTGGCTTTTTTCCTCCAGATCATTTGTCATCATTTCTCATACCATTTGTTTTACCTGCATGACTGCGGTGTCCTCTCCCAGCGGAACGTGAAGGATCCTTGTCTATACTGTTCAATGTGGCATCCTCGGCACCTAGACCAGCCCCTGGCCCAGAGCAGGTGCTCAGCGGGTATTTGCTGATGAATACATGGCTTCCCACCACCTACAGTACAAAGCCCATACTTGACCTGGGCCTGCCTCCCCCTCCAGCCTCACTCCCTTCCAGGCACTTTAAGGCTGGTTATGCCAAAGTGCTTGTAGTTGTCCCACATATGCTATGCTCCTCTTCCATACTCCTGCTTGTGTGGGGCTTAGAAACCTCCTCTTCTCTGCCACCATGTGCCTGATAACTCCCACTCAGTCTTCTAGAATCCAGATGCTGCTTAAGTGTGGCCCCCTCTGGGAAGCTCTCCCTCATCACCCTTCCCCTACCAACCCCCCAGTTGAATGTCCTTTTTGTGAGCTCCCACTGTAGCCTTTACTTCACTTGCCATAGTGGTGACATTATCTTTTCTACTAAACCTTAAACTCCTCAGTGACAGGGTCTAGTTCTCTCTGGTTTCCTCTGGCTCTGCACCCCCACTGGGCCCCAAGCAGCGCCTGGAACTTGGGAGGAGTTCCATGAACGTGCTCTGTGGCCTGAAAGAAGAATGATGTGGGCCTTGGAGTCACTGCTGGGGATCCAGTTGGCGGGCAGAAAGCTGATTTCCTCAGGGTACAGGCAATAGTGAAAGCTCAACATTTGACCATATTCAGCTTCTTCCCCTGGGCTTCAACTGGGCAGACTTGTTTTTGATAATTTTGTGAAACTGTGGAGTGGTTAAGAATATATCCTTGGAGTCAGACCTCTGCCATGTTCCTGGCTGTGTGACCTTGGGCAAGTTCCATAACCACTCTGTGCCTCTGTTTCCTCATTTGGACCTTGAAATCACAGCCATACGTACCTCACTGCATTGCCATGAGAACTAAATGAATCACTGCAGGAAAAGTGTTCAGAATGGGGCCTGGCACTTAATAATCACTATATAGTATTAACAAGTAAGATTAAAATTCCTTTTAAAAGAAGTTTTAAAAGTGAGTCAATATAGAGAAAAGTGTTTGGTAAAAAACATTGCAAGGAAGAGGTGTGCCAAACACTGAAACCCCAAGACCAAGAGGGGTGGGACTATAGTCTTAGTGGATTCAGGAGCACCTGGGCCCAAGTCTGGTCCCTACCTGCACCTGTGAGCCATTGGCACTTGGCTTAAGCTCTGCGGGTCTCAGCTTCGCAGTGTCCAGGTCACCAAAAGTCAATCTGCTTGTCTAGCAGCTAGATGACCAATTTGTGGAATTACTGATTTTTTTTTTTACGTTGTAGTTTTACTTCTGGCTTTGCCTTCAACATCTTATAAGCAAACAAGCTGGTCAACCAAACCCTTCCCCCACTTTTTCTGCCCCTGCCCCAGGAATGGCCCACTCCCCTGACTCATGTCTCACTGTCCCCACCACCATCCTTACTACTGCCTTTGCCCCCATCTCTGCCCCTTCCTCTACTAAAAAAAAAATACAGACAGAATCCTCCAGACTGTTTCTGGGGTTTCATGATGTCTAATACTGCTGACACGTTATTTGCCTTTTCTGCCCTCACTGTCTCCAGAGGAGAGTGTTTTCCAGAGGCTGCATGCCGTGTGATATTGCAACAGATACAGCAGAAACATAAATGAAAATCCAGTTGTCTCCCATTAAGGAGATTTGCTAAAGAGTAAAATAGCCACTCATCACTTCTTTAAAAAAATTTTTTTTAAATTTTTTTTGGGGAGGTAATTAGGTTTTACTTATTTATTTATTTTTAGGGGAGGTACTGGGAACTGAACCCAGGACCTTGTGTATGCTAAGCATGTGCTCTACCACTTAAGCTATACCCTCTCCCCTTTCACTCCTTTTTTTTAAAAAATTATTTTTTGTAAAATACATGATCTCTGTAAAAATATAATGGGATTAGTGTTAATTTAAATAACTAATAAATATATATTTAAATGTGCAAATGAATGAGCCATCCCTTTGATGCGATAGCAAATAGAGAAGATATTGGGCTTTTAGGGGCTGAATTTTTATGCAGAAAGGCTGCAGCACATCACAGCCTGGAAGTAAAGTTATTTGTCTGATGGCCTCCAGATCTAGGGCAAGCACTAAACTAAAACTTCCACAAAAATCCTTTGTAATTTAGAGACTTGATTTTCGTCCAGTTATCCTAGAGTCCAGTTTCCCCAGGGGAGGTAACAGTGCCTTCTCTTTCTTTGCAAGATTGTCGGGAGGATTAAATGAAATAATATCCTTAAAGCACCTGAGCATGGCACTTGGCGAACAGTTGATTCTCAACACAACTTTTGCTGGGGTGGGACCAGGGACTTCTAGCTGTATGGAGGCCTGGCTCAGAGCAGGGGCCTCCACTGCAGCCAGACCCTCAGGGTAAAGGACTTAAAGTTCCCAGATCTGGGTTTAAGTCATGACTCCACCAGTTCAGAGGCAAGTTACATTCAACTGAGTCTCAGCTGAATGACTGTGAAAAGCACTTTGTCATCAGCAGAGCATGGATGAACATTAGTTAGCATTATTATTATTACATTCACCAAATCCATAAATAGGATCAGCAGTGGGGAATTGCACAGCAATGGGTTTAAGTCTGGGACTTTGGCAAAGTTAGTCCTAGGCCTTTAGATTTCCACATCCAAACACCAGGCTGAAAGGCCAGGACCTGCTGAGGAAGTGTCTTGAAGCAGGCCTAGGAGGCTCCGCATCTCCTGTGTCCTCCCTTCTAGAGCCTGTTCCAGGCTTGATGATGCCTTTTCATGCTACTCGAGGCCCAGATGCCACAGCTGTGCCTGTATGTCTAAGACTGTACCCTCCCTGCCCTACTTCTGTGCACTAACCCCACCCAGAATTGTCAGTGGTGATTCCAGAGGATGAATTCACATGAAGTAATATTTCCCAAAGTTTATTTCCCAATAACCATAATGGATATGAAGGAATAAAAGGGTTCTTTGGTCAAAGTTAAACTGGTTTGTGTCTTGTAAGACCTATCAGAGCTTTCAGTATGCTAATATGTACTGTGAATCCCTGAGGGAATTCAGGATCATAGTACGTAATGTTCCCCAAAGTTATTTGACCATGGACCCTTTTTCCAGGACTATCACCTGGGATTAATTACTAGGCACACACTTTGGGAAATGCTGCACTAAGCTTCACAGCTTCCTTCTCCTGCGTGTGTTTGCTTTTTAGAGGGGCTGATGCCAAAACACTTCCATTAGCAAACTATAGCCTCCAGCAGCCACCTATTTTTATAAATAAAGTTTTATTGGAACACAGCCCTGCCTATTTACTTATATTTATTTATAATTGCTTTCATACAACAAAAGCAAAGTGGAGCCTTGCGACAGAAATCATATCGCTCACAAAGCCTAAAATATTTAGTACTCTCTGGCTCTTTAAAGAAGTTTGCGACCCCTGCTGTAGTGTCTCTCACCTGGGTCATGTGTAACTTCGAAGAGGGTGAAGCAGTTAGGCCGGGAGAGAAGCCACAATAGAAATGCTAACTGTAGCATATGTGCCTGGAGGGCCAATTGAATTCAAAGATAAGTAATAGTAAGCATCATTTGTATAGTAAAACAAACATGGACACATAACAGAGTAGAATGCAAATTTTGCATACATTTAAAAAATAAACGACTCTTAATAAATTTCTCAGGCTAGCACTGCTTTCCCCTGTTGTTCCCCCAATCCCCACCACCACCCCAGTCCCTCACACCTGACTAAGACGCTTATTTCCATTCCTCTATTCTAAGGGGTACCTGGGTGGAAAAGTTTGAGAAGTGTTGTTTTATTGGGAGAACAAAACAAAGTGGGTGTTTATCTATCAGCAAATGGTGAATGGGGATTTTTTGGATCAGGTGAGGCAGACTGGGTCTAAGGGCTCTCTTCCCACTTCTTACAGAATTGGTACACCAAGACACGTGTAGGTTTCTGGGTCGGACAGACCTGGGCTTGGGTCCTGACTCTCCCATTAACTACCTTTATGACCCTGGGCAAATTACTTTACCTGAGTCTTCATTTCGTCAACTGTAAAATGGTGATTAAAATACATACTTTACAAGGCAGTTATGAGAAGTCTATGAGATCAGGCAGGGAGAGTGTTCTGCACAATTTAAGAACTTAATAAGTGTTAACTATGAACATGTTAGCTAAATTTTCTGAATATATAAAGAGCTCTGAAAAATAAAGAAAGCAAAACAGTCAAAACCAGTTGAAAAGTAGGCAAAGGGCTTGCACAGTTTACAAAAAAACAAACAGCTTTAAACATAAAAGATGCAACTTCATTCATAAAAGAGATGAGAACCCAACTCAAATGAGACTATTTTTCATCCATTAGACGGTAAAGATGAAACAATCTGATAACCCTATTGGTGGGGGTGGGGAAAAAGTGATATTCATGCAATGCTGATGATAATGCAAATTGTTATCACCTTTATGGAGGATAATGAGTAGTATCTATCAAAATTACAAATGCTTATGCTTAGATATAATTCCACTTTCAGGAATTTAAACTATAGATATAGTTGCAAATGCAAAATAGATGAACAAGGATTTTTTTTAGAGCATTGTTTTTGTTTGTAATGTCCAACAAATAAGGGAGTGGTTAAACAAAATTAAAATACACACAGTTGGATACTGTATAGCTATCAAAAAAGAATAAGGCAGCTCTGTGTGTACTGATGCGGGATGAACTTGAGGCAAGTTAGGCAAAAAAATAAAGGGCAAAATGGGACAGCATGCTATTGCTGGTGTAGTTATAAACATATGCATAGACATAGATTCATACATGCTCATGTGTGCACAGGCCAGCTCTGAAATGGTTCTTACAATTGTCTCCAAGGCCTAAAATAATCCAGCCTGCCCCTTGGCATCTTATTGCGACCCCTCTGACTCATCTTTCTCCCCCTCGCTCCGCTCCACGGTAATTGGCCACCTTGCTTTTCTGGAACACTCCAGGCACCCGCCCACCTTAGGTTTCACAATAGCTGTCAGGAGCGCTGTGGTCCCAGATGTCCACAGGGCTTCCTTCTTCCCCTCCTTCAAGCCTTTGCTCAAATCTTCCCTTTGCAGTGAGCCTTACACAGACTATCCTAATAAACCGGCATCCTTTGCCCTTTATTTCCTCTTACCTTTTCTACTTTTTCTTTTTTCCACAGTACTAATCGCCCTCTACATTCTATCATTCTGTGTGCATAGGTACCACATTTACAGTTTACGGTCTGTTTCCTCTCAGTAGAATGTAACTTTACAAAGGGTAGGGGTCTTTGTTTTGTTCAGTGATGTAGACCAAGCATGAACACCTAGCAGGTGCTGGATAAATATTTGCTAACTAATGGAATGGAAAGATACACGAGAAACTGGTAACAGTTGTTACCCTCAAGAAGACCTGAGGTCTTGGAGGGAAGGATGCACACTCTTGTGTACTTTGTCCCATGTGTCTGTATTAACTGGTAAAAATTTAATGAAAAACTTTAGCTCTACCAACAGTAGAACCAGGAAAAGTGACAACCTGGACTCAACTCCTTCATTTGACATATGATGGTCCACATGCAGAGCTATTAGGTAGGTTGCCCAAGGTTACACAGCTGGGATTTAAACCTGCATCTCTGAACTCCAGAACACTAGCTCTTAGACAGTATGCCACAGAGCCTCCTGGTCTGGGGCTCTAATCAGCCCATCTAATGTAGTGTGATGGAAATGCTAAACTGAGGTGTTTCAAAGGGGATGGTTTCCACCTGGCTGACACTTCCCATGACAATGAACTTCAGGGACTGGTCTCAGTTCTTCTGGTATATGAGATTTTGGCTGTATTGTGTGTGGCTTGACATAAATGGGAATGAGGGGCTTGGGGAATTTTTATGAGAACTTCATGGTCCAAACAAAGTGTTAATTTCAGTCCCCTGGGAGTTGGAAGCACAATTCTCCTGAACCCTGCACAGCCAGATATTTCTTCTTTCAAAGCAGTCAAAAGGTCTGGATGAGTTGCTGGGTGTGTGGGGGTGAGGGAGGGGTCTGAGGGCACTTGGCCTGGTCAGAGAGTAATGGGAGTATTCCCAGGAACTATCAGAGGCTGGCTGCTGGGCTTCCCGGACAGGGAGGCCTGATGGGAGACCTTCTGGGCCCGGACCAGGTGGTGGACCCGCCGCCGCTGCTGCAGCCAGTACAGCATCTCTACTTTGTCACGTTTCATCTTGTCCAGGTACCGCCGCCCCTTGAAGGTCACTGGCTCCCCAAAGATTACCTCAATCTCCTCCAGAAGGGGAATCAAAGGAGCCTCCACTAGATTGAGCTTCCTGTGTAGATGACTGCGGATCTGATTCTCCTCCAGGAAGCGACTCAGGCCCATGTCAGTCTTTTGGAAGAAGCGGTTAGGGTCGGAGGCTTGTCGCTCAAACCACTCTAGTCTCCCCAGCATCATCTCTCGCAGCTGAATGGGCTGCAAGGCCCGCTCCCAGGCACTCACCAAGAAAGGCAGCTGCCTCAGATGGGCATTGGAGCTGTACTTGATGGCCATGTCCAGCCGGTCCTTGTCGGGGACCTCAAGCATGGACCACAGCCACTCCAGACGCTTCTGCAGGCTCAGGATTTTGTGAGATTCTTCCAGGAGGTGGCTCCTCTTAGTTCCTAGCCTGTGCCCCAGCACCGTGTTCCAATCCCACTCTCCTGGCACAAAGTCTGGCTCATCGTCTTCTAGCAAGGGAGGTGGGCGCTGAATCTTTAGGGACTCTCTTACAGGGGCCACGATCTCCACAGGCGCCTCCTCTTCATACATTTGGAAGATGACATGGAGGAAATCTGTCTCCTGGTTGATGAGGTACTTGAAGTAGTCACCCACAGACAAAGTGGTTTCCCACCAGTTCATCCATGAGGTCTTCTTAGGCCGCCTCTCCCAGCTTTTGCTTCCTTGGGATGATGTGAGGGAGGACATCCTATCAGGGTTGGACTGTAAAGGGTTTTCTCTCTGGAAATAAAGTCCAGCCAGCTTGGGGTTGATGACACGATGCTGTTTTTCTTGACATAGAAAGTCTGAGGACAGGAAGGTCGACCAGTCTTTATCGGCTGCAAGCTCAACCAGGGGTCCCTGGTCAAAAGAGAAGTGCTTATTAGAGACATGGTTCATTAGCTCCTTGTAGACCTCCTGGATGTTACTGCCAACAGAGCGATCAATATCCATTTCCTTAATGAGTTTGGGTTCTAGTTCACCAGTCAGGTGGTTGTATAGAACTCCAGCCCCCTCGACATGAAAGGAGTCCAAAAAATTTCTCTCTGAGACCTGCACAGCAGCTGTCTGGACCACGACCTTATTTCTTAGCTTCAAAGGAACTGTCACTGGCTGTGGCTGAAGTGGAGGGCATCTGAGGGGCTGGAGGTCCCACTGCCCAGCAGCTTCACTCTCCTCAAGGTCCTTCAACATTCTCTGCAGCTCTTCCATGTGATGTGCTGTAGCTGGGCGGTGGGTCAGGGCCGCCAGGAGCAGGGGCAGGCCTGAGTCCAGCGGTGAGTAGCGAGTGCACTCCAGTTTCATGTTCTTCATCATCTGCTTCAGGTCTTCAGCCACTGTGTCCCTTGCCAACTCTGGTTTGCTCTCTGCAACCAGGACCAGTGGGGTTAAGGGGCGTGGAGAGAGCGGAGGAAGGCCCAACTCATCTTCGAGCTTCCAGCCCTCACGCAGAGAGGGCATGGACTGGCCTCTAGGGAGCTGGGAGTAGAGGGGCAAGTGGGAGGAGGAAGGAGCCGGGCTAGCGGGAGTCACAGAGTACGTAGGCAGTGCCTCAATCTGTGAATTGAAGTTGCTTTCTCTCTTCTGCATGGAGGACAGCCAGCGGAGAAGCTTTTTCTTCTTCAGCTGGGGAATGGACTTCAGTTCCTTCACTGGATCCAGTTCAGACTCACCGACAAAATCTCGCGGGCGGCTGAGATGGATGAGGTAGTTCAGATTGAGGTTGAAATATGGCACTTGGGCGAAGCCAGTGCTGTGATGCCACGGGATAGGGCAGAGCTTGAAAGCCCCAGCGGGGCCGACGGGGCGCAGCCTGGGCACGCAGGCTTGGGCCTGCTCTAGGGAGCGGAAGTCAGCGAGCAGGCTACGGTAGACCTCGGGGCTGGTGAGGAGGACTGTGCAGTCCCTGGCGAGGCGGGCGGCCAACCGGGTGAGAGTGGCTGATTCAGTGAAGACACCTGCGGCGGTCGACATGATCTTCTGAAGGTGCAGATAGCGTATGAAGAGCTGCTCGCTGCTGAGCAGCATATAGACCTGGAGCCGCTTCCGCAGCCTCAGATTGTTCAAGTGGCTCAGACTAGGTTCGGTGGGAGGCTCCTGCCAGCTGCACTTTAGCTCATCCAGAATGACTTGGGTGAAACGGAGTCGCACCTCGGAAGGCGCTCGCGCCTCCAGCCCGCTGCTGGCCAGCCGTTCAGCTACCTGGCGGCAGAGCGACTCCACCGTCAGCCGTGAGACAGGCTGGGGCAGCAGCATCGGGACCTCCTGCGGGAGGTGCTTCTGAGACTCTGTGCGCGTCGCCCTGCCGGGGAAGAGCGACAGCGGACGCAGCAATCGGTGGTAAAACCGCTGGAGCTCGGGCTCGGGTTTATAAGGCTCCATCTTAGCTCTGACAGCGCTGGCGGCTCCGGCGTTGGGAAGAGTAGGCAAAGTGGTTACTAAGGCAACGACTGTCCGGATGGCCCAAGTGCGCTTGCGCGGCCCGTGACCGCCGCCGCGTGGCTATCGAAGGGAGTGGCAGGGCCTTGCATGCGCGCGCACCAGGAGGCGGGGCAAGGAGCGGCTTCCCAGGCTCTGCCTCTCCGCGACGCTACTCGGGATTGGAGCTTAAGGACCTTTACAGTTCGGGTCCTCCGGCTGGTGTCTGGGTTCAGGATGGCATTGGACTCAGAGGACCGCGGGGCTGCCTGCACGGTGAGGGTCGAGGCCTCAAGTGGGAGCCTTGCAAAGGCAGAGAACCTCAGCCCCTGGGGTGATCTCTAACTCGGGAATGGGGGAGGGAGCGGGCACCCAGGTGGAGGCCTGGGGCCGGGGCTTAACACTGGAATGTGAGAGTAGCAGGGCTCTTGGCGTTAATTTTGGGAGGTGTTGGTCCTGGAGTGATCTTGAGTGATAAGGAAGAAGGCGCTTGAGAAGGAGTCACGTGGGGCGTTACTCCATGCCGTTGGAGGTGGTCGTGGGGGTGGGTAGTGAAACAGGATCACGCTGGAAGGTTCTCGAGCTCTTATCGACCAGTCCCTGCCACCCTTGCAGCTGGAGTTCGCGGTGCAGATGACCTGTCAGAGCTGCGTGGACGCGGTGCGCACGTCCCTGAAAGGGATAGCAGGTAAGAACCAGAAGAACTTTTATGCTCACAGTCCGGATGCCTCTGGGAGTGGAGAGTTCTGAGCAAAGCTTTCCGAGGATGTTGGGCTCTCTGCCTCCTGTAAAACATTCTTGCTGGAAGAGCAGCTGGACTTATGTTGGACATAGGGCAGTTTTTCTCCCTCAGCAGATTTCTTAGAAACCAGATAAAGACTTCTGGTGACTCTACGTTTTCTGGTCTGGGTATCTGGAATCGGCTTGGCTTTCTCATGGGTTGGCTGGGAAATTGTAGCTTCTCAGAATGCAGAGAGGGAGAGAGAGAAAGAGAGAGATTGCTTGATTAGGGGATTTGCCCTCTCCAGGAGGCCTGGGATTTGGGGAGGAGGGTTCTGCTCTCCTCCTAGGGGTAAGTGGAAGGACCTCCTAGCCCAAGGCTCACTTCCTTGAACCCTTATCACTCACCCTAGAGTTCCCTATGGCCTAATCTTATCTTCCTCACTGGGCCCTGAGCTAAGACAGGTGCTGGCCTGGCCACCCTCTGCACCAGCTGAATGAAACTGCTGCTCTGCTGGGGAGCCACCCTTCTTGGTTCAGACTCAGGTCAAGAGTTCTGGGCTTCCCCCGGGGGCCCTCCACACTTCAGGTGCAGAGAAGCAGCTCTTCATACACCCAGAGCAGGAACCCACCTGTGCCAAAGCCAGGCCATCAGAAAGTCTTGTGTGCTGTGTATCTACATCCCTCCTTTTCCGTACTTTGGTTTTCACATCAATCCAAGCCACCTCACAGCTCCCCGACCCACACAAGAACTTCATCTGTGGGCTCTCTATTGTCTCTGTTGCTCTCTCCAGTAGCTTTTTCACATAAAATCCAGAGTGATTTTTGAAATCATACATCAGATATTGTCACTGCCTTGCTTAAACTCCTCTAAAAGTCATAATGTTTAAGAGTTTCCCAGGGGCCAGGCACTGTTCTCAGTGCTGTATGTGAGATAATTAATCCATTTAGGTCTTCAGTAGCCCCCTTAGGTAGGTAGTATTATTATCTCCATTTGCAGATGAAGAAACTGAAAAGAAAACTCAACAGAAAGGTTGAGTAAGTTGTCTAAGGCCACACAGCTAGTATGTGGCAGACTCAGGATTTCAACTCTGGAGCCCACACCCTTAACCACTGTACTCTGTGCCATCTCCCAAAGGCCTCCCATTGCATTAAAATTAAATTCCATATTCCTTCCTGTTGCCTGCAGGGCTTTGCTTCACTAGTCTCCACTTTCAACTTCATATCTTATTATTTTCTTCACTCCAGCTCCAGCCACTCTGGTCTTTCTCTTAGAGCACATAGATGTCGTTCCTGCCTCAGGGCGTTTGCCCAGACTGTTCCCTTTGCTGGAATGCTCTTTCCTGACTACATTCAGGCCTTTGCTTAAAGGCTTAGAGAGACCTTTCTTGACCAGCTGGTTGAAGTGGCTGCCCCCCACCTCCACTTCGTTGTTCCCTAATATCTGTTTCATTGATCACACTTTTAACTTTCTGAATCTCCCTGTGCATGTAATTGATATGTCTGTATTCCTGCACTGGAACACATGCTGCGTTATGGGACAGAGACATCACCTGACTTGTTCCCTGCTCTATCCCTACTGCCTGTAACTTGGTGCATGATAGGTGCTTAGTATACATTTGTTAAATGAATGAATTGGCAAGTGAATCCCTTGCACTGCATGCTTGTTTGAGCCCTGGGAAGCTCAGAAAATCAATCCTTTGGGGCCCAGTCCTACTTCCTGTGGGACAAGGGGACCAAGCATCAGCTTTGGGGTTGGACGGGCTGCCCTCTGAGCTTTTTTGATCTCAAGCCAGTTGTGTAACCTCCAGCCTCATTTCCTCACCTGCCAGAGGAAGACGGCATCACTGTCCTGATGTGCACACAGCTCCCGACATTCCCCAGAGGCTTAGATCACAAGAGTTCTCTGCCATCCTCCATACACCCCCTTTGCATCCAGAGGTTCCTCTAGTTGGACCCTGAGCCCCAAGGCCTCAGGCTACCATGTGGCCCAGGATGAGATGTTGTGTGAAGTGGCAGGCAGGCTGGTTATTTGGGGGGTTTTCTTCTCCCAGAATTGCCCTGTACCTGCCAGGGAGGAGATGGGTGTGTCTGCCTGATCTCTGTTTACAGATTCTGCCCCTCCCCCTCGGTGTCACTGATGCTGCAGGGGACCTGAAGAAGCAATCCCATGAGACCTCGTGTAACCACAGGCCAAATGCTCCTGTCTCTCAGGTGCTACCTCATCCCAGTAGCATTTCCCAGTTGGAAGGAATCTGAACAGCTGAGGTTCCTTGTCTGTACCTCAGAGCTTGTTATTCCCTTCTCTGCCTGATGGTTAATCCAGGCGTAGTCTGGGTTATCTCTCCTCCTGTGAGCTCCGTGAAGACTAGGACCAGTGCTTTTCCTGACCCTGGTCTCCTCCATGCCCAGCACACATTTGTTTAAAGAATATGGAGGAGGGAAACCAAGGATGAAGGGGGCACCAACAGTCAGTGTAGCCTTCAGCTCACAGAGTACTAGCTCAACAGAGAGAAATGCTTCATTTAACCTGTGTCTTCTGGGCTGCCCGTGACTCCCGGCTCCTGTGGGCTCTACCCCCACAGAGCAACAAACACACACACAGAACAGAATGGTTGTAAGTCCAACAGGTGAGCTCAGCATTCAGCGTTCCCAACCCATCTGTGCTCTGGCTAAGGAGTCAAGAATTCTCTTAAAAGGCTTAGGAGCCTTGAATACCTGAATGGAAGAGAAGCCCCTCTCATCCTTCTTTGAGTGGGCTCGATGGCCCTCAAAGCTGAGCATATGTCAGAATCATCCTGCAGGCTGTGTACACACCACGGTGACTTCAGGGATTTGGAGGGCAGTTGAAGCACAGTGAGTTTTGAAGCTGACCCTTGTGGACCACACAGAGTTCCTGCCCACACAGAGGATTCTAAGCAGTGCAGTGTGAGTCACATGGGGAAAGAGGAGCTGCTACAGGAGGACCAAGGAGGGGTCTCCAGCCCATCCTGGGGGCTGGGAGCTTCTTCTCGAGGTGAGCAGTGCACAGGCAGAGTCCTCGGGCTCTGGAATTAGG